>NC_071615.1:26936791-27243565 GCF_014839835.1 Dryobates pubescens | reverse complement strand
GGGCTGATATTTCAAATTTTATGGAGGAGCCTTTCCTTTTACTTTTTCTGACATAACTTATCATAGAATCATAAAATCAGTAAGGTTGGAAGAGACCTCAAAGATCATCAAGTCCAACCTGTCACCCAAGATCTCGTGTCCACTCACATAGAATTAAGACCGGTATGGGCTTCTCCAGAGCCTGTTCTGTGCTCTGGAGTAAATACAGAAGTGGACCAAAACCAAGTGAAAACGAGTTAACACAAAATGTTCTTAAGTCACTTTAGTATGGGCTTTTGTATATAAATATATGAAATTTGTATGTCAACTATTTCCCTTTTTTTCATTATCAAATAGGGCTGACCTCTGAGGTTAGTTGTCCTAGGACTACTCTACGCATAATAACTCTTCTTCTCTCATGTTAATTGGAGAAGAGCAGAGCTCTCACTAAATTCTGCTCACCTGATTTTGGCAGTTTGTTTTGCAGAACTCAAGCCAAATGTAGCTATTGATTCGTGGCTAAATGTTGGCTTGTTTTTGTTGGCTTGCTTTGTCAATGAACTACAAAGAGCAGCCATCCTCTTAAGCTGAAATGTTTCACGGCGTTTGCGGAGCAGGCAGTGCAAGCTGAGCCTTTATTGTGAGGGATGCATTTTGGATTCCTCAGGAGTACCTTTATGCATTTTCCTTGTTTCTGGTGTTTGTCAGAGGTTGGAACAAGAGAAGGAAGAACTGATGGTCTTCCAGGAAGAGGCTGTGTTCATTCATGTGAGGGTTAGTCTCTGAGAAACCTTGAAGTTCCCAGCCATGATTCCTTACTCTCTGTTAGACATTTCTGGCTTGGGGTGGCTACAGATGAACCATTTAGAGAGGATGTTTTGAAAATGGACATTAATGCTTCCTGGCAGAGGAGACACCTACAGGAGGTGTATCCAGGAGTCCTGGCACAGCACATGGGAAGTGCAACCAGGATTCTTATTTGCTTTGCTTGCAAAATTTCCCACAGGGTTCAGCGAGCTTTTGTCATTGAAATGGTTTCACTTTGGATGAGGGAAAAAGCTGTGCACAAGTATTTGATTCAGAGAAGATACTTTTTTGGCTTATTCTGCTCCTGGTTATGCCTCTTGAAGCACTCAGGAGAAGTGGCTGATTATTTAAAAGCACTGCAGTCTGAAGTTACTGCAGAGAAAAAAAATTACAAAGACACTTTTGGATTTATGTGCTACATTTCAGTAAGATAAACAACTTTAAGACACTAGCTTTTTCATCAGAGTGGATGTGTGTGTCATACCTAGTTGGCTCTCTGTGACAACTGGCTGTTTTTCCTGCCTAACCTGCTGGAACACATCCAGGGCTTGCACTCAGGGCCGCCACAGTAACATGTAAAGTGAGGTCAGAAGGAAAAGAAAGGAAAATTAAAGAGATTACCTGGATTATTTTTTTTAAGGCTTATTAGCATAGAATGGAATTAGCATAGAATGGAATTAACCAGGTTGGAAAAGACCTTTGAGATCATCGAGTCCAACCTGTCACCCAACACCATCTAATCAACTAAACCATGGCACCAAGTGCCTCATCCAGTCTCCTCTTAAACACCTCCAGTGATGGTGACTCCACCACCTCCCCAGGCAGCCCATTCCAAAGGCCAATCACTCTTTCTGTGAAGAATTTCTTCCTAACATCCAGCCTAAACCTCCCCTGGTGCAGCTTGAGACTGTGTCCTCTTTTTCTGTTGGTGGCTGCCTGGGAGAAGAGACCAACCCCCACCTGGCTACAACCTCCCTTCAGGTAGTTGTAGACAGCAATAAGGTCTCCCCTAAGCCTCCTCTTCTCCAGGCTAAGCAAGTCCAGCTCCCTCAGCCTCTCCTCACAGGGCTTGTGCTCCAAACCCCTCCCCAGCTTTGTTGCCCTCCTTTGGACACGTTCCAGCATCTCAACATCTTTCCTTAGCTGAGGGACCCAGAACTGGACACAGGACTCAAGGTGTGGCCTAACCACTGCTGAGTACAGGGGCAGAATGACCTCCCTGCTCCTGCTGGCCACACTGTTCCTGATACAGGCCAGGATGCCATCAGCCTTCTTGGCCACGTGGGCACACTGCAGGCTCATGTTCAGCCTACTATCAACCAGTACCCCCACGTCTCTTTCTGCTTGGCCGCTCTCCAGCCACTCTGACCCCAGCCTGTAGCTCTGCATGGGGTTGTTGTGGCCAATGTGTAGAACCTGGCACTTCGATGTGTTAAATCTCATGCCCTTGGACTCTGCCCATCTGTCCAGCCTTTCAAAGTCCCGCTGCAGAGCTCTCGTACCCTCTAACAGACCAACACCTGCCCCCAGCTTTGTGTGATCTGCAAACTTACTGATGACTGACTCAATCCCCTCATCCAGATCATCGATAAAGATATTGAACAGGATGGGGCCCAGCACTGATCCCTGGGGGACACCACTAGTGACTGGCTGCCAGCTGGATGTGGCACCATTCACCACCACTCTCTGGGCTTGGCCCTCCAGCCAGTTCCTAACCCAGCACAGAATGCTGGGTGATCAGTATGCCATTAGAAAGTTTGCAGAAAGGTAAAAAGGCAGTGATTTTAAATTTCAGTGTTGCAAGCAGTCTTTACCTTGAGGTCAGTCTCATAATGAAAGAGCAAATCTGATTTTCTGTTCAGTGTTTGCTGGTTTTGAACTGCAGTGATTTAGCCATGGAAAGCAAAGCACTGAAGCATTTTTAGTAGCATTCTGTGTCCTTGATGAGGATGCAGAAGGGACTGCCTTTCCCCCTGCCCTGCCTGTGGGAGCATCACTTTTGGAGGGGTTATTTTTAGAACATCTCCTTTGATAACAGCCACAGTAGGAGCAGAGAGCAGTGGATTTGAAATGCCATGGTTGAATGCCATGCAAACTAGCTCGCAACAATTGTTACTTACCAGCTTCTGCTGAAGCAGCTCTCAGTTTTCAAAGGAAATGACAGCCAGTGACCACACGTCTCCTTTGAAATCTTTGAACAGGGCCAGAGCACAGCATTTGTTTAGGTCTTACTGATGCAGTGGGTTTGGAGACCCTGCAGCATCTTTCTAAAATCACGTAAAAGAAAAATATGGCCCAATATGCTGCTCCCGGTATTTCGTTACGCAGCTTGGGCTGTAAACTAATTTGCTTGATGAATTCTCATTCCCCTCAGTAAAGTAGAGTAAGCTTGGAGAAGAGGAGTTATGTATTGAATTTATTAGAAAACACTAAAATCACAGTTTTAATTGTGAAGCCTAGTTCAGCCTTATCTAGTGAAAGAGTAGCCACATTTCCACCTGTCGTCTTAGCTGCTGCTTAAAGCTCCAGGAACCGTGCAAGCCATATTTCTGGGAGGGGTGGGGGTGTATTGTTGATTTTTCTCCTACAAAAATATTCTTAAGCTGTTCTTTCCTGTAGCACAGTTGTAATTTCATGATGAATTTGGTTAGAATCTATCCAGCAGATATTTTGAGGCATTCAGCAATTTTTAAAAAGCAATGGGAAGCAAGCTGAGGTGGATACCACAGCATCAGTCCCGTGTGCTTCGCAGCAATATTGCTGTTCAAGTGATGGTTAGGATTTGAAATCAAGTTCATGCATGTTTTGCACATCCAAAATATGACTTCAGAATTACTTGAGCATTTGGCTTCCATGTTTTGAGGGGAGTATTTTTAATCATCAAGGAGAAGAGCAGAAATCAGGTGACATCAGCAACGACTGAAATACAAATCTCTGAAACATTTGTGGCTTGCCAGGTGACTGATAAGCATCATCATCGCCTTCTGACAGGTTATGTCCTCTGAGACTTGATGTACAGCACTCAGATATGCTTCTCCAAATACTTTGCTGATTTATACATTTGAAAGATATTTGAGAGTTGTCCTAGAACCATACAGATGCAAGTTTTGTCTTACCTTGACCCAAGGAGATGCAGCAGAATCTAAGCGACACGTAGGTCCTTCAGCAAAGAAGGGACACTTGATTTACCAGGTTTACAGTTCATCTGTTACCTTATTTTGTATCACCTCCTATCAACTCTTGTTTTAACATGTTTTTAACTAACTCCTGTTCCCTTGAGAGATTAATGCTTGTACCCCTTAGTACTCTTGAGAAAATAAATATTTAATGTAGCAAGATGGATTAATTTTTCGTTTCACTGCTTGTTGCTTTCCTTTCAGCTTTTTGCCTGATTACATCAGTGGTGATTTTGATTCCATTCAGCCTGAAGTCAAGGAGTACTACAGGGTCAAGGTAAATTAAATCACTTTGATGAGCTTGTGTGTGTTGGAGCACTGGAGGATCCAACCCATTAGTGTCCCCGTTGGTCATTAAGTGGTTCTGGCTTCACTGGTTTGTTTGGGGGTTTTAGCTGTGAAAGCATCTTCTAAGCTCAGATGTTGTGCTATGACTTGCACTGTAGTAGTGCTTAGAGTAAACATGGGAAGTGTGGTGCTGCCCCAGTCCTGCATATGGGTGCAGTTTCATAGCACCAGCTCAAAAAGTAGCTGGTACATTGCTGGAGACTATAGCAACTAGAAACTAGGATAAAACTTCCTGAAAAATCTGTGACTTCTTTTGCTCGGTGAGATACAGAGCATTAAAGTTTAACCTCCCATGATTCCCACCTGGCTGGCACCCACAGACTTTCTGGAGAGAGGTTCTCTGTGATTTTTGTATGATATGACTTTCCCTTTTTATCAGGAAGCTGCAGATGGAGACACCTGTCTCTTTCATCACCCACTGAAGCATTCAATTACACCCTGACTACTTCTGCTTCACTAGTGGAGTGCCCTCCTTAATGGGTTTTTGGACGAATTCCTGCATACATTAATTTATTCCCAGTGTAGCCACTGTGATTCCAGTGAGCCACATAAACGTAAACTCGTATTTCTTAAGGCTTAGGGCTCAAAGTTCTGCTTTTAGTTGACTATTTGTTATTTAACACTTCATCTGCCTGTCTGTATAAGCTCCAGTGCTGAGCACAGCATGTTACCCTCACCTCTTGGACAGCATATTTGGCAAATTTCAGCAGATTTCTGTCATTTCTTCAGAGTTTGCCTCAGTGTGCCAGCTTGCCTTTGTAGCAGGCTGTGCTTGCAAGAGCAGCAGGAGTTTGATTCTTGTGGGTTAGTAGACTTAAAGGTCATAGAATTATAGAACTATTTCAGTTGGAAAAGACCTTTAAGATTATTGAGTTTAACCATTCTCTAACTTCACCAAGACTGGCGCTAAACCATGTCGCTCAGCACCACATCTCTGCCTCTTTAAAACACCTCCAGGGATGGGGATTAACCACCTTCCTGGGAAGCCTGTTGCAGTCTTTGAGAACCTTTTTAGTCATGAAGTTTCTGATATCCAAGCTAAACCTCCCATGGTGCAATGTGAGGCCATTTCCCCTTGTCCTGTTGTTTGTTTCTAGGGAGTAGAGACCAACCCCCACCTCACTCCAGCCTCCTTTCAAGAACCTATAGCAGATGCACTGGCTGTCTTTGTAGAACTTGAAGCACGTTGGAAATTACACTGCACAAAGCAGGGGGGGGACTTGTGGTGCTGTTTCTGTCATTGCAGTTTCATCTGTTTCTCATCTTCGTGGAGTGTTTCTATTATCGAAACCTTTTAAGCACTACTTTGAAGTTTAAGAAGCCATTTGTATTGCTGTGCCTCAAACAAGGCTCAGTTTCTGAAGTTTTGAGACCAAAGACATTATCTGAAATTATACTAAATCTGTACTTATGCCTAGAAGTAAAAGGTTGAATCCAGTGCCCTTTGAAATCCAGATTATGCTATTTATTAAAAATCTAGTTTGGCTTTTCCACTAAGCAAACTTCATCTGCTCTAAAAGCCTTCTGTAGACTGAGGAGCCTCTGCTTCAGATCTGTAATTAAATGCTGCAAACTAATTTACAAGTCCACTGTTTTCACTAGTTTCTTTTTAAACCCCATTGAGCTGCTTACTTTTGCAGGCAGTGCTGCAGCTGTAGCTGTTTCCTTTCCCTATTACACTTGCAGGGTGTAATGGTTATCAAGGTTGCAGAAATCCTTAATAGTATGGGGTGAGGATTGTCTTTTTTGGTCTGTGATGATGCACCTGTAATTAGATTTACAAAATATGTTTGCAGCAGTGAGGTAGTGTTTGTACATCTCCCTAAATTCAACATCTTCTTCTCAACTACATGTTTTAGTGTCATACTCCCTGCTTGCTTTCTGAGGCCAAAAGCTGTAATAATTTTAGGAAATCACTATGCTAATTGATTTCTCTCCATTATGTTGTTGTAATTTAGATGCATATAAACCCACTGAGTTTTGCTGTGACTATTCTAATTTACCTTTTATCCCTAAATCATGTAATCAGAGAATGCGCTGGGTTGGAAGGGACCTCTAGAGGTCATCTACTCCAACCCTCCTGCTTACTGCAGGAGGGGCATGCCTAACTAGATCAGGTTGCTCATAGCCCCATCAAGCCTGACCTTGAATGTCTCCAGGTATGTCAGTATTTTGTATAAACCTGATTTTTAATACAGAATTGGATTTTAGATTTTAAGGAACTTAAATCCTTTAAAGCATCCTTGTTAGACTGAACAGTTTTGTAAAAAAACAGTTAATTATAGGGTATGATTCCACCTACCTCCAAGCCCCTGCCCTTGGCAGGGACACCTTCCACTTGACCAGATTGCTCAAGAGCTCATCCAGCCTGGCCTTGAACACCTCCAGGGAGGGGGCATCCAGGGCTTCCCTGGGCAATCTGTTGCAGTGTCTCAGCACCCTTACTGTACACATTGCGCAAGTGGATCCAAAGCAGTTCAGTTATGCTGTTGAACATGCTGTTCCTACCTGACAATCACCAATTAGGCTTTCAAGCCATCTCTTGGTTTATGTGTCCTGCTGAAAACATCTCTGACAACTATAAAAAGTGCTATGCCTACCTCAGTCCAGCTTCTGATAGAACAGAATAGAACCGAATAGAATAGAATTAACCAGGTTGGAAAAGACCTTTAAGATCATCAAGTCCAACCTATCACCCAACACCATCTAATCAACTAAACCATGGCACCAAGTGCCCATCCAGTCTCTTCCTAAACACTTCCAGTGATGGTGACTCCACCACCTCCCCAGGCAGCACATTCCAATGGCCAATCACTCTTTCTGTGAAGAACTTCTTCCTAACATCCGGCCTAAACTTCCCCTGGCACAGCTTGAGACTGTGTCCTTTTGTTCTGGTGCTGGCTGCCTGGGAGAAGAGGCCAACCCCCACCTGGCTACAGCCTCCCTTCAGGCAGTTGTAGACAGCAATAAGGTCTCCTCTGAGCCTTCTCTTCTCCAGGCTAAGCAACCCCAATTCCCTCAGCCTCTCCTCATAGGGCTTGTGCTCCAAACCCCTCCCCAGCTTTGTTGCCCTTCTCTGGACACATTCCAGCAAGTCAGCATCTTTCCTAAACTGAAGGGCCCAGAACTGGACACAGTGGTCAAGGTGTGGCCATCTTGAGGGTGCCCAGGCCCACCTGGACTTAAAACCAAGTCATAAGTTGTAATTTATTTTTTTTCTTTTGATATACATTAATTGAAAATGCCTTAATATAAACAGAGGTTCATCAAGTTGAAATGATTTATGGGGTTGGTTGGTGCTGTTATTAATAGGCCAAATAGTGCATGACTATCTGCATTTTAGGAGTTTGAACCGAAAGCTTTCTGTATGTGATTGTCATGGTATTTTTCAACAGGAGCTTTCATAAAATGCTTCCACTCCTGAATTGTGTGTCAGAGGTCTTGTCAAGATGGCCTTTCTGAGTGAGTTATGTGAGTGATTTGAGTTAAGTCTATTTCCTATTCATGCCAAACAAAAGTAATGTCCTAATGTTCCAGAGATGTCATAAATTTGTAAGCGGTGCCGTGCTCAGTGCACTTTTGTGATGGTGAGCATGACAGACAGTCCCACTAGGTTGGACCAGAGGTTCATTCAGCCACTGTCTGGGCCTGTACAGAAGACCTTTGCAAGCATACACATGGGCAGTAAGGTTCCTTTGATACACTTTTTCATCTTCCAGTAATATATGGCTTCACAATTTCTTAAATTAGAATGGGTATTTTTGTGTGTAGTTGCTTCCTAGATTGATTTTTTTTCCCCCCATAGTATTCTACACACTTTTCTTCAAACTATGTAGGTGATGTTCACAGATTCACAGATTGCATGGGGTTGGAAGGGACCCTCGAAGGTCATCATGTCCAACGCCCCCACAGTCATTGGAGACACCAGATCAGGCTGCCCAGGGCCACATCAAATCTGATCTTGAACATCTCCAGGGATGAGGCCTCAACCACATCCCTGGGAAGCCTAGATCAGTTGGAGCAGGCCCAGAGGAGGCCACAAAGATGATCAGAGGGGATCTGATGCCCTCTGATCCCTATGGGGATCCTCTCTAAACCCTGTGGGGAGGGGTTGCAAGAATTGGAACTGTTCAGCCTGGATCAGAGATGGCTCTGGGGAGACTTTATAGTGGCTTTCCAGTACCTGCAGGAGGCCTGCATGAAAGCTAGTAATAGAATACAATAGAATAGAATTAACCAGGTTGGAAGATATCTTTGAGATCGTCGAGTCCAACCTATCATCCAACACTATCTAATCAACTAAACCATGGCACCAAGCACCCCATCCAGTCTCTTCCTAAACACCTCCAGTGATGGTGACTCCACCACCTCCTTGGGCAGCACATTCCAATGGCCAATCACTCTTTCTGGGAAGAACTTCTTCCTAACATTCAGCGTAAACCTCCCAAGTGCAGCTTGAGACTGTGTCCTCTTGTTCTGGTGCTGGTTGCCTGGGACAAGAGACCAACCCCCACCTGATTACAGCCTCCCTTCAGGTACTTGTGGACAGCAATAAGACCCCCTCTGAGCCTCTTCTTCTCCAGGCTAAGCAAGTCCAGCTCCCTCAGAAGCTTGTAGTGATAAGATGAGAGGGAATGGATTGAAGCTTGAGAAGGGTACTTTTAGATTGAATATTAGGAAGAAATCCTTTACAGTGAGGGTGGTGAGACACTGGAACAGGTTGCCCAGGGACGTTGTGGATGCCCCTCCCTGGATGTGTTCAAAGCCAGACTGGATGGCTCCTTGAGCAAGATGGTCTAAGTGGAAGGTGTCGCTGCGCATAGCAGGGGGGGATTGCAACTAAATAATCTTCTATGCTTCTGTCCAGTCATAGATCTTTTTCAGTCATGTGCATTCTTTATGTTTAGCTTTTTGGAGTTGCACATCACTCCTTTTGAAAGTGAAGAAATAGCGAAGCCCTTCCTGTCTTGAAAGATCAATATAATATCACTGAGATTCAGCAAGTTCCAAGGTCATTGAGAGTCACTGTCTATGTTTATTAGGATGTGAATCAGGCCATCATTTATCCAGTAGGATAGAGAATGCAATTTGACCAAGTTCTTATTCCTTTTTTGTAAAAAAAAAGTCTTACTCTATTTTCTTTGCAGTGTTTTGCTGCTTGTTTCATAGCTTTGGGACACAGTGTGTAGAAATTAAGAGATCAAACTTTTATTAGAGGTGGTTTGTCTTTCTTTTGTCTTAGGTTTGAAATGACAGTTTGCAGGTTATGAGTTGTTTTCTTTCTTCTCTCAAGTGCCTGAGATGAAGCTCAACTGCCTGACAGTGGAATATGCAAGAAAACTGTGCACCATATAAGAAAAATAATGCTGGTGGTATTTTAGTCTTGCATCCAATTTCACTTTAATATTATGTTGCGGTATGAGATTTATTTCTTCCTTTCGTTGGTTATGGCCCGAGGAAGGAAAAGGGTAGAATCTATATTGCAGTAGACATTTGAGTTACTTCCAAGAGTTTTAAAAAATTTAATCTGGTGTTAATCTCTGAAAGAAGTCATTACTTTGGTCTGTCAGCCTGTGATGGAGAAAATAGCAAAAAAGTTTAAAAAATAGAAATGTATTGAATTAACTTCATTTGCAGTGCAAGGAACAAGGGTGGGGGAAAGGGAGGGGAAGGGGGAAGGTGTTTTAAACAATGACAGCTTAATCTGGAGAAGGAAATTGAACACAGTTATTTTGTGATTAACCCTCTTCACACAAAAGAGACAGCTTTAATATGGTGCTAGTGGTTGAAGACTCACTGAATAGGTCTTTTAGATGTAAGTGGGACATATACATCCATCCTTTCTTTTTAGAGAAAATTGCTCCTGGAGCAGAAGGCTCAGTGCCCATCCCTATGGACTGCTAATTAGAAAAGTTTCCAGTGAAGCTGCAGAACCCACAACCTCAGGCTCTTTGGATGTTACTGCAAATTCAGTGCTCTGTGGGCATTTTGTAAGCTTCATTCAGTTGTGGGGGAGCCGATGAGCTAGCCGAAGTCTGACTCTGGTCAGCAACAGGAACACAAACCTAATCACAGAGTTACATAATGGTTCAACTCAATGATCTCATTGCCCAGGGAGGTAGTTGGTTACCAAGTCAGACTCAACAAGGCTCTGAGCAACCTGATCTAGTGGAGAATGACCTTGCTTACTGCAGGGAACCTCCAAAGGCCAGCTAGTCCATCCACCCTGCAGTGAACAGGGTGGATGGACTAGTTGGCCTTTGGAGATTCCCTCCAACCCAAACCATTATGTGATCTGGAGTTGCTGCAGCATGTCCAGAGAAGGGCAACAAAGTTGGTGAAGGGTTTGGAGAATAGGTCTGGTGAGGAGCAGCTCAGGGAAATGGGGTGATTTAGTCTGGAGAAGAGGAAACTGAGGGGAGGCCTTCTGGCTCTCTACAGCTACCTGAAAAGAGGCTGGAGTGAGGTGGGTGCTGCCTCTTCTCCCTAATGACAAGTGACAGGATAAGAAATGGCCTAAAGTTGCACCAGGGGAGGTTTAGGTTGGATATTAGAAGCAACTTCATGACTGAAAGGGCTCTCAAAGACTGGAACAGGCTGCCCAGGGAGGTGGTCGAATCCCCATCCCTGGAGATGATTCAAAGAGGCTGAGATGTGGTGCTGAGGGACATGGTTTAGCACCAGACTTGGCAGAGTTAGATAGTGTTTGGACTTGATGATCTTAAGGGTCTTTTCCAGCCAAAAATGATTCTATGATTCTATGGTGTGTGTTTTTCAGGCAAAAAAATTACATGCTTGTATAGTTTTTTCAGTGAAATGAAGGATGAGCTAAACCTGCCAAATTTGAACTTGCCTGTATTCGTTAACTTAATCATGAAAGTGGCAGATCCTTTGGAGTTTTGACATGAACCAAGACAGAGGGGGAGTCCAGCAGGAAAATTCAAGTGCAGCTTTTGGAGCAGAGAATTATTTTTCTGTACTGACTTGTGGTTTGGTCACAACTATGCAAAATAGGTTTGCTTTTATAGCTGCTCTCAGAAACAGTGCAAGGTGATAAAAGTTGTATTCACATGTAACCAGGAGGGAATTTAACTTAAGATGTAATTTTTGAAACAAGAGCATTAGAGGCAGAGAAATATCATTGCTAGGAGGGGTAGAGGGAAATGAAAGAACTCAAGTTCTAGCAGCTTTAACTACAGCTGGGTGAGGAAAGCTCTGCAAACGATAGCATTTCTTATATTCACCTTCCTGAGTACTTTCTTCTTCTATTTTATGTCCTCTATTTCCTGACTGTAATACTTTTTTGGGGTTCTTGCTGTTTTCACTGTCAGCAGTAAGCATTTCAAGCTCTGTTTTTCTGTTTCAATTCTGTGGTTTCCTGCAGTGCCCAGCAAAGAGGGGTTGGATGAAGGTTTGATAAGCAGGAAGCTTTGCAGGAAGCTCAGCTGAAATCCATTCAGTCTCATGACCAGTGTGAGTTACTGTTCTGGTGTGCTGTTGGATTCCTTCATTTGAAAAAGCTGTGATGGTCTTTGATTTAAAAGTAATAGAAGTTCCTTAAGTCAGATACATTTGGGGATATAATTAGAAATTGAAACAGTCCTCTGTGTGTTAATGAGTTAAGAGAGAAAAATGGATTGTCAGGTGAGGGGAAGAAAATGAGGAATGAAAACTGAGGAAAAGGCAGAGACTCTTTTAAAGATAGAAAAAAGGTAAGCATTTTAAGGGAGAAAAATAATGGTGACATCAGCAGAGGGGAGGGAAGAGGCCTGGATAGAAAGAGAAATATTTCCCTGACACATCAGCAAATCAATTCTACTATCATTTGTCTTGCAGTGTGATAAGATAGGCACACATGCATGGAAACCACATTTCTCAAACTCCAAATTAAGATTTTTCAGTTCATTAGGAATGAGTACAGGGTTCTTGTTTTGGGGGTTGGGGATTTTACTGGTTTCAAACTTTTCAAATGTGAGTTGGACTCAAAGGTTTTTTCCATCCTTAATGATTCTGTGACTTTTGTTTGAAGTTAAAATAGGAGATTTGTTTATCCCATCCCTGACCAACTTTGGATGGAAGTTTCATCAGGTGAAAATTGGAAATCATAAAAGGAGCTTAAAACATAAATAACTGCAATGGAAGTTGGAATGCATTTACAGTGAATTTACAGGTGTTAAGTCTATTTTTGTCCAACTCCTGCAGTAGCTGCTGCTGTAATATATAATGTGCCTAAGCAACTGTTAATCTACTTGAAACAACTAATTTAAGTGTGTATTTACTTTGCATTTAATTGGTAATAACCCTTCAAGAAAGAAGCTGGAAATTCACCATAAATTGCTAGTTAACATTATCAGATTTTCATTTAATTGACAAAAATGTAGCCTTCAAGAAGAGCCTTCTTTTAAGAGCTGAAAAGACCTTCCTTCTTTTAAGTTCAGCAGCAGGAGAATACCTAAGGAGAACAGAGTAGGAATGAAACCTGGGATATAATTGTTTCTTGTTACCCAGCTCCATATGTGGTCTCTTGGTATCTCAATATGCAGGTAACGTCTTCCCTTTGTTTTCTTCCCCATCTAGTGAAATGCAGCTGCTATACTTTGGTGGTTTAGATACTTTATGTTTTAATCACCATTGCAATGGTATTTGTAGGAAGAAGTAAAAATTGGAGACCTGCCTATTGAGGCATCTCATCAGAGCTTGCAGCAGGCTAATAATTGTGATGGATATTCCTGTCTCCTGCACTTTTAGCACTGGGTTTGTACTATGCAGTTTGCTGTGGACAGAGAGAAGGAATAATGCCTTGTGATGGTCTTTGTGGTCCTGTCCCCTTTCCCTGCATCCACTGGCAGTGTGTTTAGATCCTGCCTCAAAAATATTAAAAAGTGAAATGTCAGCCTGTGCCTAGATAATTCAGTGGGGTAAAAGTGCTCACAGGGACAGACTGTATCCATTCTGTCTTCAGATCAGGCCTGGGTATATTTCTTGGGACTTTAAGATATGTTTTCTAGTGGAAATTTTAGCAGGGACAGCAGTGAAGGATGTTCAGGCATCAGAATGTGCTGCATATCCTTCCTTTATCACAGGGTTCTGGAGCAAGTGAATGTACCATCAATACCTGCCATCTTGCAGAACTACATTTCTGGTCTGCCATCCACAGCTGCTTGTACAGATAAATGTGGGGGAAGGTCTCTAGAGGGATACAAAAACATCTTCTCTTCAATAAGGTCACGTTCTCAGTATCTTGAGCTCATCCCAGACTGGGAGTGAGACACGTGCTGGGAGGAAAATGGGAATATCACAGTCTTCAAGAACCCTTTCAGTCATGAAGTTTCTTTCAGGTAGTTGTAGAGAGTGAGATCTCCCCTCAGTCTTCTCTTCTCCAGACTAAGCAACCCCAGTTCCCTCATCCAAGCCAAAGACAATTGTCATGGTCACAGCTGATGTGCATTCAGCAGGGTCTTGGCATGGGTTCTGAAAGGGTGTTCAGGACATGTTCTTCTCAAGGCAATCATCTGCAGAGAGGAGCCCAACAACCATGATAACATCTTGGTTCATCTCTTAGAGTTAATAAAGGGAAGTAACTGATGAATTTGTAGATTCTCAGCTGATTTAAGCCTATAACAAATGCTGAGATTTTTAGGACTTTGAAGGTCCAGAGGTTACACATCATTTAGTGTGAAAATCAGTGATTCTCCTGTGATTGTCCCTTCCTGTCCAGAAAACAGGACAACCCTGTATAGTGGGGTTTTGTGTCAGTGCTCTGTCTGAATGCCTTGTGGACTTGAAATGCAAGCAGATGCATGGGTAGAGAAATAAAGTGATATGGGAAAAAGAATAATTGCTTTTGACATTTTTTGACAAGTCCTACTTGAACTTGGTTCTGTAGAGTCTGAAAAATGTATTTATGGGTTGACAGTTTATAGATGCTGTGGAATAGCTCAGAATTCCCAGTGGTGGAGCAGGAGAGAGGCACCAGTGTACAATGAGTGGTTAGATTCAAGAAGGAAATAGTACACGAAGTTTAAGGTTCCTTAGGGAGTGCTATTTATCACTTTTTGTGTTGTACTTTTTGTGGCAAAGTCAGGATGCTTTGAAAGCGTAGGGTAAATCTGATAGGATTTGATGAATACTGGAAAATACTACAGAGATGAACTGTCCCTAAATCATCTTGCTTGTGTTTACACTGCCTCTCCTTTAGTTAAATTCACTTTGAAAGAAGTTGCACAGAAGGTGATGGAAGGGACAATGCCTTCCTATCTTGTTATCACAGATCATTTATCTTTTTTCCCCACCACATCCCCTCCCATTCTCCTATGTGACTTTTTTTTCCCCCTACTTCCAATAATTCGTTAATTTAAAATGACTTAGCCTAAGCCTGCGGTGCTGGGAGTTTTGTCTGAGTGATGAACAAAGGGAAGAACATTATCATATTCATCCTGACTTGCATTAGAAATAGTGTGGCCATCAGGCCTAGCGATGTACTTGTCTCCCTCTGCTCAGCACTGGTGAGTACCTTGAATACTGTGTTCAGTTTTGGGTCCCTCACTACATGAACAACATTGAGGGAGTCCAGAAAAGGACAGCTAAGGTCCTTGAATGTAAGTCTTACAAGGAATAGTGTGGAAACTGGGGTTGTTCAGAAGAGGAGGCTGAGGGGAGACCTCAGCTCTCTGAAGGGAGGTTGGAGCAAGGTAAGGGTTGGTTGCTTCTCAGGTGCAACAAGTGACAGGACAGGAGGAAACTACTCAGCTTGTGCCAAGGGAGGTTTGGGGTGGATATTAGGAAAAAAATCTTCACAGAAAGGGTTCTTAGGCATTGGAGCAGGCTGCCCAGGGAGGTGGTAAGGTTGCTGTCCCTGGAGGTATTTAAAAGATGATGTGGTGCTGAGGGATGTGGTTTAGTGGTAGTGCCTTAGCAGTAGGGGTGAGATTGTGAGCTCTAGGTGGGTGGTTGGACTTGATCTTCCAGCCTCAGCGGTTCTATGATTCTGTGGTTCCATCTGGACCCAAAAAAGCTGAATTAAAATATGATGGGAGAGCCAGGCTTTGAAATTGCACCTTCAAAGATGCATTAATTGAGTTTGTGTCATAATGAGTTGGACATTGTACAGACCTGCTTTCTATTCACTCCCTGCCCTTGAAAGCAATGTTGATGAGGCTGTGCAATCACAGTCATTTCAACCCCAAATTATGTGCCCAAGGACAGGGAGCCCATCCTTGGTCTCTGATGAGTTAGTGGAAGGGTGTTCAGGATGTTGTTACTTAGGAGTGCAGGCAGCAAGCGTGATGAGACAGGAGGTCTCTTCCAGTTGCTCTGTTTATAGGTAACACAGTTTTTGAAGTCTCCTTGTCAGAAGAGTATCTGTTTTAGGAACACAGTGTCCTCTACACACCTTTCAGCAGTTAATATGTATTTAGCAGCTGCCTTTTGTAGTAGAAGCAAAACCAGAGCAAAACAAAAGCTGAAACTAGATTTGAAAGATACCAACACACTAAATTAATCTATTTATTATTTTCAAAAGTAAACCTGCTTGAAGATTGAGACACTTTGTTAACCAATTCCTCAGTTTAGTTCAAAATCATTCAAGCTAAAAAGAGATTTAAAACATGAATGGCTGAAAGTTTAAGGAGAAGAGACAAGACTGTCCATGTTAGTGGCTGAGCATTTGGAGCTAGAGTAAGCTAAAGAGCTTTAGATAGTGGTCTGCTGTAGAGTCAGAGATGGTTTTTATTATTATTATTATTTTATTGTAGTCATTTGACTTCAGTTCAGTGCTTAGGTTGAAAAAAGTAGAATGGTTTATTTTCTCTTTCAGTGTATGAATAAAAATGAGGGATGAGAGGCTGATAAGTGCTATTCATAAAGTGTGGAAGGGCTTGGTGATGAGAAACGATCAATATTATCTCTGGCTCCTGAGTTCAACCATGTGCGTCCAGTAAATCAGCTCACTTTTAAATGCAGAATGTGGTTAGATAAGCTTATTTATGTCTCCACAGCACATAAGATTGCTTTATTTAGTAGAGGATAAAGACACAACTGGGGCTTAGAGTGTGGAACAAAGGGAGGTATGGTTTCATGTGGATTGGAGCGGTAGTTGGACAAGACACGTAACCCAGCTAGAAAATTGGATGAGGTCAGTGAGGAGTAACTGAAATGCTTTGTTTACTAATGTACAAGAACCTCAGCAGTAAAAACAGAAGAACTAAACCAACTGTTCTTGGTATGCAAATGGATTTTTGCAGCTTTACTGGGAAGATGGCAGAGAGGCAGGCATGGATGGGATAGAAATACTACAAGCCCTGCACTGAGCAGGAATAAAAATAATAAAGGTTAATGTGAAATCACAGAGATGGAAACTCCAGCACCTCTCTGGGCCTGTTCCAGTGCTCCACCGCCCTCAAACTAAAGAAGTTCCTCCTCATGTTTAGATGGAATTTCCTGTGTTCAAGTTTGTGTCTGTTACCTCTTCTCCTATCACTGGGCACCACTGAACAAAGAGTGGCCCCATCCTCCTGACATCCACTCTTTAAATACTGATGAGCATTGATAAGATTCCCCCATACTCATTTTCTCTCCAGGCTAAAAAGCCCCAAGTCCCTCAACCTTTCTTTGTAGGAGATTCCTGTGATACAACCTTTTTATGTTTATGATGAAACTTCCAACAAAAGCAACTAATTTGGGTTCATGTTATTTGTCATGAAGGGGGGGAAAAAAGTCCTGTTTAGATGGGAAAACCCAGGTATGCCTCTCTGGTGGCTGGCAGGTAAGTTTTGAGCACACATTCTCTGAAGAAGAAAAAAAATCAGAAATTGTATGATTTTCAGTGTAGTTCTGGTAGGCAATAAAACAAAGGACCTGGGGGTGCTGGCCAACAACTGGCTGAACGTGAGCCAGCATTTGCCCAGGTGGCCAAGAAGGTCAACAGCATCCTGGTCTCTGTCAGTGCAGCCAAGCACTAGGATTGGAGAAGATAAAGAATAATATTGATTTAAGATCCATTCAAATAAAATCAAGCTGCAACTTAGAAGTGTGCTGCTACCCATTGGTGGAATGAGCCCTCCTGGAGGTTGTCTTTGGGTAAGAAAAAGCCTGAATGGTTTTTAAATGGCTGCTAGAAAGTTTGTGAGAAGTGTTTCCTGATGTGCTTCCTGCGGCAGCACTGGATTGAATATGTGTGGTGAGACAGCACAATCCTAGATTTTCATCAAAATCTTTCATTGCTTTTAAAAATATGAAAGAGTAGTTGTGTACATTTTTATTTGATTCCAATTTCCATCTCAAAGAGGCTTGGTTTGGAGGGAAAAAAAGCCCAAACCAACAAACACCCGAAACTGATCACTTGGTGAAACATTGTCCCAAAGTGAGCCAGACCAGCACTGGCTCTGCTCAGTGCTGTGCCTTCCCACCTCAGTCCCTGCTTAGCGAGGCACTTTCTGCAGCTCAGGGCAGGTTTGCACAGACAGTGGCTGCTGACAGAAGTGACAACATTGATGGGAAGAGTTAGCACCAAGGGTTGGGCTCCAGCCCAAGGGCACTGCTACATGTTGTGTGCCACCTTGGGGTACAGGAAGGGGAAGGCTGCAGCTGTGGGGAGGAGGGGACAAGACTGGTGACCCTGAAGTGACCAAGAAGGGATCCATGCTGTGGATGGCATTTTGGTATAAAGCAGAAGGTCACCAAGATCAAGCCTCCTCTTCAATGGCTGGTGTCCAAGGAGGACTCTTTCCATTCTGCCTTGATCTCAATCCTTGTGTTCTTTTATCCAGCCCCTGAACCTGGTTCTTACCTGTTTCTGAGTGCAGTCTAGGACTTCTGGCAGAGCATCACTGGTGACGGTGACTAATTGTCATCAGGGGTTGGGTTCCATATTGGTTTGTATCTATTTTTTTATTAGTATTTTCATTATAGCCTTTTTTTTTTTTCCAGCCTATCAGTCTCTCTCCCTTACTCCCTTTCTTTTCCCCTTGGGAAGGGAAAAAAGCTGGTGGAGATCATGGTAGATGATCAGAGGGCTGGAGCACCTCTCCTATGAGGACAGACTGA
This sequence comes from Dryobates pubescens, assembly GCF_014839835.1. Lineage (NCBI taxonomy): Eukaryota > Metazoa > Chordata > Aves > Piciformes > Picidae > Dryobates > Dryobates pubescens. The sequence continues at coordinate 27,225,212 of NC_071615.1, read as the reverse complement.
AAGAGTTGGGGCTGTTCAGTCTGGGGATGAGAAGGCTCAGAGGTGACCTAATTGTGGCCTTCCAGTATCTGAAGGGGGCCTACAAGAAGGCTGGGGAGGGACTTCTCAGGATATCAGGTAGTGATAGGACTAGGGGGAATGGAATGAAGCTGGAGGTGGGGAGATTCAGGCTGGAGGTGAGGAGGAAGTTCTTCACCATGAGAGTGGTGAAGCCCTGGAATGGGTTGTCCAGGGAGGTGCTTGAGGCCCCATCCCTGGAGGTGTTTAAAGACCAGGCTGGATGAGGCTCTGGCCAGCCTGATCTAGTGTGGGGTGTCCCTGCCCACGGCAGGGGGGTTGGAACTAGATGATCCTTGTAGTCCTTTCCAGCCCTCACTGATTCTATGATACTATGATCAGCTGTCATTCATTTAGTGGCCAGCCCAGACTTGAACATTGACAACAATGCCTCTAATTTTCTGACAAAAAAATCTTGTTTAGATGGAGGTATATGAGAGGGAAGGAGCCTTTCTTTAAGAATATAATTTTGGTTTTATTTATTTTATTTTTATCACTATTTTCTTTTCTGGATCATCAGTTTGGATGCTTCTGTGACCTTGCTGAAACCAGGTTGAGGCTGACAAATAGAATTCAGGGTCCATGGTTTTCATTGCCATAATTCTAATCATTACACATAAACAGTAGAGGTGATTGTTTTGTTTGGTTGGGTTTTAAACCTGTTTAATCTGCAAAAATAAATAGTCCAGGAGGAAAAGTGGGGTTAAAAACCATTGGGATATGGGGTTTTTTTTCTACACATATTTAATCACCAGTTTGGTATGACCTGATTTGCATTTGTTGGGGAGAGAGTGTGTATTTCATTGTAATGATTAATTTGACAATTGATGGATTAAATCTTGTTAAATAATGTAGGATGAGAATGTGCCTAATTTGAATGTTGATACCAACAGTCATTCTTCACTATTGGAAAAGTAAGTTGGTTATGGCTCTTCAAGGATTTACCCCCACAAAGTGACAGGCCTCTTGATGATTTCTAAAGAATACAGCAGAAGCAGGAATCAGTAGGGAAAAAGCATATGTCCTGAACTTTTGCATCAACATCTGAGTCACAGATGCAGATCTTAGGCACTGGATTTTAAATATAAATTTTAAATAAGCCTGGAGAGGAGGAGACTTGGTGGGACCTTATTGTTCTCTACAACTACCTCAAGGGAGGTTGTAGACAGGCGGAGGTTGGTCTCTTCTCCCAGGCCACCAGCACCAGAACAAGAGGACACAGTCTCAAGCTATGCCAGGGGAGGTTTAGGCAGGAGGTTAGGAAGAGGTTCTATACAGAGTGATTGCCCATTGGAATGGGCTACCCAGGGAGGTGGTGGAATCACCATCATGGGAGGTGTTCAGGAGGAGACTTGATGGGGTGCTTGGTGCCATGGGTTAGTTGATTAGGTGGTGTTGGATGATGGGTTGGATGCGATGATCTTGAGGGTCTCTTCCAACCTGGTCTGGTCTATTCTATTCTATTCTAAATAGATTTTAACTTACAAAGTTAAAATGTGTGCTTTCTATTTAATGTAAGTGACCTGTGTTTCTGTAGCTGCTGCTCTCTGCTTTGTCAAGTGTGGCGTTTTCAGGGAAAAAAGAATCTTCATACTTGCAGAGGTGGAATTCACTTCCCACTTAAAACTAAATTTACTAATCACAGAATCAAAGAATGAAAATTTGGCTGGAAAAGACCTCTAAGTCCATCAAGTCCAACTGTTAACCCAACACCACCATGCCCACTAAACCATGTCCTGAAGTGGAATGTCTACGTTTCCTGAACACCTCCAGGGACAGTGACGGCACCACCTGCCTGGGCAGCCTGTTGCAATGCCTGATCACTCTTGCAGGAATGAGATTTTTTTTTTTCCTTATATCCATCCTAAACCTCCCTTGCAACAATTTCAGGCCATAATCCAGGTGAGTGACTGCTGCAGTGGATGTTTGCTTTTCAGTGGGTATTCAAGCCTTTGTGCCTTTGAACTACAGAAAATCCAAACAAAGTTTTTAGATCAAATCTCCTGTTTGACCTCCAGACAAAGCAGCCACCATCTTTCATGCAAATGGTAAGTAAGACACTTAGATAATCCATTGTACAGGACGGTCCACAGATAAATTAACCTGATTAGTCTGTGTGAGTATCCTGAAAGGACTCTACTTGAAATGAAGAGGAGATGCATCTTTGCTGTAGGCAGCTACAGATTTTTATCTGCTCTCTCTTGTGTTCTTCTCTATCAAGTAGCTTTCAAATCATGTTCAGATTGTGGCTGAGGAGTTGGGTTACAAGCCTGTAGTTATGAGTGATATTTTATTGCTATTTATTATGTTATCCTTTTGCCAGGAACTGTAAAAATACAAGAAAGAGGGTATGTGTTTTTCTCACTTAAGACAAGACACGGTTATAGAGTTGTAGGGAAGGTAAGAGAGACAATGAGAGAAATCTTGATTTTTCATTTTTTTAGATTTTTAATTTCTACCTTGTCAATATAATGCTTCCCTGCCATGCTGGTTCTAGAACCAATTGTCTGACATCTCTGGTTTTTGGTTGTACTGCAGGCTGTCAAGCTTATTACTTCAGGCTAAATTCCCTCAAAGGTCACTAGTGGTGTTCCTTGTCTTTTCTCCTTTCTCCTCTTCTTCCCAGCCTCCCTGTTAGCATGGACTTTGTTTACAACTCTGAGGTGACTTGATTAGCTGTTCTCTGGGATATCTTTCTCAGGGGTGACCTGAGTGTCTCTGCAGCATGACCTGCAGTGCTCCTGAACCTGAGACCATAACACAAAGGTGTCTGCAGCAATTCTGCATAGAGCTGGTAAGGAGGGAGCACTGCTTATGCACTTGGGTTTCAGTTGTCATGTGCTTATAATCACAGACTGGGAATCATCAGTGAAGGAAAGCCCTCAACAGCTGCCTGAAAAATACAAGAATGTTTAGAATGCAAAGAACTTGCCCTTGACAATTAGTTACTGCATGCAATTATAGCATCATGTAGAATCATAGAATGGTAGGGGTTGGAAGTGACCTCCAAATATCACTGAGTCCAACCCCTCTGCCAAAGCAGTATCACCTGGAACAGGTCACACAGGAATGCATTCAGATGGGTCTTGAAAACCTTCAGAGGAGGGGACTTCCCAGATTCTCTGGGCAGCCTGTGCCAGGGCTCCAGCACCCTTGCAGTAAAGTTTTTATTCATGTTGAGGTGGAACTCCCTGTGGTCAAGTTTGTATCTGTTGCTCCTTCTCCCATCACAGGGCACCACTGAAAAGAGACTAGTACCATCTTCTTGCTACCCACCCTTCAGATAAACTTTCATAAGATCTCTTCTCAGTCTTCTATTTTCCAGGCTAAACAGATCCAGGTCTCTCAGTCTTTCCTCATCACACAGATGTTCCAGTCCCTTCATCATCCTTATAGCCTCCATTGGATACTCTCTAGCATATCCCTGTTCCTCTTGAACTGGGGAGCCCAGAACTGGGTAAAATACTCCAGATGTGACCTCAGCAGGGCAGAGTAGAGCTAAAGGAGAACCTTCCCAGACCTGCTGACAACACTCTTCTTAATGCACCCCAGGACAGCATCGGCCTACTTGGCTACCATGGCATATTGCTGTCCTGGGGATTATTCCCTAGTTGTCTTTACTGTTCTGTAGTATGGTACATAAGAAAGTTTGTTGTGATTCATTTTTCAGCCAAAAAAAATCATCTCTGTAAGCATTCTACTGAGCAAGAAAAATCTCCTGTTGGGGTACAGTCAGGCAGTGTTGATCCCCCTTGCCTCCATAGAGTACAACTAATAGCTTACTTAAAAGCAGGTGCTTGATTTAATCCTGTCAGTGCTGTTTTGCATCTCTCTGCAGAAGAAGGATGGCCCAAGATAAATCAACGACAGAGGAAGGGAAGGTGTTAGCTTAGGGATAAAACACAGTTACAGGAAATGGGATAACACAGATTATCACTTTCAGTTGCCTGGCAAGAAACTTTGTTCCAATGTTGCTAGGTCAATTTATTGACTCAAAGATCCATGCCCATGAATTTCTGAATACTTTGTTTTCCTCGTCCCTTCTGCTTTATTGATTTCATGGTACATTCCTGCACTTAATCTACAAGTCAAATGTATGATGCTTTTGTTAGGACTTGTGGTGTCACAGTACTTGTGAGTCCCATATGTTTAGTTCATTTTCTTCAATCCCTTTCCCCTTGTCCCCTGTTCTGTTTTGAGAAGGGCAATTCCAGAGGGGGAATTGTGCTTCCTGTTTAGGTGAAAGATCTGGTTTACTTCCAACACAAGGTGCCTCATGGAAGGTTTTCAGGACTCTTGCCCTCTTTGTATTGTTTCTGCAGGTTGTGGGCTTGCATCGTTCAGAACTTCTTGAGGGTTTGTTGACACATTTATCTTCTTTCACAGCTACTAGGAGTAACTGAATAAAGGAGATCTTAAGGTGCTAGGTAGGGTTTATGCATCTGTATATGTTCTTCCATTTCATCCTCCTTGTACTGTCATGTACAAGTTCAGTACTGTATTTATCAGCATCTGGCTCAGTCTTCTCCATCCATTTTTTTCTCCTCATAACATCAAGCCAGAGGCTGGAGACATGTTGAGACACATGAAGAAGAGGAGACTGAGGGGTGATCTCATTAATGCTTATTAATGTCTAAAGGACAAGCGTCAGGAGGATGGAGCCAGACTCTTCTTAGCAGTGTCCAGCATCAGGACAATGGGCAGTGGACACAAGATGGAATGCAGGAGGGAAAAAAATCTTCACTTTGAGGATGACAGATCACTGGAGCAGGCTGCCCAGAGAGGTTGTGGCGTCTCCATCTGTGGAGGCATTCCAAACACACCTGGATGTGTTCTTGTGTGACTTACTCCAGGTAACCCTGCTCTAGCAGGACAGTTGACCTAGATGATCTTCACATGTCCCTTCAAATCCCTACCAGTCTGTGATCTTCCAAGTATTAAAAAGTCATGGACTTTCCCAGAGCTGACTGGGAAGGTAAGTGGCTCTTTTTCCCCAGTTAACTCCTGTTACTATGGCTGCCTGTCAGGCCAGGAGGGGACAGTGTGGGGAACTCAGAAAGGTAGCTGGAGGGACCACATTCAGTTGCAAGGAGAGGCAGTGTGGTTTTCATTGCAGTGATGCTTGAGGATGTGATTGTCCTATGAAGAGGTTGGCCTTTGCCATGGTTTGACTGGAAGGCTAAGGTACTTACACAGTGAATCCTGCCTGATTCAGCTTCTTGACCAGAAGGTTTGAGTAGAGAAACTTATGAAGAACTGGGATGGGTCACTAGTGAATAGGGAGAGGCCACTACTTGGAGCAATGGGTTGCTACTTTCTTCACAATTTGCATTTTAGACTGCCTTTATTTCTGCTTCTGAGCTAGAAATCTAGGGAAGTGGTTAGTGAACTGAAACATGGGAATTAAATAATTGAATATTTGGAGTGGAAGAGGAAAAAGTGATAGTTGGGTGGTGCAGCAGGAATATCCTCTCAGATCATTAACTTGTCTTTGAGTCACTGGAGATTTTCAAGGTGATAGGGAGGTTGGTATTAAATAGCTGTAGGTGTGCTGCTTTTAGAGAAAGGAAAATTGGGTAAGAGAAGCAGGCAGCATATCAGCCTCCTCAGAGATGTGCTGTTCAAAACCAGAGTGATTGGCAGTGGCTGGCAGTGCCTGCAGGACTCCCACTGAGGTGGATATGGAATGTGAAAATAAGTATCTGAGGACAATAATTCATTATTTACTTAAAGTGTGTGAGATGCCAGGAAACATGAATCATAGAATTGATCTTTAAGGTTTTCAGGTCCAAAATTAAATGGAAGAGGAACATGGAATAATGTCAGTGGCAAACCCAGTGTTTGGGCCTCTTTTACTGCCTTCACACTCTCACAGGTATGTCCTCTGCTTCATCAGCTCTAGACAGCCTGCACAGCAATGTCTTCTGGCCTGTGTTTCTGTTATCTGCTTATTGCGCCCAAATTATTTAGATACCTTCTTTTTAACCTTCCACGTCTTCAGAAAGAAAGAGCAGAATCCCTTGAGCTATAGTTGTTAGGCCCTCAAGTCTAAAAGAGTCTGTCAAGGATTGGGGAATTCTTCTGGCCCCCAGACAAGAAGCTCGTTGCCCTAGTGGTGACCTAACAGCAGTGACAGAATGTAGCTGGAATTACTGTGGCCCTTTTGCAGTGATCTGTAGGTAAAACAACTGTGCTTTGTTAGGTAAAAAACACTTGGAGAAAATGTCATATTTCCCTGAAGTAAAGGGATGTGATCTTAAATATGTATTCTATGTATTCTATGTATTCTATGTCTTCTCATACCACAACAATTCTATGATTCTGTGTTATATTGCTCTCAGATATTCCAGCTCAGCAGGAGGAGGAATCTTGGTTCAGTGTTGTGTCATGCAAAATGTAGATGTTGGTTGAATTCTGTTTGCAGTCACTGGTGAGGATGGAAAGTGCTGAAGCTATGACACAAGACAGTTTGTGCCATTTGAATTTCAAGACTGCTGGAATTAGATTTCAAGAGGAGATACAGATTACTAGAAGGGAAAGTGTGGCTTGAAGTTGGACTTCGCATGTTGCAAGTGAAAGAAAGCTCTCGTCCCTGTTTTTCAGCCCAGGTGAATTTTTGCAGATGCTTTTTGGAGTGTACAAACCAGGAAGTCTGGGAGATGGCAGCCCTGTGCAACTACAACAAACATCCTAATGTTGAATAATAACAGCAATCTGTCATGCAAACATATCAAAATAATTGGCTGTGCTTCATTGCTAATGTTGATCAGACTGCATGGCAGTACCTTCTGTCACCAAAATGATTTACAGTAAGTGTGCAGATGTTATTTACAGTGACCCAGTAATTATTCTTGAATGAGAGACTGTATGTCTTCTTGCACATGATAATCTTAACTCCTTTTAAAATGAGTTCTGTTCACTCTCTGCCAAATTATTTGGAACAAATAAGTAGTTAATTAAAATGTCTGGTGCTATAGCACTGTTTGAAGCTTAATATTAGCAAAATTTTGGCTGAGCTTGGTCATAATGAATAAGTATACTCCTGCTGTCAAGATGGAGGTGTTATGGCCTTTTAGAAAACTTCCTGAAGGCAAAGTTTTTCCTTAATGGTGTGTTCTTACCTTTCCTTAATGGTGTGTTTCTAAAGGAGCTTAGAGTGAGGAGGGGTCAGTCTCTTCTCCCTAGTATCAGATGATAGAACAGGAGGAAATGGCCTGAAATTGTGCCAGAAAAGGTTTAGGTTAGATATTAGGAAAAATTTCTTTACTGGAAGAGTGGTCAGGCATTGGAACAGGTTGTCCCATGTAGGTGTTCATGTGTGTACATGGCCCTTTGGGACATTCTTAAATGACCACGGTGGTGTTAGGCTAACAGTTGGACTTGATGATCTTCTCCAGCCAAAATAATTCTATCATTCTGCTGTGGTAGTTTTCTTCTGCTACAATTCTAACGGTCTTTACTTGCTTAAAACCAACAAATCTTGCATCCCACCAGCCTACATTCAGGTACCAGTTTTAGTGTTTGACTTCTGGGCCCCTTAGTTTAGGAAAGATGCTGACTTGCTGGAATGTGTCCAGAGAAGGGCAACAAAGCTGGGGAGGGGTCTGGAGCACAGCCCTATGAGGAGAGGCTGAGGGAGCTGGGCTTGCTTAGCCTGGAGAAGAGGAAGCTCAGGGGAGACCTTATTGCTCTCTACAGCTACCTGAAGGGAGTTTGGAGCCAGGTGGGGGTTGGTCTCTTCTCCCAGGCAGCCAGCACCAGAACAAGAGGACACAGTCTCAAGCTGCACCAGAGGAGGTTTAGGAAGAAGTCCTTCCTAGAAAGAGTGATTGGCCTTTGGAATGGGCTGCCCGGGGAGGTGGTGGAGTCACCACCACTGGAGGTGTTTAGGATGGGGTGCTTGGTGCCATGATTTAGTTGATTAGATGGTGTTGGATGATAGGTTGGACTTGATGATCTCGAAGGTCTTTTCCAACCTGGTTAATTCTATTCTATTCTATTCCACATTCAAAAAACTATCTTGGTGAAAGCCATATTTTTTAATTTAATTTGTATTACATACAAAAAAAAAAGTAAAAAATAGTTAAAGTGTCCAAGGAATAAAAGCATGGATTCCACATGAAATATCTAGTGCTGTAACAGCGATTCTTCAAGTTTACATGCAGGAGGTATTGAATAACTCCCACCCCACCCCCCCACCCCCCTTTGTTTGTTTGTTTGTTTTTTTTCATTTAGCAGTAATGGAAATTGATTGGAAAAACAGTTTTTGCTTTAAATCTGCTGCAAAGCCCTTTGCACTGTGGGTCTCCAATGTCATTCATTAAAATGAAAAAAATGTAAGCAAGTGGCTTCTGTTGTGGTGTTTTTATTCTTTCTTGATGCAGCACTTCTGGAGTGCTTACTGTTTGAATTTTCATAGGAAACAGAAGCTTCTGTGGTGGCTAAAATGGAGATGCAGAATAGATGATGTTTGCTACCTTTGGGAGCTAACTTCTTTTTTTTTTTTTTTCCTTCTTTTCTCTTCCACCCCCAGCCCATAAAAGTCAAGGTGAGGAAATTAAGTATGCAGAGAATTATAACACACAGATGTTATAAGCACAGATGTTCTGCGTGGCTGTGTCTTCCAAAAGTTGTGGAGGAGGGGTAGACATTTGTCTTAAGCAGCTGTTTATCTGATGAAGATTGTGGCTACCTTACATGTCTGTATCATAATGGTTCTTGTTGCTGTGCAGATTACCCTTGAATGCTTATTGACTTTCACAGTGTGCTAGAAGTACTGATTTGCTGCACACTCACAGGACTAAGTGAGAGAAACCAAAACTTGTGGCACTGATTTGGAGAGAGGACAAGATCAAGAAGCTGGGAACCACATCCTGGGCTGCATCAAGAAAAGCATAGCCAGCAGGTCAAGGGAGGTGATTCTCCCCCTCTATTCCCCACCTGGAGTACTGCGTCCAGTTCTGGAGCCCCTATGACGAGAAGGATCTGGACATGCTGGAACATGTCCAGAGAAGGGCCACAAGGATGATCAGAGGGCTGGAGCACCTCTCCTATGAGGACAGACTCAGGGAGTTGGGGCTGTTCAGTCTGGAGAAGAGAAGGCTCCAAGGAGACCTTATTGTGGCCCTCCAGTATCTGAAGGGGGCCCACAAGAAGGCTGGGAAGGGATTTTCTAGGGTCTCAGGTAATGATAGGACATGGGAGAATGGAACAAAAATAGAAATGGGTAGATTCAGATTGGATGTTAGGAAGAAATTCTTCACTGTGTGGGTTACCCAGGGAGGTGGTGGAAGCCTCATCCCTGGAGGTTTTTTAGGCCAGGCTGGATGTGGCTCTGAGCAACTTGATATAATGTGAGGTGTCCCTGCCCATGGCATGGGGGTTGGAACTATATGATCCTTGAGGTCCCTTCCAACCCTAACAATTCTGATTGTATGATTTAATGCCCAAACACAGCTGTGGGCCTATGTGTTGACAGCTTGGCTGGGTCATGCAAAATACTCCTGGCAACACTAGTGGCTGAACGCTTGCTCAATGATCTTTTTCTCAGTGCCTTGATGCAAGACAATTTCCTTTTTGATTCTTTTGGTTATGGATTATGAGGACAGACAAAGAGATGACATTTGCAGTGAATAGTTAAAGTAGAGCATTGTCTCCAAATGCCACGGGTAGACAACTAATAATTAGGCAGACAAGGAATGAAAGATGTAGGAGGAGTTTTTCCTTCTTTAAGGGAAAACTGTTAAGTTCCTAAACGTACTGGAATCTGTTGAGGTTCAGAATATATTCTTCAGTTTGGAAAGCAAAGCCTCTCAACACAAAGAATTTTTGTGGTCCAGTTTGGATATAGGATTGCCATCCCATTGTGTGTGGAAGGGCACAATGAGTTCTTGGAAAAAGGAGAGCAGCTCTGACACCTTTTTGCCAACAGAGAAAGGCTGCTTTGGGTATACCACAGATAATGGTTGTCTGCAGGCTTTACTTCTATGTTTTCTGTTTCTGGATGCTAGGAATTTTGCAGCATGAATTTGAAGAAAGACTGGGAGAGTTACTGGGCATGGCCTGGACTGGGAATACATACATACATAGCTCCCACATGCAAGGAGAGATATAGCTGCATAGAAAAGAGTTTGGTAAATACCAGGAGAAGAACCTGGCAGGATCTGTTGTGCTGTGGTACAGTTTTCTGCAGAAAAGAAGCAAAACCTCTGAGACTTGAAGAATCTTTTCATTAAAATGAACCCAAAACTTGAGTTTGTACTGAATTAAAACTTAATTTTTAGAAAGATGGACAGGATGACTGAGAAGGTTGGTTTAATCTCCATGATTTAATGTATTCATTGCCTTGTCAAAGCAAATCCAGCCCTGGAAAACATGTTAAAAGTGTTTTCTTTGCCAATGTCCTCATACTTTCAGACACATCTGACAAATCTTTAAGAGAATAGGTTAAAGGGCAGTCAGTAATGCTCATCCTTGCTTGAAACTGCAGGAGAGGCTTTTGAGTGGGATAGTCAGATCTGGCATTTATCTGCTCACAGGGCTGTTTTGTGCTTGCTCAGTGCAGGCATACCCTGCCTAGCTGCAAACCAGGCTGTTGGGAAAAGCCTACCTAGCTGTGAACTATCTAGTTGGCTTCCCAGAGGCAGTGGCAGTGTTTACAACTGTTTAGATTGAGCCCCACTAGAGAAGACAGAGGCTTTCAGGTGCAGCCTAGGCTGAGATTTGCTGCCAACTAAAGCATATTTTGGTGCACTCCAGTTTGCAATCACAGCATTGACTATGGTAGAGATGCAACCATTGTCTGCAAAGCCCAAGTGGGAGAGAGCCAGATATTCTACAAATTTCAGAATCTGGGGGCATATGCAGCTGTTGTCCTGATATGTTCATGTGGATCTGCTTCAGACTCACAGTTCAGGCAGGGTTCAGTCAAAATAATCAGTATGTGTGGAAGACTTGCATAAGCAGAAAAAGTAAAATCTAAATTATCCCTTTCAAAATACAGCCCTGCTGAGCTTCTGATGTCTCTCCTCACAGCTCCTTGAAGCTGTAAGCCTTTTTTCAGACCTCTGATCAAAATGCACAAGCAGGGCTTGATTTATTTTTTTTAATTTCCTTTCTACCATCAGTAGTTTTAAATAGAGGATAGATGAAATGAAGGAAAGCAGAACAGGAAAAGCTCCCAGATATGGCTATGTGTTGGGATAGTGTTAAGGAAATTTTATGTTGTGCTTTCTTGTCCTGAGCATTGGTATCGATGCATGTTAGGTCAGGTTCATGCAGCTGTCATGTTAGCCTCTGATGGGATGCTCAAAGCACAGCACGGAGTTCCTGAGCCTTATGCTTTGTCCAGGCAGCAGTTAAGGAAATTACTTGTCTTGCATCCTTGAGTGTTCCAGAGTGCTAGGCCAGTCTGCCCACATGTGTGCACCCAGCTGTTTTTGACACTTGCACTCATTTACAGAATCACAGAAGAGACCTCAAAGATCATCTAGTCCAACTCTTGACCCAGCACTGAAAGGTCAACACTAAACCATGTCCCTAAGTGCCAGGTCCACGCACTGCTTAAACCATGTCCAGGGATGGTGACTCCACCACTGCCCTGAACAGACCATTCCAATGTTTGGTAACCCTTTCAGTGAAGAAGTGTTTCCTAATATCCACTTTTAACCTGCCCTGGCACAGCTTGTAACCATTTCTTCTAGTCCTGCCACTTGACACCAAGAAGAGGCTGCTCCCTCCTTGCTCCTACCTCCCTTCAGGGAGTCATAGAGAGCAATGAGGTCTTCCCTCAGCCTTCTCTTCTCCAGACTGAACCCCAGTTTCCTCAGATGCTCCTCATAGATTATGTGCTCCAGGCCCTTCATCAACCTTGTTGCCATTCTCTGGACATGCTCCAGCACCTCAATGTCCTTCCTGTAATGAGCAACCCAGTACTGAACACAGTACTTGAGGTGTGGTTTCACCAGTGCTGATTACAGGGGGATGTTCACCTCCCTGTTCCTGCTGGTACAAGCCAAGATGCCATTGACTTTCTTGGCCACTTGGGCACACTCCTGACTCAACTGTCAACCAATGCTTCCAGGTCCCTCTTCAAGTCACAGCTTTCCAACCATACATCACCAAGTCTGTAGCTTACCATGGGACTGTTGTGGAGGACCTGGCACTTAGCCTTGTTGAACTTCATAGTTTAGCACAATACATGACTCTGCTTTTTTTTTGCTCCATTCAGTTCCTGCAAACCAGTTACAGCTCTCTCTACAAATGGCTGTGGCTTGCATTTTGAGTGATTATTGTGCCCTGACTGTCCCAGTGCCCTTTGTCAACAACAGAAGGCCAAATTCTGCTCTCAGTCACATTGAGGAAGGTCAGGAATCTGATCTTTCACATAAAGCCTGCTCAGCATATTTCACTTAAAGCACACACTGCAGCACTCATAGAGATCAGATAGGGGCCCCTGCTTTCTGGAAACAGACATATATATCCCTTAAAACAGAACCTATCCAGTGGACTGGGACTGGCCACAGCTCACAGGATGGTTAGTGGTGTGGGTTCTGACCAGACAAGGTGACCGGTAGAAGATGACTATACAGCGTCTTTCCTAATGTCTGTATCTCTTATGTTGTGTTAGCTTGCCTTTGCCAGGGACCACAGATGTCTAGGAGTGCTTGAAGTGGCACTGGTAGAGTTCAGAAGTCACTCTCACTATAGAAAGCAAAGGAATATCCTGTTAGGAGTTACCTAAGGGATAGCAATACACAAATCTCCTACTGGAAAGCTCTGCTTTGCTTACTTGGTGCCGTGGTCTAGTCATGAGGTCTGTGGTGACAGGTTGGACTCGATGATCTTTGAGGTCTCTTCCAACCTTGGTGATACTGTGATACTGTGATTGCAGTTAGTTGGTTACATGTTTTGTTCAATGGGATGTTTGTCAGCTGTTCAAAGCCTGAAGGATTTCACATGTGCAATGGAAATATTTTCAGTACTGTAAGTTAGATATTCTGATTAACCCAGTGAACACTCTCCTGGGTAGCTGTTTATCTATCATGTGGAAAAGACAGGTGAGGAGAAGGATGTACAGCTCAGCTTGAAGGTGTTATCTGTCTCTAAACCTGTGCACCCTGTCTGTTGAAAGAGCAGGTCTTAAAGTATACCTGGAAGATAAAACTGGTTTTCAGCTTACCAAGTAACCAAGCACTCTCAGACAGAGAGACTGAATGTTTGTTCAGCAGCCTCACATTTCAATTCAGAGTAGTTAAAGCCCTCCACAAATCAAAAATGCAGCCACTGTGTGAATATCATGTGTGACCTTTTATTATTCAAGCATCTACCTCAGTTATGCAGAAATGTAACAAATATCCTGAATTTCACTTGGAAATGTGCTCGTACTCAGTGGAACACTTGCTATTGATGAAGTCAGAGCTGCTCTGCTGGGCAGTGGTTTGATTTGCCTGAGCTTTCCCTTATGTCTGTCAAAATGTCAGTGTGTCAGTTACTTGTGTTCATTGCTCCCAGATGGTTTGGAAATCTTTGATGGGAAAGTGCTGTAAAGCTAGGCGGTGGTGGCAGTTGCTGTTAGTACCGTTCGTTGCTGCTAGCTTTGCAGTGTGGCTTGTTGAAATGGAGCACAATTTAATTAATTTTCTTAGGAATTATGGGAAAGCTGCTTCCATTGGCCTACAGGAAAATTAGACATTTGCAAAAGCTATTCTTTGTAATTTTTGGAGCCATAAAGTTCTGTTCAGTGCACAAGGCTGTAGCTAAATAAATAGCACTGTGCCCTCTGACTTTGGCACCCTCTACAAGACTGATACTTCTGACATGAGCATCTGGTGAAGTATGGGATGGGAACTTGCTTGCAGTGACTTCCCAAAATCCACTCTTTTGTGTGTTGATTTTCTGCCTGTGGAGTGTGTATGGTTAACAATAAGGATTCATTTCACTCTGCATTGCCGTTCCTGGAATCCTATAAAAACAAAAGCAGGATGTGGACCTGGTGTGGCAGTGCTGGGAGCTGCCTGGTTTTGAGCAATGTAAACCTGCTGCCTATCTCATGCACACACTGCAAGTGTTATATAGAATCATAGAATGCATTGGGTTGGAAGGGACCCTCAAAGGTCATCTTGTCCAGCTCCCCTGCAGTGAGCAGGGACATCTTCAACTTCTTGTCCCAAATGAGAAACTAAAGGAGACCTCCATTAGGGTCAATAGGGCTGTGGGCACCCTGATCTAGTTGAGGGTGCTTCTGCTTACTGCAGAGGGGGTTGAACTAGATGACCTTTGGAGGTCGCTTCCAACCCAGACCTCTCTATGATTCTATGAAATTTCTGTAAACTATTCCCTTCATAGAGAAGGAGAAATGTGACTGGAAAGAAGGTTGCAAAACTGAAGGAGAGAGGATAAGAGGCAGGCATATGGGTTAAAATGTTGAACAGGGAAGTTAACCTGAACTGGGATGAGGATGCTTAGGATTTGTGAAGTTTAGCTTTTTCCTTTTGATTTCTGTGAAATCAAGAGAAGTAGTTCTGCCTTTCTGATCTGGTGAAACCTTACCTGCAGTAGTGTCCAGCTCTGGAAGCCCCAACACAAGAAGCACATGGACATACTGGAGCAGGTCCAGAGGAGGGATACAAAGTGATCAGAGGGCTGGAGCACCTCTCCTATGGCCTGATAGAGTTGGGGCTGTTCAGCCTGGAGAAGAGAAGGCTGCAGGGAGACCTTATAGCTGCAATTCAATATCTGAAGGGGACTTACAGGAAGGCTGAGGAGGGACTGTTTAGAAGGGCTTGTAGTGACAGGAGAAGGGGAAATGATTTGAAACTGGAGTAAGGTATATTCAGATTGGATGTAAGGAGAAAGTTCTTTACATTGAGAATGGTAAAATAGTGGAACAGGATGCCCAGGGAAGTGGTTGAGGCCCCATCCCTGGAGATATTCAAGGTCAAACTTGCTAGGGCAACCTGATCTAATAGGAGATGTCCCTGCTGACTGGAGGGGGCTGGACTAGATGACCTTTTGAGGGTCCCTTCCAACCTGATGCATTCTGTGATTCTGTGAAGTGATACTGGAATGATGGGAGTATTCTAGACAATGAATAAACTCTTCCTACAGAAAGTTTTTTCTATTCTTGTGGCATACAGCTCTTAGGCTGAGGTTTTAGAAACTGTCACACAAAACAATAACAAGGAAAAAGAAAATAAAAAAGAAGAGTATTATCTAGCCACATGCTTAGCCAAGTTAGAACTTAATACACAGTTTACAGGCAACCAGCTGTTCACAAGAATACTAACAAGCAGTAAGAAATAATGAGTGACTTTCCTGAAGGACCAGTCTTGGGACCAATCTCGTTATTTTCATTAGTACCACAGTTCCAAAAAGGAAACCTGAGCTACTGGATTATATTCATGGCACAGATCTGGGAGTTTTGTCTGCAGTAGATCATTTCTCTTTTCAGTTTGCTACCTCTGGTAATCAAAATCTTCATGTCCTTTTCTATGTTGTTTGATTTGGTTTGGGTTGGGGGGTTTGGTGTATTTTTTGGTGTTTTTTTGTTGTGATTTTTTGTTTGTTTTTGGTTTTGTTTTTTTATTTGAAGGGGATGTGGGTTTTTTTTGGGGTTGTTTTGTGTTGTTGGGTGGTTGGGGTGGTTTTTTTGGGGGGTGGGGGTCTGGGCTAAATTAATTCTGTCCATTGATCAACATCTGAGATGTGCCTCCACTCTAACAACCCAAATTCTTTTCAGATCAATTGCTTATTTCTAAAACTAAAGACCTACTGGTAGTTGCTAGCTAAGGAAAAAAAAAATCTCCTGCATTAAATCTGTTTGAAAGCAAGAGAGAGAGACTAGCTGTACTGGTCATATATATTTAAATAAGCTTAATTATAAGAAATGCCTTGCAGGAAATTTTATGTTATCCAGGCTAACATCTGTTTTCCTGTTTTCTAGGCTTTTGCTTTTCACAGTCACAGTGTTCTTATGTCTCTAAGTTACTGGCAAAAGGATCATATTAAGATAACGTTTAGGATGGTTATAATTTGCCAGCCCAAATCCTTGAAAACACTCCAGTAACAAACCTTGCTGTTTCCTCCTTTTTTTCTTACCTTGAGATGAATCTTGAGAATTGGCAATCAATCTGGAAACTGAAGTAGATTCAAACAATGCTGGCTTATTAGCTTTACTTTCTCAGCATGTCTGCCATCCTGTGTGATTAAAAGCAAAATCTGTAATATGAAGCCCTTTTAAATTAAAAAGACAAAAAATCCCCGAAGCCCAAAACCAACAAAGCAATGACACAAAAACCAAAGCAAAAGCCCATCTGGTTACTGTGCATAAAGTGTGGTGGGATGTGAAATGCAGATAGCCTCTCGTTTCCTCCCACCTCACAACATTGGAACAGGCTCCCCAGGGAGGTTATTGAATCCCCATCCCTGGAGGTGTTTCAGAGAGGCAGAGATGCAGTGCCGAGGGACATGGTTTAGCAACAGACTTGGCAGAGTTAGGGAATGTTTGGACTTGATCATCTTAAATGTCTTTTCCAACGAAAATTATGCTATGATTCTCTGAAAGCTCTCTCAGATGGTTGAATTGCAAGTAACACTGCATGCCCAATTTCTTCAGTTTTGTGGGGCACAGGAGTTGTGGATGGGGCAGCCTTTCTTTTTCCTGCTGTATTTCAGGAGATTGCTTGACTCTTAATTGCGTTGTCATTGATGCGAGTGCCTTAGGTAGTTTCAACATGTGTTTAAGTGCAGTTACAGCACTTTAGAAATGATACAGTTCTTAGTCTTGGATCAAAGTGCACCCAAGTCAACAAAAGACTCTCATTGTCACAACTGGATAGCAGCCAATGCTGTCTGCCCTCAACGGCATGTGCTTCCCTTCTGTCAGAGGCTGGTGCAGCTCCAGCACTGATTACCCTTGTGCAAGCTGCCTCATATCTTCATACATAAATGCACACAGCTAGAGGAGCAATTCCTGTTTCCAAGTCACTTTCCAAGAAAAGCAAGGTACTGTAATCAGTCCTATCAATAGGTTAGGATCCAAAGGGCATCATCAACTTGGTAGACAAAAGCTTTTCATAGTACTGAGTACAGAAGGAGCCTGACCATCAATTAAAACTCCTCCCTCTGGACCTTTGTTTTTCAGACAAGGAAGGGCACATAAGGGAAATATTAGAGAAGATCCAGAAATAGCAGGTGGCTGTCACTGCTGTGCTGTGCTCAGTTTTAATCATCAGCTTGGAAAAATAACATGTCTGGGTTGTGCTGGGATGTACAAATGTAGGTCTGCTGTTTAAATGCCAGAAGTGGGTATGGAGAGATATGGGTTGCATATGTGAGACTGCAGCTCCCAGCAGACCTGCCTCATGCAACACTCTTTCCTTTCCTCCTGGTTACTGAAAAATTTTAAAAGATGTCTTCTGATAGAAGTGCTGCAATGAAGTGTATTTTATTGTGCTTTCTGACCTCTGGGTGAGGATTGGAGATGTTTGCTTTCATTCACCAAGCTTAATAAATCATAACAATTTGCTGCAGTACAGATAAATCCTGGGAACTGATCCAGCAAATGGAATGTTGACTGTGTTGCTTGGTTGGTGGTAGGTTGGTGTTTTGTGAGGGTTTTTTTGCTTGGGTTTGACAAGGGGAGTTTCTTGGGGGTCTGTTTTGGGTCCAGTGTTGTTTAACATCTTTGTCTGCAGCATGGACAGTGGCACTAAGTGCACCCTCAACAAGTCTGCTGATGTGATACAGTAGACTCATTTGATGGAAGTGATGCCATCCAGAAGGATTGTGACAGGCCTGAGAAGTGGGCCAGTGCTAATTGCATGAGGTTCAACAAGTCAGAGTGCTAGGTCCTGCACCTGGATCAGGCCAACCTCAGGCATAAATACAGGGTGGGTTCAGGGTGGGTTGAGAGTAGCCCTGAAGAAAAAGACTTGGAAGTATTGATTGAAGAGAAGCTCAACATGAGCTGGCAGAGCACTCATGCAGCCCAGACAGCAAATCGTGTCCAGGGCTGCATCAAGAGGAGTATGGCCAGCAGGTAAAGAGAGGTGATTCTGCCCCTTTACTCTGCTCTTGTGAGACCCCACCATGAGTCCAGTTCTGGTGTCTCTGTCATAAGGACACAGGGCTGTTGGAGTGAGTCCAGAGGAGGGCCACAAGGATGTTCCAAGGGCTAGGGCACCTCTGCTATGGGGTCGTTCAGCTTGGAGAAGAGAAGACTTCAGGGGGACCTTATAGCTGCCTTCCAGTACCCGAAGACAACCTACAGGGAGGCTGGAGAAGGACTTTTCGTAAGCATGTCTCGTCACAGGCCTTGGGGCAATGGTTTTAAGCTGAGGGAGAGTAGGTTTAAATTGTATTTTAGGAAGAAGTTCTTCAGTATGTCTGAGACTCTGAAATAGGTTGTTCAGAGAGGTTATGGATGCCCTCTTGAGGTGTTCAAGGCCAGGCTGAATGAGGCCTTGGGCAACCAAGTCTAGTTGCAAGGCATCTCTGCCCACGGCAGAGATGGAGTGGATGGTAGCAGAGAGGATTGGAGTAGACGATTTCTAATGTCTCTTCCAACTTAAGCTGTTATATCATTTAGAAACCTTTGGGTTTATGCTCTTCAGTTTGTTGTAAGAGGCAAAGAAGGCATTATGGCTTTCCCTGATATTGGTCAAATACCAACTCAACAGACATATTTTTGTCCATTTTAAGTAATTGCTGTGATTTCATGAACAATAAGCTTTTCTCTTGAAAGGGAGCAACCCAATTAATGCAGAAGAACTATTTCATTGCTGCTATCTCAACATCAATTGTGTGATATTAAAAAGCTATCCTCCACCAGAAGCCACATGCTGCCTCATTAAAAACAAAACCAGGAAACATTTTATTTACTTCAACAAAGACCATATCAAAATAGGAAGAGGGGAAGGGAGGAGAGGCTGCAGCTGTTGCAGTCAAAGTTTCAACTACAGAGCTCTTCTTTCTTTGATTTTTTAATTTTTTATTTGCTTGTCAGGTTTGACAAGTTCATGTAGGTTTGGGTTTGTGGAGCCATGCATATGTTTGTTTATATTCGCTGGGTTTCTTTCATGCCACCAGATTGTACTTGTTGAATAAATCAAGGGATGATATATAAGGTTAGAAGAGATGGTCAAAGCTGGACATTCTTGGTTTGTTTTTTCAGTAATGGGCCTTTCATTTGAGTGTGTGTTTCAGTTATTTGGCTCCCAGTGCATATACTTCAACATGATTAATAAATTCTCTTAGTTAATCCGAATGGCAGCACCACTTAATGTGCAATTGGATGAGTCAAAACATCATCCACCCCAGAACCGACGTCCAAGCAATCTGGACAGTATTAGCTATGCACTGGTGCCAAACAGTCAGCTAAATTTGAGTCCAAATGCTGAAAGAAAATGCATTTCACTAAATTATGTAGGTTTGGCTATTTAAGTACCCAAAATATTTTTCACCAAATACACGTATTTGTTTTGTTCCCTACTACAAAAATCAAAAGGCAATTCATACAATTAAGCTGATCAAAAGAGAAGCTGTTCAATACTTGTTCAGCAGTGTTTGAAACTCCCCAAAGAAATCACTGAACGTAAGTGCTTTTTGCCTTCCATACTTGCATCCTACTCCCAAAATGCAAAAGGATTCAATTCACTAATTTCCTGCTGGTTTGTAATTGACAGAGATAAGCCAATTCTGTGGATTTGGTGCCATCTTACTACATCAGCCTCCAGTAACCTACAGCCTGTAGGAAATCTCTGCAGCTTTTATGCCTATCAGTAGCTCAGGCTGCATGTTCTTCTTGTGTCTGTTTTTCTCCAATCTAGTCTCTGTAATTGTTTTCAGAAACCTCCTGTGACATTCTAGCCTGCTTCATCTTCATCTCATGCTAGACTTAGTTTTCATTCTGGGACAGTTGTTTTGCATCAGCTGTAAACACTGCAGCATGCATATGAAGACTGAAGATCTGGGGCTATTCTCTGAGTGGGCAGAAGGAGAAGAGGAAACCAGAGGGATGAAATGACTCAAATTCCCTGGCACTAGAAATATACAGGGAGAACTAGGAACCCTCTAACTCTTTGCTGCTAATTGACCTCTTTGGGGGCTCTGAGGTGGAAACATTGCATGCAAATATAGTGCAGGTAAGGGAAATGTATGCTGGGGAAGTCTAGAGTATGTGATGTGTGAGAAAAGACTGAGGGGAAGTGGCTTGTTCAGCCTACAGATAAAAAGGTGTTTTCAGCTTCCTAATAGGAGATAGAACCAAACTCTTCTTTGAGGTAAGCAAGGACAGGAAAAGAAGTAACACCACAATTTGCAACAGAGGAGATCCCAGTCTAATACTGAGAAAAAAAGATTCACTGTAAGAATGGTCAAGCACAGGAAGAGGTTACCCAAGAAGAGTTGCAGAATCTCCAGAATCCTGGAAATGGCCATGAGCAACCTGAGCAAATCTAACCTACTCTGAGTGAGAAGTTGGACCAGATGACTTTGAAAAGTCCCTGCCAGCTGAAGTAGTTCTGTGAATCTATAGCTGCTACTCAGTTGGTCTGTGAGGTATTGGAATCAACTGGGTGCATTGCTGTTTGGGCAGGTGAGATGGCAGGTGAGGTTTAAAGAAGGAGAGTATTTAGAAATACCATTTCATTTATAGAGATTCCTTACATTTTAGTTGTCTGTGGGTTTTAGAAGCTCTGAGCTGTCTTCTTTCTCATCTTTTAGCTTGAGGAGATACAGCTTTCCTGTGTCTGCCACTAACACTATACCGAAGTGCATCACTATTGAGATTGATAACTCAAAATTGAGCTTCAGTACAACAGGAATTGTTAAAAGACTGAACTGGACATTACTGGAGCACAGCCAGACACAGGCTTCAAAGATAAACTCAAGTGGCTCGCCCTAGGAGGGTCTTGGTGATAGAGTACAAATTAGGGTATTTATGTATTTTGTCCTTATTATATTCCTATGCTCAGGAAGATCAGAGAAAGGACAAACATGACTTCTTTTTAATAAGGTATTAATAAGGCCATGGGGGAATGGACACCTACCCACTGCTTTCTTCAAACACACAACATGCTGTGATGCACAGAATTTCTAAAATCAGGAGAAACGCTGAGATGTAGGCATTGACATTTCAGTGCCTGCCTGAAATATAGGGTTCAATAATCTTATTATGTGTGTCTGGCACACTCCTGCTCCTTTAGCAATATGCCTCCCATCACTGCTATAATAAGACAGAACAGCCACAGCCTCATTCCGTGTGTCTCATCCTATCATTCAGCAAAGTTATATCGTCATCAGATGCCATCTATTGTTTTCTTTCCTGCTGTGTGTGATATTGATTTTTCTAACCTTTCCTAATGTTAAATTTGCTTGGCTTTTTAACTTGCTAGCCAAAGGTTAATGTTATTAGGTTGAGCAGGTATCTATAAAGCTACAAGTGTTATTGCCTGTCTCGTGGTTGTTGTACTGCCCTGTCATTAAACTCTAGCTGCATCAGAAAGCTCTGTCCTGAAGATCTTTGTCATCTGGGGATAATATGGTCAAGGTTGACATCAACTGCATGGGAATTGTCATCCAGTTCTGTGGTATAATATAATGGTATTTGATATGTCAGGAGGAGCAGATTTATATAAAGCTCACTTATCATGGGTGAACATGAGCTGCACAGACATTAATTTCAGAGAGGCTGTAAAGAGGATGCAGGGAGATGTGAGTGCTGCTGCCTGTCCTCTTCCCCAGGACAGTCTGAGCATGATGGCCTCTTTGCCATTGTAACAAAAGGAGCTGTTGGGAAAATCTCTGCCAATTCCAGAACTGGTGATTTGCTTGACATTGAAAGAGAATGAGAAATCAGTTTAATCTGAAGGAAGTGGTGGCTTTATTGGTGGCATCTTTTCCAGTATGAGCTGCAGCAGTACTTGTGTAGTGTCAAAGGTGCAGACAGTGGATTTCAGGATACCACTGTTAAGCCAGGTTTTGGTTTCAGCTGCTGCTGCAGGGCCCTCTGTGTATCCTTATCACAGGTACAGTCACCTGCTTTTAATGCATTCACAGAATCACAGAACACCAGGTTGGAAGAGACCCCCCAAGGATCATCAGGTCCAAGCTTTCTAGGTGGTAGTCTAGTTGAAATGAGATGGCCCAGCACCCTGTCAAGCTGAGTCTTAAAACTGACCCCTTCCCTCAGGGATCCTTTGTCTGACCTCTTGGGAAGACATTTTCTTCTGGAGTCCATTCAGCCCAGCAGTAACCTGTACCCATTACCCCTTGTCTTTTCCATGGGACTACTTGTAAAAGGGGAATCTCCATCCTCTCCATAGCCACTCTTTAGGTACTGTTATGTAGTAATAAGGTCTCCCCCAAGCCTTCTCAAAGCTGACCAACCCCACCTATCTTAGCCTTTCCTCATAAGATTTCCCAGTCTTCTGATCATTCTTGTGGCCCTTCTCTGGACTCTTTCCAGCCTGTCTAAATTTACTTATTTCTTTATTTTTGTATAGCAAGGATCAAAACTGCTCACAGTGCTCCAGGTGTGGTGTGACCAGTGCTGAGTAAAGTGGGACAATAACTTCTTTATCTCTCTCTGCTGGTGATGCCCTTGTTGATGCAACCCTGTTGGATTCCTTTGACACTGTGGCACACTGTTCACTCATGCTGAGCCTGTTATTCACCAGAAACCCCAGTCCCTTTCCACAGGGCTGCTCTCTAGCCTGGTGGATCCCAGGCTGAGCTGCACTCCTGGGTTATATGTTCCCAGGTGCAAGACCCTACATTTTTTCCCCGTTGAACTCTGTAAGTTTCTTGCTTGCCCACTCAAAACTGGGCCTCAGTGCCAGAGGGATTGTTAAAAGCCTGAACTGGATGTCACCAGTACACTCTGAGAGCACAGCCAGGCACAGGCTTCAAAAGATAGACTCGAGTGATCATCACTTAAAAAAACCCAGACAATTTGGTCTTCCCTGGGTAGAAAGCAGAATTGCAGCCTACCTGCTGCTGCCAAAACCTGACTGTCCAAGGAGGAGATCAGGCTTGTTAGTGCCTGCAGGAAGGAGAAATTCAAAGTGCTGGGGGAGAGTTGGGGTCAAATCTTTTATTTATAAATCAATACCTATAAACCACTTATTTCTGCCAGTGCTGGGAAGCCAAGGAATGGCCCTGGCAAAAGATAAAAGACCTTCCTTCTCTGCTGCTAATTTAAGAGCTGGTAACTCAGATTCTGTCTCTTCTCCTATGCTCAAGCAGTAGCTGTCCCTGCCATTGATTTAGTCTTCATCTGTCACGTTCTTGTGCCATTCAAAGGCTGATTGTGAAAGACTGAGGAGGTTCTCTCTGCTCACAGTTTCTCACAGCTTGGTCTTTCTTGCCACTATCAATGCTGATAACAAGGCTGTCTGAGAGTTCCCCATTCCTAGTGAATGGGACATCTTTTCATTTAGAGTGGCTTTGATTAACAGATTCCTTTCAGTACTTTTCAGATCCACCTATGAGCTTTCTGGGTGGACCTGAACATCCCCATGCCATTCTTGGGCTCTCTTGGAGTCTCAGGCTGGTGCTGCATGGCTCATGCATTCATTAAGATTCTAGATGGCTTGTGTCCCTTCTTCCCCTGATAGTTTAATGGTTCAGCCTTTCCTGGTAAAGAGCAGAGACGTGGCAGCTTTTCACTTATCTTAGCACTGAGTCCAGGCTTCACCTGCATTTTCCCTAGACTCTCTGTGGTGGAAGCAATATTACTTCTAGCTTAGAGCTTCATCTGCTAGTTCCCTCACAAGTGACAGGTACATCAGATCTCAGGGGCTTGTGCAGCTTCAGGGTCCTTAGATGGTCTCAAGCCTGATGTTCTACAGGCAATTCTTCATTCTCCCACTCCCTGCTTTTGCCTTCTGTGATTTGGGCAGTGTGGCTGAAGCACATGCTGGTGAAGATGGAGGTAAACATATGCTAGGTTTGCTTCCCACTTCATTCAAATCCCCTACTGCATGACGGTTTTGTTTAGTTTTTAGATGAATTCTGGCTGTGTGGGGAATCATTTCAGTGGCAGTTTTTGTGTTTCTCTTGGAGGGTTCTTTGTTGTATAAGATGGAGTAAACTCCATCCACAGACAGATCTGGGGAATTTCCACTTCTATAATTTTATTTTTACCACATTTTGGGTTGTCAGAGTTTTTCTGATACAATAAACAAGTGTACTCAGCACTGGTTAGGCCACACCTTCAGTACTTTGTCCAGTTCTGGACCCTTCAATTTAAGAAGGACATTGAGACTCTTGAACATGTCCGAGAAGGTCAACAAGGCTGGGGAGAGGCCTTGAGCACAAGCCCTACAAGGAGAGGCTAAGGGAGCTGGGATTGTTTAGCCTGGAGAAGAGGAGGCTCAGGAGGGACCTTATTGCTGTCTACAACTACATGAAGGGAGGTTGTAGCCAGGAGGCGGTTGGTCTCTTCTCTCAGGCAACCAGCATCAGAACAAGAGGACACAGTCTCAAGCTGTGCCAGGGGAGGTTTAGGCTTGAGGTGAGGAGAAAGTTCTTCACTGAGAGAGTTGTTAGCCATTGGAATGTGCTGCCTGGGGATGTGGTGGAGTCGCTGTCCCTGCAGGTGTTCAAGAGGGGACTGGACGTGGCACTTGGTGCCATGGTTTAGTTGGTCATGAGGTCTTGGGTGACAGGTTGGACTTGATGATCTTTGAGGTCTTTTCCAACCTCGCTGATTCTATGATTCTGTAAGTTTACTTTGTCCACACAGGAGACACACAGATCCTGTAGTCTGCATGATTTTCTCTTATCAGTTGATATTGACAGAAACAAAATCTGTCAGGTAAAGACAAAGCTGGGAGGCTTTTAAAGGGACTTTGGTGCGGTAGGAGGGGGAACCTCTAAATCCAGCATATATGGCTCTTATTTTAATTTATGATGCTGTATTGGATGTTTTATATCCTTGAAACCTCTTTCAATAGTGACTTTGTGTGGCAGATATTCTCCATGTTACCTTACCCATCATTTTAACACAGGCTTGAGAATTGCTTTAACTCTCAATTAAGAAATCTGAACTCCTAGTCTTCTCTACTTTAACATGCCTTCATCCATATCTTGATCAATGATTTGGCCAAGGGGATTAAGTGCACCCCCAGCAACTCTGCAGGTGACACTGAACTAGGAGTAAGTGTTGATTTCCTTGAGGATAGGAAGGTTCTACAGAGGGACCTGAACAGGCTGCATTGATGGGCCAAGACTGAGCATATGAGATTCAATAAGACCAAGTGCTGAGTCCTGCACGGGGATCTCAACAGCCCCATGAACACTCCAGACATAGGACAGAGAGTCTGGAAAGCTGTCCAGCAGATGTTGATGGACAGCTGGCTGAACATGAGCCAGTAGTGTGCCCAGGTGTCCAATCAGGTTATCAGGATCCTAGCCTGGATCAGCAGTAGTATGACCAATAGGACCAGGGAAGTGAGGAGTGGCTGAGGGAACTGGGGTCTGGAGAAGAGGAGGCTGAGGGGAGACCTCACTGCTCTCTACAGCTCCCTGAAAGAAGGTTGAAGCCAGGTGGGGATTGGACTCCAGTCCCTAGTAACAAGTCATAGGACAAGAGGAAATGGCCTGAAGTTACACCAGGGGAGGTTTAGGTTGCACATGAGAAGAAATGTTTTCACTGAAGGGGTTCTCAAAGGCTGGAAAAGGTTCCCCGGGGAGGTGGTTGAATCCCCATCCCTGGAGGTGTTTCAAAGAGGCAGAGATGTGGTGCTGAGGGACATGATTTACCACTAGGCCTGGCAAAGTTAGAAAATGGTTGGGGTCAATAACCTTAAAGGTCTTTTCCAACTGAAATAATTCTGTGATTCTACTAACTGTAGCACCAGGGAGGAACCTGATGCTGAAAGTTTCTAGTCACTGAAGGCTCACTACACTGGCTCTTGTGCTTCCAACAGAACAAGCTTATCCAAACTCATGAATGTACTTGGTGGGTTTTGAATATCTATTCCTCTGCCTATCAAACTACTGTTTCATGATAATTTGGTCAACTGGGAACCATGGTCTTTGGGCTCTGTCAGGGTAATAATCTTTTACTTAGTTCTGCATCTCTATGCAGAGACTTTCAGAGCTGACTGCAGTTAATTTCACCCCAGACAGCATTAGATCTGGAAACTGAATGATGACTGACAGTAGGTTTTTTGTGTTTTTTCTTTTCTTTTCTTTTCTTTCTCTTTTGCTACCTCTTCACTAGGGATGTGAGTTGATTGAGACCATGGATCAGGACCTCACAGATTTCACCAAGTGCCTTCAGATACTCCAGAAGAAGATAGAGAAGAATGGCCTGCAGGTAAATGTGACACACCTTTTGTCTCTAATTCTTACAAATTACTCTTCTTTGTAGTGTATTAAGGTTGATGCTTTGAGCTTGCACTAAAATGCTACACTATTTGCTGTAGCCTTGTCATTCTGGGGGTTTACCATAATTTACAGCACACCTCTTAAGCATTGATGCTTCTGCTGAAAAGGAATTGCACAGTGTGTCAATGAACAAGCTCTGGCTTTCTTAAAAGGCAGCTTGTATTGATTTGTGTTAATGAACTACCCAAAGTACAGAAGAGCTGTTGTGGCTGGTGTTCAAAGCAAGGGTGTCACTGTGGCATGTAAGTATATTTTCATGTCTTGGCACACTGAGCCTTGATGTTCATCTCCTTCTTCTCCCCTCCCAAAGGTGAGATGGGAGGGGGAATCTTATCCTGCCAACATTGCATATGGTAAGCAATACCTCCTTCTGCTAAAGGTTCCTCTGGAATCAAAGGGAACCTTTGCACAGCAAGCAGTGCACTACACTTAAAAGGAACCATATGGAGTTGTCAGCTGCTCATTTCCTTGGAATGGCAGAGGCAGCAATGTGCCCCCTCCCCATTCACAGCTTGGTTTCAGAGACCCACTTCTTTCATCTGAGATGTGAAGTTAATAATCCTTGGGAATTTCCAACATGATGAGTCCATGGCAGGTGTGCTCTTGGGCTTGCTGCCCTCTCCTCCCCATGGAGCAGTCATTCCTAAGGGCTGAGCAACCTCTTCCACTCTGTACCTGTGGGTGAAAGAAACGGAGAGGAAGCAGCAGGGCAAGAGTCACATCAGAGAATGAAAATAAGATGTGAACACCTCCTTCTTTCCCATTTTCATTGTAGTAGGATGGGAAAGTTGCCTGACTTCCTGACATCAAAGTCCAACAAAGCAGCAAGAGATGGAAGCCCCAATGCCACTCCCTCTTTCTTCTCTTCTCCCTCCAGACTGATAGATAATTAACCAATTTTTGCTTGAGCTATTTTTAAATGTCTTGATCTTCTAAGTGAAATGGATGTCCATGGGACATTTCAGAGTGCTGTCACCCAGTGCCTGTCTGCAATCGCATCTCTTCTTGCCACCCTCAGTACATACTGCTGTTCATCAGGGCTTTTTTATCCATCAGTATGGACAGAGATGGGGAGGGCTCTTTCTCCATGTATTTCTCTTATCTCTCTTGCTGTGAGCCAGGAAAGTCTTCATATGATAGTTTATTTTTTCCCCTCTGTAATTTATCATCACAAGAGCACAGAAGGGTGTCTTGCCATCTAGGACAGGAATAATAATGAATGCTGTCGGAACAGATGAGCCACCTACGCCTGGGATCTGTTTTGCCTTTGGCGAGCAAGGTGCTTCCCTCTTAACAGAACTGCCCTTAGAATGGAGGAGAACTTGAGTGTTTCCTGGATTTAGTTCATTCTCAAATCCCAGATATTGCTATAAAGGGATTTTATTTTCTTTTTTTTAAAAAGCTATGACAAGAGGTTGTATAATGAATAATCAATGTGTGGTTAAAATAAGAGCAAGGGAACATGACAGTTACAGATGTGTTTCAACTGTAAGTAGCCTATTTGTAAAACTTCTAATTCTTTGATCCCCTTATTAAGTTGGCTAAAGGGTACAGTCTTGTAATCCTGGATGCTGTTTTGTAAAGGACAAGGCAGTAGTTGTGCATAGTTCATGCTAATATGCTAGACTGAAAGCTTCAATTCAGTTATATTTTTTGCTGTTACATGTAAGATGTGCTTTAAATACAACCTGACTTTGTCAGAGGTGCAAGAAGTAACACAGATGTGTTTTCTAAAACTAAGTACCATGTTCATTAAATCCTAGCTCCTTCTTGCTTGCAGCATCTGTTCCATAAACACAGTAAGATGCCATCAGCTGAAGCTTACTTTACTTTTTTTTGCTCTTCTTCCTTTTCTGACTAGGGATTTTCAAGAAGCCACTGATTTAATTTAGACAAATAATACATGAAAATTCAGCAAACAGAACCCAAAACTATATCACAGCTGTATAACTTACTAGTTTGAGTTCCAGTTTGCCCTTTATTCAGAAGCATGGGGTTGGAACTTGATCTTTAAGGTCCTTTCCAACCCAAACCATTCTAGGAATCAGTGAACTGATTAGTAGGAGGCTTGGTGATTCTTCTGAATGCCCTGATAATGCAGTGCTTAGATGAGTGCCTGGTCCCCCAGTAACGCAGAGATTCTGAGCATGTGCAACATGTCCTGGCTTCAGTGATGCAGCCACTTGGTTCATTTGAAACTCTAGCTTCTTTAAGTACCCAAATTGACACTTAATTTAGACATCTATATGGGTAAAATTCTGGCATAGAAAAAAAATTTGTGTGGTACGAAAACAGACTGTTCAAACCATCCATCTGCAAACTTCCTGCAGAGAAGAAAGCTGCCGTTGAATTTGGTGGTCAGCTGGGAAGTACATGCAGCTGAGAAGAAAGGAAAGTCCAGGGTGGGTTTTTTGAACCTTTTGGAAACAAAGAAACAAGCAAAAACATAAAAGCTTTGTTTTCAAGTGAGTGTCTTAATAAGGTGTGATATGTCTTCCTGATTCCAGGAAAAACATGTATGTCCCCAGCTTTGATTTTTGCCCACCCTGTCTGGCTCATCCAGAGCACTTCTCAAAGGGAGCTATGACAAATAGACACTAAATATGTTCCTTATGATTTGTAGCTGAAGTTAGTGTATCAGGAAAGTATCTCTTTAGTACCTTAAAAAAGAATAAATAAAAAAGGCTTCCACAGTCATGCTGTGTTTGCTGCTCTTTCTGGGTAGCAATATGTTAAGCTAGGAAATTAATTACATTCAGAATATGCCATGGACACACAGTCCTGTGAACACAGCGTTTCTGGGTGAAATATAGCTGTGAGCAGCTGGGGTGTTTGAAACAGATATTCCTCCATTGGTTAGAGAATGAGTTGTTTATCTGCTATACTAAATGGATCAAATTTCTGCTCTGATATGTCAGCCACTTTTACAGAAGTTTTATGTCAAGGAGGCTTTAGAGCTCACAGGAACATATGAGGACTATTTTGTTCCAAACGAACTGAGTATGTGTAGATTCCATGTTTTCTGCACCTCCATCCTCCTTCTCTTCCTTCCTGCTTGCCCAAATATCTTTTGAACAGAGTACTGAAAGATAATAATTTCAAACAGCTTTCTTGGAGGTCATCTGAGTTGCAATGAAGTTGAGATGTGCACTCAGTGCCCGCAGTGGAGAGAAAGCTCCAAAGTTAGTTTAGATTTTACTGGTTATTGGAGAATTCAGTTTGAGAGGAGACCTCAGAAGTGCCTTTACCACAAGTAAAGATGCAACTGGAGTTGAAGGTCAACAGCAACACAAGTCTGAAAGAAAAAACACCTTGTTCGTTCTTGAAGTCTTTGACATAAATATCAAGGAAGTAATTCTTCCTTCTAGAATAATTAGCTAAATTCATAACTGCATCTTCTTCATGTCTCAAGTGAAAACTCTTAGTTTCTGAATCCTCAGGGTCATTCATTTCAGGTTTGCATTGCATATTTTGGTTGCATAGCCAAGGCATGCAGAAAGCAGCACTGGGGTAATTTTGTGATATCTAAGTCACCTAATTATATGTATTTATAATTACATACTGCAGTGACTGTTAGAACAAGCAGTACCCTTTCTATATGCAAGCTAGAATCAGTCTTAATTTTCCCTCTCTGCAGCCCTAATTCATATTGGATGGGTGAAGCAGCGAAGTGCCACCAACAGAATCTGACTCCTGAAGTTTCTTTCCAACCTAAAGGCTGTTAGATATTTCTCCTTCTCTTTTTCTGCATGACTGTATGTATGCACATCCATGTATGTATGTAAACACACAGATTGTCTGGCATCATACCTCTGTGCCCCTGTGCAATGCTTTTTTCATCTCTTATTCTGTCTTTATTTGTGCCCGGAGTTTTGTTTACGTTGTTTATGGTCTCTTGACTGCTGAGGTGTGCACATTTTGTTCGCTGTGCTAATCACTGTTTTAACCATTCTGTGGTCCTGTGAGTGCTTTCCTTTCTTCATTACAAGACCTTCAAGTCAACTTATTTACAGTAATTTCTGTCTAGTGCTACTTTCTGTTCTTAATTGTCTCTCATGGAACAGAAGCTATTTCAAGAAACCAGCTGGACTAGCAAAATGATAGGCATGCTTACAATAGATCTTATTTAGAGATCCACAAACCTGGCCTTAAGAGTGAACATAATAAGCTTGAGGAGGGTAGATTCAGACTAGATATTAGAAAGAAATTCTTTACATTAAGGGGGGTGAGATGCTGGAACAGGTTACCCAGGGAGGTTGTGGATGCTTCCTTGTAATGGGTTAGGGCAGATCCCCTCCCCACCACAGGCAGAAATAACGACTCAGGCAAACGGATTGCAAAAGTGATGAAAGTTTAAATAGAAAGCAGTGAATGTTACAGAAAACCCAAAGCGCAGTGACAAAGAAAGATCCCAAAGCAAACCCAGAGGCATCCCATTCCCACCTGAGGGTACATGCAAAACCCCCAGGGCTCCTTCTTCCCCCTCCCTCTGCTGGGCTAGTCTCAGCTGGCCAGGCCTGAGACTGCCCATCCCCCTGTGGCCTTGGGCCCAATCAGGCCCATGGCCGGGAGATCTCTCCCCCAGTTACCAAGTCTCAGAGAGGGAAGGAAAGAGGAAGTGCCAGACTCCGCACTGGATCTTATAGTGGTGCAAAGAATTATGGTAGGAAATACACAATTTCCTGTGTCCATCCCTCTGGGCTGGACTTCTGGACACAGGAAGTGAATGCACCAGGGGGGCACCCAACTCAAACGACAACATTCCTCCCTGAAGGTGTTCAAGGCCAGGTTGGATGAAGCCTTGGGCAGCCTGGTCTTGTGGAAGGTGTCCCTGCTCATTTCAGAGGATTGGAACTAGATCATATTTAAGGTCCGTCCCAATCAAAACCATTCTATGATTACTGTCTTAGATATCCAGATAGGAAAGCAGAAGTACAGAGGCAACTTGTCCACAGTCTCCTAACATGTTAGTGGTGCAGTTGGGAATGATCCTTCCTAGTTTTTGTGAAGTGCTCTTTCCATAGCATCATCCCTGGCTGGACTCACAGGCAGCTCATAGCAGCTCATGCCAGTGAGAAGTGGAAGTGGATGTTTTAAAATTGCCCAGCTCCAAGAGGAATCCTTGTAATGTAAAGATAGGTTTAAGCCATTATTTTTATCTCAGAGTTACAAACTCTGCTTTCTTTAACTGTTTCATCTAAAATACCATTTAGTCTTAAAACTAAGCTCTGGGACTTTTCATTTAACTTTATTATCTTTTCTGCTTAAAAAAAGTAAGTTAAAGCAGCTCATTTGGTTATATGGGCTGAAGATATAAAAAAATGAATTTTATTGAAACCTACATGCCTTTTGGTGGTTTAATGTTAGTGCTTTAAAACTGATAAAAGCATCAGTATCAATATGGGGGGCAAATGAAAAAAAATCCAAACCAAGTCTTCCTAGAAACCCTGTGCAGTACTTCCACTGTAAAATTATACTCTGAAGGTTCAGCTGTCAGCAGCCAGGGATAGTACTTCTGTTAAGGGAATGTAAACATTCCTCTTTTTGCCCTTTCTGGGGAAGTTTCAAATCAGTTAATTTTCTGTCAACTAAACATAATGTTAGTGAAGTCCTGTGTTTCCAAAATGCTGAAGAGAGGACAAAGAAGTGATGTTTGTGTACCAGCTTCAGCTATGCAGTGTTCAAATGGCTTATTGAGCACTCTCTGGTTTCTCTTTACACAAAGGAAAAAGCCCTGGAGGAAAACAGAAAATGCTCTAAAACTGAAATCAGAAAAATCACAGAATCACTGAATGATAGGGGCTGGAAGGGACATTGGGGCATCATCCACCCCAAGGAGGGTCATCGAGATCAGGTTGCACATGAACACATTCAGGTGGGCTTGGAAAGGCTCCAGAAGAAAACTCCACAACCTCCCTGGGCAGCCTGTTAGAGTGCTCTGGCACTCTCACAGCAAAGAAGCTTCACCTCATGTTTAGGTGGAATTTCCTACATTCTTGTTTGTACCCAATGCTGCTTGTCCTATCACAGAGCACCCCTGAAAAGAGACTGGCCCCATCCTCTTTAGATATTGACCATCATTGGTAAGATCCCCTCTTAGGCTGTTTGTCTCCAGGCTAAAGAGCCCCAGGTCTTTCAGCCTCTACTCCTCAGAGATGCTTCAGTCCCCTCAGCATCCTGGTAGCCTCCCCTGGACTCCCTTCAGTAGTTCGCTGTCTCTCTTGAACTGCGGAGCCCAGAACTGAACACAGTGCTACAGATGTTCCCTCTTTAGGGCAAAGTAGAGGGGGAGGAGAGCCTCCCTTGATGTGCTGACCACACTTTTCTTAACACACCCAGGATATCATTGGCTGCCTTGGCCACAAGAACACACTTCTAGCTCATGATGAACTGGTTGTCTAATAGGACTTCCAGGTCCCTCTTCTTGAAACTGCTTTCCAGCAGGCGAACCCCTAGCTTGTACTGGTGTGAAACACTTTAAGAGAGAATAATTTCCCTGTGTAGAAAGATTATAATCATTGCAAGTACTGGGCACTTCTGGGCTTAGCTTTGATTTATTTATTTTTTTCTGTCAGTTCAGGTTTTTCCTGATGATGTGACATTTTTGTAATAAATATAGCAGCTTCACTTCCTGACTGAGTCCTAATTTTGCTGCTTGTGTTAGGTAGGTGGTAATTTCATTTCTGAAAACTCATAGGGACTCAGAAGAGGAGCAAGAATGACTTTTACAGGAAAGCCTAGGAGTGAGGACAGGCCTTTACCAGCATTTGGGAACAGGAAAACAACTAAATACCATAACTAGGTGGAGAGACTGTCTGGAAGATAGCAAAGCTGGCATGGAGCTAGAGTAAGAAGCTTTTACAAGGACCTTGAAGTTTGTGACTCTATCTCCAAATTCCATGTAGGAGGCAAGTCTAAGAATAAACCTGTGCAGTTTTGGTGGCACTGTTGAGTTTTTCTTCTTAATGCCTCACAGGAGGAGAATAGAAAATGCAAATGAGATACATTTTAGGAGAAGTTAAATATATGTAATGAAAAGGTTTCTGTACTGTCAAGTGCTACATCAAAAGATTTTCATGAGTTATTAATAGTAATCCTCTTCATAAACCTTTCCTGTCAGAAACAAATGGATCTAAAGAGTTTCCTGTTAATTCCCACTTCTAAAACATAGAGTTTAATAATACCTTTCAACAAGAGCAAATCCCTCTTACAGGGTGTGCAGACATACCTTTGAGTGCTGGCTTTTCTGACCCTATGGTCCAAATCCACCTTCTGGGAGTGCACTATCTAACCATCTTTCCTACTGTTGAATTATTTTAAGGCTTCCCATTGTGAGAGTATGGAAAAATTCCTTTCTTGTAGTACAGGATATCAAAATTTGCCAGTTCCCAAAGAGAAACACTTTAATTTCATGTGAAGGAAGCCGCTGTCTGCCTTTTCCACTATAGCCATGGACATAAGACACGCTGAATATCTTTGTGTTAGAATGATGCAAAAGGAGTGCCTGTGAGAACACAGTGCACCACATGCTGAGACATTGTCTTATGCAAGCCCTCTGTACTCCACTGGGGCTTCTATATGGTCCAGGAGGAGAATTGAAAGAAAGGAAGACAGGATGCATTGATTTTTGGTTGTTTGCTTGAAAAAGATAAAGTCCATATCAAGCTTTGGGGAGGGGGAGAACAAGGGGAAAGAATACCATTTATTTAGACAGTTCAGGGGATGGGAGAGATCAATTATATGCTCATTAACAAGCCTGTGGAAGGTAATAAGGAAGGCAGCTACTGTTCTCTCAACTTAGTCAAAAGTTAAATATATTTGAAGCAGTAAATGTGAGATTACTACAGGTGACCCCTCCCATCCAGAGGGACCTTAATAGGCTTGAGAGGTGGGCCAGTACCAAACCTCATGAAGTTCACCAAAGCCAAGTGCAAGATCCTGCACCTGGCTAGGTGCAATCCCAAGCACACATACAGGCTAGATGGAGAGCAACCCTCAGGAGAAGGACTTGAGGGTCCTGGCTGATGAGAAGCTCAACATGAGCTGACAATGTGTGCTGGCAGCACAGAAAGACAACTGAATGCTGGGCTGTGTCCCCAGTAGCATGGGCAGAAGGCTGTGGGACATGATTCTCCTCCTCTGCTCTGCTCCTTAGAACCTTCAACACAAGAATGACGTGGAAAGGGTCCAGAGGAGGATCGTAGAGATGATCAGAGGGTTGGAGAGTCTCTCTTACACAAACAGGTTGTGAGAGTTGTGCTTATTTGTCCTGGAGAAAAGAAGGCTCTGGGGACACCTTCCAGCAGCTTTCCAGTGCTTGAAGGGGGCCTACAGGAGAGCTGGATAGGGACTCCAGAGAAGCTGTGGAGTCTCCAAGCCTGGAAATGTTCAAAGGCATGTTGGATGGGGCCTTGAGCAACCTGGTTTATCAGGAGGTGTCTCTGCCCATGGCAGGGGCATTGGAGCTAGGTGATCTTTAATGTTACATCCAATCCAAACCATTCTGTGATGCTAGGATTTACTGTTCCCTTTGTAATCACCAATTTTGCCCTGTTTATAGCTACTTTTGGTAGGAGAGGTGATTGTCCTTCCTCTTCCAGCCCGTGCTGCTTTACAGGAGCACAGCTTCCCTAATAATAGCTACTGCTGCTGGTGGAACTGCCTCCATGCTGGAAAAGTGCTTGGGCTACAGGGACATGTTACTGTTCCCAACAGTCTGTTGTACTTGCATTGACAGAGTCTTGGAGGTGGATGTTGAAATAGGACATCTTCAACAGTAATAGGTTTTGACCCCAGGAATTTCTCTGCAGTCCCAGGTCTGAGAGCTCAGTTTGTTGCTTGAGATTTTTCTTAAGTAGTTTGGTTTCTTTTTCCCTTCTGTTTGACACGTGAGTACTGTGGTGTTATGAAGTCTCCTGTAAGTTATGAGTATTTTTATGAAATCCTGTTTAGTTAATGGGATGCAAGTTTATAATTAAGCATATTAAGAAAATTGTGCTGGTACTGCAGATTTTAACTGCAGATTATGGTAGTCAGAGCATTTTTTTACATCTCAGATATGATTTCTTCCTCCTAAACTCCAGTGCTTGTCAGGAATAAATGACAGGGGTTTTGACTATTGGCAAGATAGAGTCATAAAACCATTTAGCAGTTTTCTGCTACATCCATGAGTTCAGAAACACTGGCTTTAGAGAGAATAGTTTTATAACTTCATAAACTGCAGTGATCTGGTCCTTCAAGCAGTAGGTGAATCAATAAATTACCCTTTTTCTGTAGCTTTTTTTTTCTTTTTTTCCTTTTATCCAGTTCGAAGAAACTTAAGTAGTGTGTATAAGAATACTGTATCAGGAACAGTGTGGCCAGCAGGAGCGGGGAAGTCATTCTGTCCTTGTACTCAGCACTGGTTAGGCCACACCTTGAGTACTGTGTCCAGTTCTGGGCCCCTCAGTTTAAGAAGGACATTGAGACTCTTGAATATGTCCAGAGAAGGGCAACAAAGCTGGGGAGGGGTTTGGAACACAGCCCTATGAGGAGAGGCTGAGGGAGCTGGGGGTGCTTAGCCTGGAGAAGAGGAGGCTCAAGGGAGACCTTATTGCTGTCTACAACTACCTGAAGGGAGGTTGTAGCCAGGTGGGGATTGGTCTCTTCTCCCAGGCAACCAGCACCAGAACAAGAGGACACAGTCTCAAGCTGCACCAGGGGAGGTTTAGGCTGGATGTTAGGAAGAAGTTCTTCACAGAAATAGTGTTTGGTCATTGGGCTGTCCAGGGAGATGGTGGAGTCACCATCACTGGAGGTGTTCAGGAAGAGACTGGATGGGGTGCTTGGTGCCATGGTTTAGTTGATTAGATGGTGTTGGATGATAGGTTGAACTTGATGATCTCAAAGGTCTTTTCGAACCTGGTTAATTTGATTTGATTCAATTCGATTTGATTCTACTTCCATACTGGGTTTGGGTCATTTTTTTCCCATGACATTTTCTCCTTTTTGGAACATTGTCACTACAGTGATATTGTAGTATTGGTCAAACCTTTAGAAACCACGCTGGGTTTCACTTTTTTACTTTTCCTTACGTAGAAAGGAGTACTGGGGGCAGGGGATGGTAGTGTGTGGATGAAAGGTGGTGGTATGTGGCTGGTGCTACACAGAAAAGTTTTTAACCTATAGTCCTGTGGCCTCACTGCCTTCTGCAGTCCTTTGACTTTACCTGACCATTAACTTTGGACCTCTTGGCTGACCCAGCAATGTTTAAGAAGGGGCAGAGAGGCTTACAGTAATTTAACTATTCACAAATACTGTGTGCAAATGAAGCAGCCTGGTAATGCTTGAAAGGTCCCTGCAGTATTCCTGCTCTAAAAAAGACCCAACAGAGGTAGGGGTTGAAGTGTCTTCACAGCACATCCACAGTGGCTAGTTCTGGTGCTTATGCTGTTCTCTGTTCAACCACCTACCTTTTAATATCATTTTACCACTGCTAAGGAGGAGGCTGGGGAGGTAGTCTCTTCAACTTGCCTAAAGAATCCATTGAGCCTCCCTTTTAAACAACTGAACAACTAAGCACTGAACAATTAAAGCTGAATATTTTGTGCAAATTAAATGCGAGTATAAAATGTTTACAGCTTCACAAGTGCCTCCAGTTTAAGAAATCATGCTTCATTTCTTTTTAAGTGCATGGCTAAATTTATATGGTCTGGAGGACAGTGTAGCAAAATAAAATAGATTTTGTAATGGGTGTAAGCTGACATTATTCAGGCTATGTTTAGTTTGCCTGCTATAAATACTGAACCTACGCTGAAAAGGAAAAACTGGCATCCAAGATCCTAACCTGCTTCCTTCAATACAAGAATATCTTCAGCCTCTTAGAAACAAATGTATAAATTCAAGACTTCTTTCTGCAAATCTCTACTCCCATGGAAAAAAATAATAATAATTCTGTACTGCCCAAGTATTCAGTGAAATCACTCAAAAGAGGAGCCATTCATGGAATAGGACCTGAGGGACATGGGAAGAATTTTCCATCTTTAGTTTCGGGTCTTATATCTGTCCCTTGAGTATAATAGGACAGGCTATTATCCCCTTGTTCATCATGAAGATTAATGTTCAGAGCAGCTGAAAATATTACTGTTCTGTTGGGACCCATTGGGAGATCTTCAGACCTGTGTGAACCCAAGTTTAAACTTTTTAAATGGCAGAGCTAAGTCTCATCCTATTTAGGCACAAAAGCCTCTTTTGCTGTTATCTCCTCTGCGATGCTGCTGCAAGAGAGTGAGGATTCCCTACAGCCCTGCATCATTTGTAGGAAGAGAACCTGAGCCATTAACTCTTAATCGGATTAAGTTAAAAAAATAATAAAATAGCATTCACAATTAAATGGAAGTTGAGTGATTTGGGGTTGTTTTAGTTCCTTTTTCTGTATTTTTAAGGGAATGTATTCCCTTAAAATATCTGTGATTCTTCCTTAAAATTTCATGCCTAAATTTAACATGACAGAATAGAAATAAAACTAGGCAGAAAATCAGGTTTAAATGTGGTTTAGGAAGCCACAGAAAAAGCTCTCACCTCTCATAGAATCACAGAATTCTTTTGGTTGGAAAAGCCCTTTAAGATCATCATTCTCTAACTCTGACAAGTCTGGATCTAAACT
Organism: Dryobates pubescens; assembly: GCF_014839835.1. Lineage (NCBI taxonomy): Eukaryota > Metazoa > Chordata > Aves > Piciformes > Picidae > Dryobates > Dryobates pubescens. The sequence goes on along the minus strand of NC_071615.1, from coordinate 27,187,114 downwards.
ATGTCCCTAGGCCCTACATCTCTGTCTTTTCAACACCTCCAGGGATGGGGATTCAACCACCTCCCTGGGAAGCCTGTTTCATTTTATTATAACCCTTTCAGTGAAGTTTTTTCTCATATCTAATCTAAACCTTCCCTGGTGCAACTTGAGGCCATTTTGTCTTGTCCTGTCACTTGCTACTAGGGAGAAGAGGCTAACACCTCTCTGGCTCCAGCCTCCTTTCAGGGAACTGCAGAGAGCAAGAAGGTCTCCCCTCAGCCTCCTTTTCTCCAGAGTAAACAAGCCCAGTTCCCTTAGCTGCCCCTCTGGATGCACTGCAGCATCACCTCCATGTCTGTCTCGTAGTGAGGGCCCCAGACTGATCCCAGTACTGAAGGTGTGGCCTCAGCAGTGCTGAGTATAGGGGGATAATCACTCCTTTGGTCCTGCTGCTCACGCTATTCATGATCCAAGCCAGCATGTCGCTGGCTTTCTTGGCCATCCGGGCATTCATTGGCTCATGTTAAGCTGGTTGTGAACCAGCACCTCCAGCTCTTTCTTTGCTGGGCAGTTTCCAGCCACTCTGCCCTGAGTCTGGAGAGTTCCTGGGGTTGTTGTGACTCAAGTGTAGGACCCAGCACTTGGCTTTGGTGAAGGTCATACAACTGACCTCAGACCATTGATCCAGCCTGTCCAGGCCCCTCTCAAGAGCCTTCCTACACTCAAACAGATCAAATGTAGAAGTTGGCATTCTCTGTTCATCTGTGGGCTGCTGATGGAGTGTTTCAATATGTGCAGCCCCACATTCCCTTGCTCTGCTTGGGAGGGTAGAGCCAGAGGAGTCAGGAGTGAAGAACTGAAGTTGGGCCTGGGAAAAAGAGAGCTGGAGGGAAGGTGGTTTTCATTTTACCTGTTTTTTTTTTTTTCCCTCTCTCTCTCTAACTTGATTTTTAATTGGCTATAAATTAAATTAATTTTCCCCAAGTCGAGTCTGTTTTGCCTGTGATGATAATTGGTGTTTAGCAGTCTCCCTGCTCTGGTCTTAACCCATGAGCTTTTTCATCTTATTTGCTCCCTCTGTTCTGTTGAGTAGAGGGAGTGAGGGAATAGTTGAGGTGGGCATCTGACTGCCAGCCAAGGTTAACCCACCACAGGACTGTAAAGGAAGCCAAGAAGAAGTCATCAGTGCTCGTGGAGGTGTACAGAAGCACGCATGTTCACATTGATGTGTGTCCTGGGATATATATATATATTTCCTTATCAGGAAGAATATACAGTGTCTCTGATCCATCAGGTCCTGAGTAGCCAGGGACCTTCCCATACAAGGTTGCAACAGGAGCCATGGTTGAGGCAAGGCTTCCTGATCTGGAACGTGATCTGTATTCCTTTGAGGGAATAACAAGACCTTGTGAAGGGACCTTTTACAAAGGCTTGTTGTGATAATAGAAGAGGGAATAGATTTAAGCTTGAGGAGGGTAAACTTAGACTAGATATTAGGAAAAAAATCTTTACAGTGAGGGTGGTGAGACACTGGAACAGGCTGCCCAGGGAGGTCATGGATGCTTCTCCCTGGAGGTGTTCAAAGCTAGGTTGGATGAGGCCTTGAGTAACCAGGTCTAGTGGAAGGTGTCCCTGCCCATGCTGTGGAGCTTGGAGCTAGATGATCTCTTAAGGTCCCTTCCAGCCCAAACTGTTTTATGAATCTGTGAACAGAGGCTTTTAAGGAGAGTCTTTGCAGCAAAGAGCCTCTTACTTGTGCAGTTTCCTTCCCACCTGCTAACCCTGTGAGCTTGGGTCAACCTTCAGCACAGGCTGCAGGCTGGCTCTGGTCGAAGGGTGTGGAATGACAGGCATCAACGTAATGGGGTGGGAGTCATGCGCTGGCAGGAAGGAGGTGGGTTGTTTTTGTATTGTCCTGCTCATCTGATGCCAACATGGAGAAGTGTTGAAGGGAAGGAAGGGTACTTCAGTAATGACTGACAGCTAGAGCTAAGTGAAATGTCAAATATAAAGCTCATGATGAACAGATTCTGTTGAAGAAGATGAGATCACTTTTTTCCCTCCCTTGAGTTTTTCATTGAGGGGAGGTTTTAGTTTGGGGTTTTTTGTTTTGTTTTGTTTTTTACTCCTGGAGGCAGTATACAAAGAGATTAAAAACACAGCATGTGCCAAATGCAGCTTTTGGCACTAGGCACAAGTGAATGTGAGATTGTTAAAGAGATTTTCTAAACCGTTTTAACATAATCTGTTGAGGGCCTGTTTGCACTGCTGCTGATGTAAATCCAGGGCTTGCTTTCTTAGGGGTGTGACAGTTGACAGTGCTTTGGTTCACATTTCTGTAGGGGTGATACCACAGTATACACTGTGTACAGCAGTGTTCCAGCTGTGGGAACAGAAAGGTCAGCCTGCTGCTTGTGAATATCTTTTCATACTGTTTCAAAAGATGAGAAGATTTTACAATTTTTCAGAAGACACATGATTGATAGTTCTGGAATCCTTGTTCATGCACTGAATAAATGTGTCAAGGTAACAAACCAGCACACATTTTCCTCCAAAGCCTCAGTGAGCAGAGTTTTAGAGCACTTTTTGCCTACTCACAACAGCACCGTAACAGTCTGGAGCAGGGACGAGCCCTTCACCCAGAAAATTTGAGGCAATAAGGAATTCCACTGACCCTGATCTCACACTCAGCATGAATTGTAGAGATGCACTCCAGCTGAGCAGCAATAGTAGAGTGGGAGTTATTGCTGTCCCTACTCTACCCGAGGCACAGGGAGTACTGTTTGATCAAGGTCGCATAGGAATATTCAGCACAAGAGCAAGCAGCCAAATTCAGATTGCTGGGGATCCCTCAGTTCACATGGATTTTGTAGATTAGCTTTCTCCAAGTAAGAATTAAAGTCAGTGGTTATGAAGTTTACATTTGAAACAAATAAAAATAAATATGCCAGCTGATGTTCTATGCACCATCAAATGTTCCATTTATCTGCAGGAGAGAGCAAAGCCAAACCACTGAAATGAAATCAAGTCATTTGACTGGAGATGTAAACACAAGGTCATAGGAGAACCCAGATTAAAATGCTTCCAGCTACTCAAATCTGTGACTGGATTCTGAGACTTTTTCCCTTTTCTATCTCACCAGCAAACATGCTGCTTATTTTAAGCAGGCAGAAGCTATCTGTTTGCATGGTTATTGGGAGGTTATTAATGGTTATTAAGGGAGGTTGTAGACAGACGGATGTTGGTCTCTTCTCCCAGGCAGCCAGTACCAGAACAAGAGGACACAGTCTCAGGCTGCACCAGGGGAGGTTCAGGCTAGATGTTAGGAAAAAGTTCTATACAGAAAGAGTGATTGCCCATTGGAATGGGCTGCCTGGGGAGGTGGTGGAGTCGCCATCACTGGAGGTTTTCAGGAGAAGACTTGACGGGGTGCTTGGTGCCGTGGGTTAGTTGTTTGGGTGGTGTTGGATTGGTTGATGGGTTGGACGCGGTGATCTTGAAGGTCTCTTCCAACCTGGTTTATTCTATGTATTCTATGTATGTTCTAATTGTCATTAGCAGAAAGAATTAACCTCTCATTTGAAATAAAAAGGGTTACAAATAGAGGAAGCACTTGGATAAAAATGTAATGAAATGAACATAAGAAGTAAGAAATGCTGTGTGAAGGAGCTGGAGCAATATAACGTGAAGATTAATGAAATCACTGAGGTGACAATGAAACTGATTGAAGATTATCGTCTCAGGTGCACAGACAGGACAGCAGCCTTCAGCTGAGAGCTCTTGTTCCCAGGAAGAGTCAGACAGCTGAAGCAATGAGCGGATTCTAGCTAGAGTGAAAATGATTCTACCTGAGCATGGTTCAGATGCTGCTGCATGGCTGGGCGTATCATTCTCATAGGAAATGAATGCCACACCTTATATGTAAAACACACAGCTAGAGAGAGTGTAATCAACTCTAACAGGCACTGTAATCAACTCAAACAGGCAGTGTCTCCCTCTATATTCAGCACTGGGTTGTAGCATTGCCTTATGAAGAAAAAAAAAGGGCTTTTCTTGTAAACTGGTCAAACCAATAGTGTCCAAGTGATAAAGTAATCATAAATGCAGCATTCACACTACTACCTGTTTGCTTTTCAGTAGATACTTCAGTAGAGATCTATCTCTATCAGTGTATAATATACTTCAGCATACTATACATCTTATTGCAAAGGTTTATCTATATCACATTCTTCCAAGATTTTAAATTAAAGGAATAGACTTTTGAAAGGTAGGAAATTAGGAAAGGCTGTGAAAGGTGAAAAGGTATCACTGAAATGAGAAGGCGACAGAAGGGAGATATATTCCAAGCCGATTCAGTATCTGACCTGCAATTGGCATAGGAATATCTTAGGTCTTAGCAGTGGATGGTCTTAGAGGGAGGGAGGTTTATTCATGACTCCAGAGCTTTTGCCACATCTTAATTACTGTTGCCTTCCTTTGGAGAGGTCTTTTTTGTCATTCATTCAGTGCTGCTGGTTGTTACCAGCAGATGTGCTCCTTTTACCTACCCACCTCCGTGAGACATTTATTTGCAAGTTGTCTGGCTGAAACTGAGCTCATGTGGCAGAAGGTCCTTTGAGTTGTCTGTCCAGAGTCCTACCTTTACCCCAGGGTGAGAATTTCTTATTTGAGATAATGAGCACAGTTTTGCAAAAGTCAGCTTTCTGTGCTGTCAGTTCAAGACTTGGATTCAGCTCTTAGGTAAAAAAAGGTTTTTGGGCAACCAAGTTGGTGAAGAGTCTAGAGCACAGGTCTTGTGAGGAGTGGCTGAGAGAGCTGGGATTCTTTAATCTGAAGAAAAGGAGGCTGAGAGGAGACCTCATTGCTCTCTACAACTTCTTCAAAGGAGGTTCAAGCAAGGCTGATGGTCTCTCCTCACTGGTACAAGTGATAGGACAAGAGGAAATGGCCTCAGGTTGTGCCAGGGGAAGTTTAGTTGGATGTTAGAAGAAACTTCTTTACTGAAAGGGCTCTCAAATGCTGGAACAGGCTTCCCAGGGAGGTGGTTGAATCCTTACCCCTCGAGGTGTGTCAAAGAGGCAGGGATGTGATGCTGAGGGACATGGTTTAGCACCAGCCTTGGTAGAGTTAGAAAATGGATGCACTTGATTATCTTAAGGGTCATTTCCAACCAAAACAATTCCATGATTATTCTGTCATGGTAATGCTGGCATTCCAAAGCTAGATATTGCACTTTTTTTCACCAACCCCAGGCAGTTCTAAGCTTCCTGTGTCCTTTCACCCTTCTCCTTCAATCTGTGTTCTTCAATCACATAGTGAAAATTGTCTTTGTATCTAACCTGTCCATACCAGAAAGAGGAATCTCAGCTGGACCCATTTGCACAGAAGGGCAATGTTTAGTGAGCCTGCCCAACAGCAAAACTGTCCATTTCAGTAATCTCTGTGAGAGTGAGAGCAAGAACCTGAGCAACTCTGTTCTGTTATGGTGGCAGCCTCAGCTCTCCTTGGTTACTGCACCTTCTAAATTATAGCATAGGGGAGGAGGAATAAACACAATCCTGCATTGATCAGTACTGAGTCTTTATTCTTTCCTTCTTTTTCTTTTTTAATTGCCCTGCCCTTTGGCAGTGATTCCTAAAACTCTTTCAGGTAATACTAATGTACAAGTGTATCATTTAAAGATGATTGGATCCCACCCTTAAATTATGGAATCATTTTAGTTGGAAAAGACCTTTAAGATCGTCAGCTCTGACCATTCCCTAATTCTGCCAAGGCTGGTGCTAAACCATGTTCCTCAGCACTACATTAGAAGAAACTTCTTCTTTGAAAGGGCTCTCAAAGACTGGAACAGACTGCCCAGGGAGTTGGTTCAGTCCCCATCACTGGAGGTGTTTCAAAGAGGCAGAGATACGGTGCTGAAGGACATGGTTTAGCACCACTCTTGCTCTTCAATTCTTTCTACATTAAAGCTCGAGAACCTTTAAAGATGCTGTGCAAGATGCTTAAGTCAGATTATAGCTGTGCCTCCAGTGATCTAAGCTATTCTTTGTAGTTATTTAGGATTTTATCTCTGGGTGTTTTCTCTTTTTTCAGTAAATGAATGCCACTGGATGAAAACAAATTCCTTAAGGGGACTGGTGGCAGGACATTTAAGTGAGACATAGACATTTCAGTCAAAGTGCAGTGTGTTAGTCAAATGCTACCCGCTGAGCTGATTAGCAGTAACAATGTAATTCTGTAGCCTGTGTTATACAGGAAATCATAGCAGAAAAATGAATGCCCTTTCCTTACTGTAGTGTGGGAATATATAAATGTCCTGTGCTTGGGTATTCACTTTATCTTAGGTTTTGGAATGACCAAGAGTCTTGTGTGTGCTTTCAGAGCACATCCATTTTCTTAAGTGCTTGGCAGAGAGCTAGTGGAGGAGTGATTGCAGGGAAAGAACTGATTGTTCTGTTAGTTTTTGTGATTTTTGTGTGGTGGGTTTTTGTTTTCTTTTTAATAGAGGTGATAGCTCTGTTAGTATGAAAAGGCTCTTGAGTTTTTTTCTTTTGCTTAGCCTATGTGTATTTTTGTTAAATGAACCAAGACCTTCAGACAGAGACTCGAGAAGTCGTGCAATGTCTGGATGCCTGTCACTACTGCCAGAACTGTCAGCTGTCAGAGAAGGGCAGAGTTTTAGCTTTTCTCTCTGCCTTCTCCTCTCATATTCCAGCTGGGTATCTCTGCATACCTGTCAAATACTTGTGTTTTTCCTTTGCACAATCCGTGCAAACCCTGAAAAAATAGCTACATTTCCTTTTCAAGTAACTTTATTAGCCTTCTCCCAACACACCACAACCCCAACACTCTGTTTGATGAATGCCTTTTTTAAGCATATCTACTCCATGCTAGATTTGGGTTCTTTTCTTCTCTTTCTTTTTTTTTTTTTGTGGGGGAACCAATCCACACAATCACTGTTCTATTGCTATCAAATAAGGAGTAGGACTTCAGGATCCCTTCTGTCATTCAAATACAGAAGTACTTTTTTGTTACATCTTTCTTCAACATGCAGTACTCTGGCAATCTCTATCACAAAAAGCTGCAGTCAAATGTATAAAATAAGGGCTGTACTTCACAGAAATACGCATGTGTGAATAACAGAGCAGGACTCTTCTGACTTTTACAAAGGAGAGACATCCTTTTTAAGGGGACTTGCATCCCTTGTAAGTGGAATGGCATCCTGGGCTGCATCAAAAGCAGCATGGCCAGCAGATCAAGAGAGGTGATTCTGCCACTTTGCTCTGATGAGACCTCACCTGGAGAACTGCAATCAGCTCTGGAGGCCTCAACAAAGGAAGAACATGGACCTGCTGGAGCAGGTGCAGAGGAGGGCCATAAAGATGATTAATGGGCTGGAGCACCTCTCCTATAAGGACAGGCTGACAGTGCTGTTTGTTCAGCTTTGAGAAGGCTCCAAGGAGACCTAATAGTGAACTTCCAGTACTTGAAAGGAGCCTGCAAGAAGGCTGGAGAAGGACTATTTACCAAGGTCTGTAGTGATAGGACAAGGGGCAACAGATTTAGATTAGAGAAGAGTAGATTCAGATTGGATGTTAGGATCAAGTTCTTTCATGAGGGTGGTGGAACACTGGAACAGGTTGCCCAGGGAGGCTGTGGATGCCTCAGAGTTGAGGCCCCATCCCAGGAGATATTCAAGGTCAAGCTTGACAAAGCTCTGGGCACCCTGATCTAGTGGAGGATGTCCCTTTTCACTACAGAGGCTTGGAATAGATGGCCTTTGGAGCTCCGTTCCAACCCAAACCATTCTATTCTGTGAATGTTATTCTATCCTTTTAATTACAAATCAGAAGGAACTTTGTGTTTTCTTCATTATTAGCTTTTAATTTGTAGTAAATATTGAAGCCAAACCAAACATGTTCAAAGAGAATCCCCATCCCTAGAGATTAAGGAAAGAGGCAGAGATGTGGCACTGAGGGACATAGTTTAGCACCAGACAGTAGAGTTAATGTTTGGACTCATGATCTTAAAGGTCTTTTCCAGCTGAAGTGATTCTATGATTCCATGTATGGGGAGACATATATACTAAGAAACTCTGCATCAGTCTTTCAGTTTTTGAAGGCTAGGCTAAGCTTCACACTGCTCACAAGAACAGTATACGTGTAGATCCTGATCCTTTGCATAAGCCATCTCAACCTTTTTGTGGTTCCAAGTTAACAGAGCAGATTTTCCCTACAGCCTCTCTTGGGGTGGAGGGCATTTGTACTACTAGTTGTGTGGTGAAGAACTGGTATTGGCAAGTCCTTTAAGTCATATTGCTTTTGGAGAATTGATTCACCCTATCAAATCAGTCATCACCAATCAGAAAAAAAGTAGTTTGCTGCTGTACTGGAATCAGTAAAATGGAAAATGTATTGTGGCTTAGCTGGGAACACAAGTGTTGCCTGCTGCTGATCTGTCACCAGTTTAAGGACAGGTTTTGCTACCATTCATATGTTCTGTAGGCTGCATGTTAGGTCTGTGTGAGCTGTCATCTTCACAGAAGAGCACATGCTGTCTACAGTACAAGAACAGCTCTTTTTGTTGTTGTTGTTTTAGTGTTTGCTACTGATATAATGACTTGCATTGATCCCTTCTGGCTTCTCAATTATTTTCCTGATGGTGCTGACAAAGGTGGTATAATTCTTCACCAAAAGGAAGAGAGCTTAATTTTCATGCAAACTAATACTCCTCAGAATCGTAAAGCCCTAGCCCTGCTAGCCCTGGTAATAAAAATAGAAACTGTTGCTGTTAATACTTCATTCCAGATATGCAGAGCACTATTATGTGGCTCCTGGGTTGAGTAAAATTTCATATCATCATAGCGGCCATAGACCTGAGCCCTGCTGAGCTGGAAACGTCACCGGATGACCGTTGTCAAGGCATCTTCTGAACACTTTAGAGCTGTCTTACAGCTCTAGCTATGGCTTACTCAGAGGTAGCTTTTTAAAAATACAATTACTGAACATAACTGATCCATGTTACAGAAGTAGTAGTAATAATAATAATAATAATAGTAATACTTTCCTGTAATAATACTTGGTGACCTTATATCTGCAGACCCAAAATCTCTTAAGCAAATCTTTTAAATACTCCCATTTCTATTGTTGTAAACAAAGTGTTCACAGTCTTGATGGAGTGTGAGAGAAATGAGCAGCAGCACCCTGATGCCATGGCCTATTGCAGTCATTCTTTCTGCAGGACTGGGACTGGGAGCAGGGGAGCACTCCTGTCCCTGGTAGCTGGGAGATGATGTCGTAGGTGCTTGGGGTAGAACCTCCTACTTCAGTAGTACTTTTAATCTTGAGCAGAGCCAGCCTCTGAGTGGGATTGCTAGCACATTAAAAAGCTGTGTTTCAGGAACAAGAATGACATATAATAGCCCTAACCTGAAATTTCCTTTGTTCACTCTAAACTGAGGGTAATACTGAAATAATGTTGAAATCTGGGGATGCTAAGGCTCAGTTATACCACACTTAGCTGAGGAGCTTGGAGGTGGAGGGATACATCTTAGGCTCTATATATTCAGGGCAGACAGAAAAGCACCTGTGAAGATGACCTGTATTTTAGGGAGCACGATTATCTGTTTTAAAAGTACCACATGTGGGCCATAATTTACTGAGCTTTAATGCTCAGTCTGAAGAATCACATCATGGTCTTTGTCGCTAATGGGAGTAAATAACTGTATTTGACATCTGCTTTTGTGTAGTCACTAGTTACTTTTTCTTCTTCTTTTTTTTTTTTTTCCTCCTCCAAAGTGATTCTATTGTTGAGTTTCTGGGTCTAGAGGTCATGCCAGAAAGTTTTCTTGGTGACTGCTTTTGTTTTCTCTTTTAGATTGATGTGATTGTGACTTTGGGTGGACTTGGAGGACGCTTTGACCAAATAATGGCATCAGTGGAAACACTTTTTCATGCAACAAATATTACCCCTTTTCCAGTGATAGTTATTCAGGAGGGCTCGCTGATCTACCTGCTTCAACCTGTAAGTGTGGTGAAAAGTTACTTCCTAATGAAACTTATCTACCACCTACCCTGACCCTGTATGCATAGCTTGTACCATTGAATGCTTTTATTGTTAATTGTGTTCTGTCAGGTCACAGCCCAAATAGAAAACTGCAGAATCACAGAATGCTGGGAGTTGAAAGGGACCTCAGGGGATCATCTAGTCCAACCTCTCTGCTAATGCAGGGTCACCCAGAGACAGGTTTTGAAAATTCCAGAGGAGACTCCATAACCTCTCTGGGCAGCCTGTGCCAGGCCCCTGGCACCCTTGCAGGAAAGTTTTTCTTTTAAGTGAAACCTCTTGTGCTCTAGTTTCATAGAATCATAGAATCAATAAGGTTGGAAAAGACCTCAGAGATCATCGAGTCCAGCCTATCACCCAGCACCTCATGACTAACTAAACCGTGGCTTCAAGTGCCACGTCCAATGCTTTTTTGACCATCTGGGGATGGTGACTCCACCACCTCCCTGGGCAGCACATTCCAAAGGCCAATTCCTCTTTCTGTGAAAAACTTTCTCCTCACCTCAAGCCTAACCCTCCCCTGGTGCAGCTGGAGGCTGTGTCCTCTTGTTCTGGTGCTGGTTGCCTGGGAGAAGAGACCAACCCCCACCTATCTACAACCTCATTTCAGGTAGTTGTAGAGTAAGAAGGCCTCCCCTGAGCCTCCTCTTCTCCAGGCTAAGCAACTCCAGCTCCCTCAGCCTCTCCTCACAGGGCTTGTTGTTGAGACCTCTCCCCAGCCTTGTTGCCCTTCTCTGGACACATTCAAGTGTCTCAATATCCTTCTTAAATTGAGTGGCCCAGAACTGGACACAGTACTGAAGGTGTGGCCTAACCAGTGCTGAGTACAGGGGCACAATGACTTCCCTGCTCCTGCTGGCCACACTATTCCTGATGCAGGCCAGGATGCCCCCCTCCTTCTGCCTGGCTGCTCTCCAGCCACTCCGACCCCGGTCTGTAGTTTGTGCCCATTGACACTTGTTCTGTCACTGGGCTCCAGTGAAAAGAGCCCGGCCCTGTCCTCTTGATCCCTGTCCTTTAGCTATCAATCAGCATTGGTAAGAGCCCCTTTCAGTCTGCTCTTCTCCAGGCTTAATACCACCAGGACTCTCAGCCTCTCCTCCTCACAGAGATGCTCCAGTCCCCTCACCATCTCTGTAGCCTCCACTTGACTGTCTCCAGTAGTTCCCTGTCTTTCTGACATGCATTGCAGAAAATGATGGGCTCTTCATTCCCTCCTTGGAGAAGAAGATGTTTAATTTGTCCAGGATAAATTTATTTAGAATCACAGGAACAGAGGGTATGAAGACTGAATTTAGGTAACTATATGACTTTACCTAAAGAATGAAATTTAAACTGTTAAGTTAAATCTCAGGATGTTTAAATTTAGCACACAGCCCTTATGCATGTTGAGTAGCAATAAAGGTGTCTGCAGAAAGAGATACAAAAGAAAGAGGTAAAAGGAAGATATGAGGGAGTTCCTGACAAATGTGTCAGGCAGAGCTCTTCTATTGCCTGAGTGGTGCAGTCCATTATGATGGGAATCCAGCTAGCTTCAATGAGGGAATTTATTTAAGATGTATTATTTTCCTAGGTTTTTCAGGCCTCTCATTCCATTTATTGATTCATAAAGCAGCACACACAAAAGATCTTGCTGGGCTTCTGCTGCTAAGACTTAAATTAAAGTCAAATCTAAGCATCGAAGAGTCTTCTCTAACAGTGATTCATTTATTTGTTTAGAAATATCTTTTCCTGATGTCAAGGTTTCTAGAAGCTTAACTATCTCGTTTTACCTCAAAAAGCCTATTTCATTAAAACAAATAACGTTGACAGCTAAATCTGTCAAAACCCTGCACCGCACGTGCTTCACTATAATTGGAGAAAAGCGTTAATAAGGTTCTCTGAGGTTATGGATTTAAATCCGTGGGGGCAGAAGCTGCATTAAAAACTTGGAAGCATTATGTCTGCAGGAAAGATAGTAGGCATAGGAGCTCATTTGCCAGCATGTGGAGGAATGACTCTGATCACTAGCTGCACAGCTAAATGGAGAGAGACAGGAGAGTGAGAGGGAAAGGGGGTTAAAGGATAACTGTGGTTAAGAGTGAGAAGTAACTCACTTTTGATCCATCTGTGAGTGCAGCACTCCACTGACCACTGCCATTTAATTTTAGGACATTGTTAAAAACACACTGAAAAGCTGAAATAAGATGGAGAATTCCCAATTTAGCTTACAAAAAGCTTACTTGGACTGGAAAGACTTTTAATAATTCTTTTCATTTATCTTTTTCATAAGTGGCTTTAAAATGCCATGCCTACAACTGCTTTCAGAAGAGTCTTCAATGAATAATTAAAGCCCTTGAAACCTGAAAAAAAAGTCATAATTTGTGCATTTAAATAGAAATGAAAGGTTATTATTTTGGGGGGCATGCTGGATATCATTCTATGTTTTGGGTTTAATATTGCTGTATGAGAAGCATTTCATACTTTTTGTGGGTGGGGAGGGCTCCACAGGAGATTGTTTTTTCCTTCAATTCCTGGCTGTCAGTCAGCATTGCCAGTAACTGACTTCTGTAACATCAGGCTATTTTTAGTGTTCTGAAATAAAGATAGAGAGAGGGGGCAGGCTGTTTAAGCCATCTTAATGCTAACTTTGACACAAAATTGCTATTCATTGTTGGTTTAAACTTGTCACTGTCAGCATCTTCAGTCGTGGTACCTCCAGATAGTAAAGTGAATCCTACATAGCTGAGATGAAAATCAAGTGAGTAGTTTGTAGACAGAAAGAAATGAGGATCCTAAGCTTGGAAGTACTCTCTTTTTGCTGTGGAGTTCAGTGTGATATTTGTATCTTGCTAACAGCCACAATCATGATGTTCTGTCTCTTTCCCATCTCCCTTTTGTAATTTAAAATCAAGGTAGGAGGGAGCTGAACACAGCAGGAGACCCACTGACTTTCTGAAATGCAGGTCTGGAAACTGCAACAAATGAAGCAAGGTTTTGAGATTCAAATGCTAATGCAAATGATAAAGTTAAGAGCATATTGCTTTTTCTATTGAATGTAGATATGCAGCCTTTCTCTCTTGGGGAAGAAGAATATGATATTTTGTTGGATTCTTTGAATAAAATATATGTGCAAAACATAACCATGTTTTTGCTTCAAAATAGCATTAGCCCTCTGATGACTATAGTGGGAGGCTAGATTTGGGTTTCTGTCATGGGTACCTAGGCAGAGGCTAAAATACTTGGATAGAGCAGATAATCTGGTAATCTCATAAGAGCCCTAGGAAGGATAGAAAGGGGAATAAAAACTCAAACTGATGAATTTTCAGTTAAAACCACAGAAACTAAGAGGAAGCTGGTGTGAATAGATATCTAAGTACACCATATAATCTATTAAGTAAGTGCTTTGAAAGAGACCTATTTTACATGATTGCAATATTGATATAGAGGGGTACAGCAGAAAAACTGTGTCAGTAGTAAACACACTTGTAAGAAGTCCACAGTGTTGTAGGCAACAGGGTTATAGACTTGCTCAAAGTCTTCAGGATAAGCAGAGGAAGGAAGCATGGACAATGCCCGATTTGGGATCCACTGCAGGCTACCAAGTAAGGGCCTTGTGAGAGTGGGTTGTGTTAAGCCAGGATAGAGGGGAAGAATTACACCCCATCAATACCTGTCTCAGAGGGCTCCAGGGAGAGATTTGGTGGCAGGCTGAGATCTAGGTATACATCTAGATATCTAAATTTAGATAAATTAGCTCTGGTATAGGTCACTAATCAATTATTTAAGAAAATAAATGAGGTGCACCTATGGAACAGCCTGAGCAATGTTCACTCTTCAAAAAAGCAAAAAATTTCCTTTGAGCAGATACCCAACACAGAATCAGTGACAAAGTCCCCAATTTAAAGTCTTAAGACTTTAAATTGCTTCAGAGAAAAACCAAATAAGAAATTGGACTGCCTTAGCTATTGCTGACTCCAAAAATTGTTAGATTTTGTGTGCCATGAAATGCTAATTAGGATAGGAGTCAGAAATAGAGAGGCTGTATAAAACTTCAGGTGATGCTTGCTCTGAAGCATTTTCTAATGTGGTGATTGGAATTAAAAGATATTTAAAAAAAAAAAAAAAAAGAAAGAAAAAAAGAAAAATATAATAATAAAAAAACCAGGAGAAAACAAGTTATCTCTGTACTGATTAGCAATCATAGAAGCACAGAATGATTTGGCCTGGAAGCGCCCATAAAGACAATCTAATTCCAACCCCCCTGCCATGGACAGGGACACCTTCCACTAAACCAGCTTGCTCAAGGCCTCATCCAGCCTGGCTTTGAACACCTCCAGGGAGGGGCATCTACAGCCTCCCTAGGCATCCTGTTCCCATGTCTCCTCATGCTCACTAAGGAATTTCTTCCTTATATGTAGTCTAAATCTCCCCTCCTCAAGCTTCAATCCATTCCTTCTCATCCTATCGATAGCAGCCCTTGTAAAAAGTCCCACACAGCTTTCTTGTAGCCCATCACAGGTACAGGAAGGGTGCTATAAGGTCTCCCTGGAGCCTTCTCTTGTCCAAGATGAACAGCCCCAGCTCTCTCCAGCAGTTCAATGTCCTTGTGCTGAGGTCCCCAGAACTGGACACAGCAGTCCAGGTGGGGTGTCGTGAGAGTGGAGGGACAGAATCACCTCCCTCATCCTGCTGGTCACACTGCTTTTAGATGCAGTCCAGGACTTGGTTGATTATATTTCTGTCTGTAGAGGGGAGAGGGAGGAGAGCCTGAATTCTTAATAAGGAGTAATCACTCTTTAAAAGCAGGATATTTTATGCAGCAGTCCGTACACTTTCTGCTTGGAGTTTTGGTAATATCAATTACCATTAGAATATACCCTGGCTGAAGAGCTTTAGGCCCTTAGAGTCGTGTTTATCATGCTGGCCATGCTCGATATGGATGGCTTAAGGTTTCACATACATACTTTCTCATTTTCTGGTTGTACGCTTCTCAGGAGTACAGAAACATTAGCTTCTGTACACTGAGCATAAATTATCTTTTATCTGTGAGCTTTATGGCAGTTTGTAATGCAAGGTAATAGGATTTATGACCAAGAAATGAGAAGATGTCCAAGAGTTAATGAGGCCTGTCTTTTACACTATACTGAGCAGTTCAGCTTTCCCCACGCAGGATTCCAAGCCTGGGATGTAGAGAAGTATTGCTACCTACACATGAAATTGTGTTGCAGCAGCACGTTTTTGTCAGCTAGGTAACTCTTTTGAAGGAGTGTGTGAATACTTTGATAACCCTTTTTCTTGGACACAGCTTTTCTTGTGACTGCACACCTTCCTGCCCTGTGAGAAATGATGAATAATTTAACATCATCCAGCAGCTAAATATGAGCGAAAAGAATCAGGAGTCCCGTCCATTATTCTTGACTCTTCACTACCATTCCACTGAAGAGAAGTAAACTGTACAGTCTTCTGATCTCACAGCATTCTAGTTTGTAAATGGGTTTAAACCCCAGGTCCTTCTCTGAATGGGTGCTGGGAGGCTCGTTTAGTTTTGCACCAAATGCTGTTACATCCTTAGCTCTGAACCAAAGTGGAACATAGTATTATGGTAATAAAGGCAACAGTATTCATAAGGTATTTCATTAATACTAATATTGTCATACAGTAGGCTGTGCAGCTAATTAGTTGGTGTGGTCCCAAGCTCATTTTTTAGTAGGAACCAGCTACCAACCTTGCAGACAGTGCCCAGGGAACAGTTTTGGGGTTAGCACAGGCCAGTAACTGCTTAGTAAGCATTTGGAGGGTTCTCTCTTAGAATCATAGAATCATTTAGACTGGAAAACACCTTTAAGATCATGAGTCCAACCATTACCTGACTCCACCAAGTCTGGTGCTAAACCATGTCCCTCAGCACCACATCTCTGCCTCTTTGAAACACCTCCATAGATGCAGATTCAATCGCCTCCCTGGGGAGCCTGTTCCAATCTTTAAGAATTCTTTCTGTCAAGAAGTTTCTTCCAATAGCCTACCTAAACCTCCCCTGATGAAACTTTAGGCCATTTCTTCTCATCCTATCACTTATTCACTGGGAGAAGAGACCAACACCGACCTCACTCCAACCTCCTTGAATTGTACAGAGCCAGAAGGTCTCCCCTCAACATCCTTTTCTCCACACTAAACAACTCCAGTTCCCTCAGCTGCTCCTCACCAGATCTGTTCTCCAGACTCTTCATTGTGCTTCTCTAGACATGCTGCAGTACCTCAGTGCCATTCTTCGAGTGAGGGGCTGAAAAGTGAACCCATTACTAGGAGTGGGATTTTCTATCCAGCTGATGCTATTCCAGCATCAACAAATGTGTAGTATGAAATACACAAAGCTTATACAGTGCCTCAGAAATAATAATTAGCTTTTGAAACACTCAGATTCTTTCAAGAAGTTTATTTAGCACCAATTAAAAGTGCAATCTGCATCAACTTTATGCAATATTTGGAATGAGGCTACTTCATGAACTTTTTTGCAGATAACATCTAATGGCTATAGACAGCTTCTGTATGATGAAGATGATGCAAAATGGTTTTTTTTTAATAAGTCTCATCCTACAGCCTTTGCTTAGACAAACAGATGCAACAAGTTTGTACATCTATTTGTTAGCTTGCAGGTAACCACTTTAAACTAAATTCTTTCAGAGAAGAAAAGAAAATACCAAACCATCATTGCCTGGTGAAAAAGAATAGTCTTTACTAAATGAGATTTTCATCTGCTCATAATTCTTAAGAAAATGGCAATGCTCTACAGCAGGATATGATAAGTAGATGTTTGGTTTAAGTTCACATCTTAATGGTTGTTTGCAAGAGGAGATGATGGAAGTGGGCATTGAGACACTTGAATGTGTCCAGAGAAGGGCAACGAGGCTGGTGAAAGGCCTCAAGCACAAGCCCTACAAGGAGAGGCTGAGGGAGCTGGGATTGTTTAGCCTGGAGAAGAGGAGGCTCAGGGGAGACCTTATTGCTGTCTACAACTACCTGAAGGGAGGTTGTAGCCAGGAGGAGGTTGGTCTCTTCTCCCAGGCAACCAGCACCAGAACAAGAGGACACAATCTCAAGCTCCACCAGGGGAAGTTTAGCCTGAAGGTGAGGAGAAAGTTCTTCACTGAGGGAGTCATTTGCCATTGGAATGTGCTGCCCAGGGAGTCACCATCCCTGGAGGTGTTCAAGAGGGGATTGGATGTGGCACTTGGTACCATGGTTTAGTCATGAGGTCTGTGGTGACAGGTTGGACTTGATGATTTTTGAGGTCTCTTCCAAACTTGGTGATTCTGTGATTCTATGTGATTCTGTGATTTATGTATTTCTAATCCTGGAGTCATCCTGTTTGATTCTGAATCAATACCTGTTGTTTCATAAGTTTCACTAGTCCTGCTCTCAATTTTTTTCAATCTCTATCCAAATTTTTTATTAGTTTGTATAAGAGCCAATGGATGATCATCTAGGAGAGTCTTGACCCTAAACAAAGCTCTTCCAAAGAGATTGCTGCTCACTGTTGTTGCCTCTGACTGTTATAATATGATCTTGTTAATTATGATGATATCCATTTTGCTTTATTGGAAACCAGTAAGTTCTCTGCTACACAGCTGATTTTTGTGGAGCTGGTTTTTTGTTTGGTTTGGTTTTCTCAGACCGGTAGGACTTTGATCTTGTATGGGGGATTTTGCAGCAAGCTAATACATTCCTGTCCTGGTATGAGCCAGACCAGCACTGGTTCTGCTCAGTGCTGTGCCTTCCCAGCTCAGTCTCTGCTCAGTGAGGGCCTTTCTGCAGCTCAGGGCAGGTTTGCACAGACACTGGCTGCTGCTGGCAGTGACAATGCTGATGGGGAGAGTTAGCACTAAGGGTTGGGGTGCAGACACTACACTATTACACTACACTGCTACATCTTGTGTATCACCTTGGGCTGCAGGGAGGAGGGGTCAGGTCAGGTGCCCTAAACTGACCAACGAGGGATTCCATCCCACGAATGGCATAGATGGTATAAAGCTGAGGGGTCACCAGGGTCAGCCCTCTTTGTTTCCTCATCTTCAATGGCTGGTGTCCAAGGAGGACATAGAGTCACAGAATGCATTGAGTTGGATGGGATGCTCAAAGGTCATCTTGTCCAACTCCTCTGCAGTGAGTAGGGAAACCTCCAACTAGATCAGGTTGCTTAGCGTTCCATCAAGTCTGACCTTTAATTTTCCCAGGGATGGGGCACGTGGGCCTGTGGGCAACTTTTTACAGTACTGCACTATGGAGCATGAATTTTGTCATTCCAGCTTCCATCTCTTCCTCTTGGGTCCTGCAGTATTTCCCCTTGGGTCTGGTAGCATTTCCTCTTGAAGCTGTTGTACAGTGACCAAAGTGGCCTTATCTGTGTCATTTTGAAAACTTTGGAAGTGATGTCTGCTGCAGCATGCCTGTGCATCAGCCCTAAATTATTCCTGAATTACAGCTCTCTGTTCAGCTGTATTATGTCAGCCAAATTTCTCAATTCCTAGGATTCCATGTTACTCACTAAGTGATATTGCCTCTCTGAAAACATCTTAATGCCTTGCTTGAGGTGAATTTCACTAACATTTTGTAGTAAGAGCTTTCTTATTTGAGTATTAAATGGATTTCAGTGATAGTGCAGGGAGATGTGATTTTATTTCACTCCCTACTTGGCATTACAGAAAATTCTGTAAGGAAACTAGCAGGTATGTGGACAGAAAATGAATGGAAAATATTTTATTGCCTACAATTAAAAATATAGCAGGGAAAATCAGTATGATCGTTCCTAGACAGAGTATAAATGACAGTAAAAACTGAAGTGATAATAGATGATAAATTATTATCTACTACAAAGCCAAAAAAAATCAGAATGCTGAATACTTAATGATTGGTTCATAGATTGCTTTAAAATGATCCTTTCTGCTCACCTCTGAGTACTGCTGTTAGCTGAAGTTGCAGAAGGTGAGCAGCTGCATTCTGGCCTCAGTTATATTTGAAAATATGTTATCTCTTACATTCAATCCCTTTATGAAATTGCTTAGGCTTTTCCAATCCCTTGCAGTATCACTGTTAATTCTGTGTCTGCCAGGGCAGTGGTTGTCAGCTGTATGAATTTTCTGTGTTTACCCTTACAGTTAAAAAGGGGCCTGGGCAGAGAATGATAATATATAGTCATATCTGAGGTTCTAGGGAAAATGCTGTACTAGCCTGATAAACAAGATTTAGATATAACTGTTCAGCTTTGTCATGGGAAGTGATTTACTTTACATTCCAAATTTTCTTCTTCTTTTTTTTTTTTTTTTTAACAATTGGTTGCATTACTTCAGCACTCTGCTGTAGCAGAACATCCCAAGAGGAGAGGGTAGTTAGGGACTGGGTCCTTAAATGTCTTTGAAGACTGTAATGTGTCTGTCACATCAACTGCAATCAAGAAGACTTGCCAAGTGTGCAGTTGGGTCCAATGACCTTCATGGGAGCACAATCCTAAAATCAAGGTATTTGAAGTGAATGTGCTCCTGTTAAAAGCAAGAAAAGGAGTCTGGAAGCTTGCTATTTGGCAGCAGAAGAAAGGCTCCTTCTTCATCCACAGATCTAAATTTACAGCACTGGTACAGTGCCTTAATAGCCAACAAAAGGAATCAAACTCCTTCTGGGAGAACCATTAGACCATTAGCAGCAGGTGGGAGTGGAAGGTTACAGTGATTTCAGATACTATTTTGCAGGAGACCAAGGTAGTCATCTGATGACTGGCTGCTCATGCCTTGGGTTAAAAATTGCCTAGATGACTGGGCCCAAAGAGTGGTGGTGAACAGAGTATAATCCAGTTTACAAGTCAGTCACAGGTGCTGTTCCCTAGGTGTTAGTATTGGGGGCCAGTTCTCTTCAATATCTTTATTAACCAGATCATTATCTGTTGGAGGGGATTGAGGACAGGGTGGATCAATTGTCAGTTGTATGAGATTCAACAGGACCAAGTGCTGGGTCCTGTGCTTGGGTCACAACAGCCACATAAATGCTCCAGGCTTGGGGTGGAATGTCTGGAAAGCCGCACAGCAGAGAAGGACCTGGAGGTGTTCATTGACAGCCAGCTGAACATGAGCCAGAAGTGTGTTCAGATGGCCAAGAAGACCAATAGCATCCTGGCCTGGATCAGGAATAGTATGGCTAGCAGGATCAGGAAAATTGTTGCCTCCCGATACTCAGCACTGGTGAGGTCACACCTTGAGTACTGGGTTCTGTTTGAGGCCCACACTACAAGAAGGACATGCAGGTGCTGGAGCATGTCCAGAGAAGGGCAATGAAGCTGGCGAAGGGTCTGGAGAACAGGTCTTGGGAGGACCAGCTGAGGGAACTGGGGTTATTTAGTCTGGTAAAGAGGAGGCTGAGGAGAGGCCTTCTGGCTGACTACAACTCCCTGAGAGGAGGTTGGAGTGAGGTGGGTGTTGATCTCTTCTCCCTAGTAGCAAGTGGCAGGATGAGAGGAAATGACCTGAAGTCACATCAGGGAGGTTTAGACTGGATATTAAGAAAAATCTCTTCACATAAATGGTTTTCAAGACCTAGAAGATGCTGCCCAGGGAAGTGGCTGAATCATCATCCCTGGGGGTATTTAAAAGATGTCCTGAGGGGACATGGTTTAACAGTGGACTTGGTACTGTTGTGTTAATAATTGATGGTCTTAACTCAGTGATCTTAAAAGTCTTTTCCAGTATAAACGACTCTATGATGTTGGGTTTATATTCTCAATTGTATTTCTCAAAAAAGTGAACATATAACTTTAAAATATTGCCAGCATGTGACCTTATGTAGATGAAGGGCTTCCAGCTCTCCTCCATTTCCTGTTTTTCAAAGCTGAAGCCTGGCAGTGACACTAGTCATTTTGAGACATGAGTCTCACATGGGCCAGGATGGTCTGTGGCCAGCCTTTCAGCAGTGCTGGTTTGCAAACAGTCAGCAGTAGCTGCAGCCCCAGCCATGGAGTCTGATTCCCAAATGCAGCTCCCTTTAGCAGTGTGTGTACTGTACGCAGAAACCTGGTCATCACCTCTGAGTGTTCCATAAGAAATCGCAGCTATCCAAAGGGGGCCGAGCAGTCAGGCAAGTTTTGCTTCAGGGATGTGTATACCTTTTGGCTAGTAATGGTATCAACACAGAGTAAATTTAAGCATATGGCAAAGCAGATTCATGAAACCTAAGCATGTGCTTAAGCACTTCATTGAATTGTGGTCCACAGATGTAAGGATAGTGTCTCATCTGGTGGATAATTCCAAGTTAAGATGTCTCTGCATTTTGCCATCCACATGACAGCCAGTGATGCTTCACAGGGACTATCTGCATTTCTGTGGCATCAACATCTGCTTCTGAATGGTTCATTTTCATTAAAAGTTCCCATCCGTTGTTAATTGAATTATGGCCTTCAATTTCAGCGGTGTCAGGGACCTGAGGGAGAGGCAGGAGCTGCACCCAGAGGGGAATCCTTTTGTTCTGATGAAAGAATAAATTATCAAATCGAATAATAATTAGGTTGTGGAATTCTTGACTAGTAGCTACAGCGCTGGCAATGAAATATGCCCTTGCCTTACAAGTCTGAGGTCTTCCTACCTCCCAGCAACTTAAAGATTTTTAGATATATGCATCTGAAAGCTGCATTGCAGCAAATATCTCTCCTTAGGCTCTTAATAATGAGGTCACCTTGTTCAGTGCTTTCTCAGCTATCATGTTCCTTTTGGGGCAGGGAAAAGAGGAAGCCTCTCTGATAAAAAAAAATAAAAAAGGTACGTTTTTTTCTCCTCTTTGTAACCACCAGCAGATTTTCCTCAACTAGAGGAGGTACTTCAGAGTGAAGTGAGAGCTGCTGAAGATCTGGAATTAGTCTTCTGTGGCAATGGTGCCACAGGCAGAGAGTTGTTAGCTGAAAGCTTGGTGAATTTCTGTGTCCTTTATGTCAGTGGAACTTGAGAACTGGGAATAAAACTGCTAAGGTATTCACTGTACCCAGGGCATCCACTGAAACTTTAAATCAGTTAAAAGAGCACCATGAGAGGACTCAGTAGGTCTCTGCAGGGTCAGTAGGTCTCTGCATGAAGCCCCAAATCGTCCTGTCCATTCAGTCTTGCATGGGAGTTACTGTCATGCATTATTGGTGTGCATGCAGCCTTAACCCACCCATGCTTACTGGTTCTTGAAATCTGATGAGGAACATGTAGAGTCTGGTATATTCTCTTTGTGCCAGATGTCTGGCCACAGGCAGAACTCTTGAGCAGCAGCCTGAGTTATCATAAGGGCCAGACTCTTTTCAGTGGTGCCCACTTACAGGACAAGGGGCAGTGGGGACAAACTGGAGCACAGGAGGTTGCGCCTAAACATGAGGAAAAACTTCTTTGCTGTGAAGGTGCTGGAACCCTGGAGCAGGCTTTCCAGAGAGGTGGTGGAGTCTCCTTCTCCAGAGAGATTCCAAACCCACCTGGACATCGTGATCCTGGGCAACCTGCTCTGGGTGACCCTGCTTTAGCACAGGGGAGTTGGACTGGATGATCTCTAGAGATTCCTTCCAACCCGCTCCGTTCTGTAATTCTGTGCCAAACAAACCCAGCTGCTCCGTGGTGCGAGATGATGTACGCCACAAATTAAGGTATGCTTCAGGAAGTTAAAGGAAGTAGCTTATCCTCTCTATTACACATACTATATCAATTTTCTGTAAGCTCAGTGATATCAACTTGTGTCACTTCTTGGTGTTTCCTGTATTTGACTTGTGCATCTCCTTTCTGACCCTGTTTGCTGCAGAGCTATCAGGACAACATAGAATCTCCAGTATAATTTATGAATAGGAATACCCTTCGTGAAAGTCTCATTTTGATGCTCTTTCATACTTTAGCAACTTAGTTCCAGATCACGGTATCAAATGTGTTCTGTGTCTCCTTACAGGGGTGTCATGAAGCTGTTGATTTACAAAACAGACTTTCTGACAATAATCTAGGAAGTTTTTAAGTACTTCCAATATGGAAGCACATTGAACTGTCAAACATATTCCTAGAAAACTCTTAAGGAGACAAAACACTTAAGCGGCCATTTTCTTTTCTTCCTAGTCACCTGGGAAAGTGAATCAGTTTTAGCTATTTAGTATAGTCTGTCAGAAAGCACTCAACGGTCAGACCTAACTGTCAGCACTATGGTGAGCTGCCTGACATTGGTAATTCAATTCAGATGTGCAGCTGAGATGTTCCTCCTCCTAATTTATGCTCTTTTATGGCAAAGGCAGCCACATTCACGTGCATCAGGCCCAGACCATGATCTGCAGACAATGAAGGGAATGTACTTGTTCATTCCTGCAGCCCTTGGAAACCCATGAATACTGATGTTCAAATCTCTCATCTTGAGAGACGGTAGGAGCTCATGTTTCTGAGACAGGCCGAGACAACCCCTGCGGTTCAGTGAAACTGGCACCCTGCTGCTGTCTCTTCCTGAAAGCCCAGAGGCATCTGCTGCTGAGAGCGTGCAGCTGGTTGCTCCCATGCAAACTTCACTTTTAGCTGGGGGAGTCAGAACAGCATCTTCACTCCTTGAAGTCTGGCAGTGTTTCTCCATGAGACCCTGGAAATTTTAGATGATATTAAGGCCACTGTTTTATAATTGGACATTTTATCCCATCTGAGGGGTAAAAACCCCATGGTGAATCAGCTAAAGCTTACTTCAAGATGCTTTCTCTTCACTGGTTGTTTTACAAATTCTTACTTTGGTGGTTTTAAAAATCCTTACTTTGTAGTCATCTTGGAGAGGGGGAAATGGTGGTAACCTGAAAGTCTAGTTATAGAATTGTAGAGTTGTTTTGGTCGGAAAAAACCTTGAGGATCGTTGAGTCCAACTGTCAGCCTAAGCCCACTATGGCCATTAAACCATGACCTGGAGTGCCACACCCACTTACTTTTTTAACACCTCAAGGATGGTGACTCCACCATCTCCCTGGGCAGCCTGTTCCAATGCCTGAGCACTCTTGCAGGAAAGAATTTCTTCCTAGTATCCAATCCAAACCTCCCCTGGAGCAACTTGAGACCATTTCCTCTCATTCTACCACTCGTTCCTAGGGAGAAGAGACCAAGACCCACCTTATTACAACCTCCTTTCATGGAGTAGTAGAGAGCGAAAAGGTCTCCCTTCCACCTCCTTTTCTGCAAGCTAAACAACCCTGGCTCCCTCAGAGGCTCCTCACCAGACCTGTTCTCTAGACCCTTCACCAGCTTCTTTGCCCTTCTCAGGACAGGTTCCAGCACCTCAATGTCTTTCTTGTAGTGAACCCAGCATTTGAGATATGGCCTCACCACTACTGAGTGGAGGAGCACAGTCACTTTCCTACTCCTGCTGGCCACACCATTCCTGATCCAGAACAGGATGCTGTTGACCTTCTTGACCACCTGGGCACTCACTGGATCATATTTAATTGTATGTCAATCAGTACCCCCAGGCACTTTTCTGCTGGGCAGCTTTCCAGCCACTCTGCCCAAGCCTACAGGACCCAGCAGTGGCCTTGTTAAACCTCATACAACTGACCTTGGCCCATTGATCCAGCCTGCCCAGGTCCCTTTGCAGAGCCTTCCTACCCTCAAGCAGATCAACATCATCATCCAGCTTAGTGTCATCTGCAAACTTTCTCAGGTTCAATTTTTAGACACAGTTGGTAGATTTTTATGCTAGAGTGTGGTACTGTGGTACCATGATTACTTTCTTTCAGATTATATACCTAAAATCAGATTATTAGGGCTATGTGTATTTTCAATACTTTTTATCCTGAGGGATAGCTGATATACAAAGCCTTTGGTGGAAATAGCTATTTTTAGGAGAATCCCTAAGACAAGGAATAATAACTTACCTAGCTTTTCATATAGTCTCTGGATCTTCCATTAGTAAATCTCAGACTACATTTCATATCACACTCCTTAGCTTGATCTCAAGGTACATTATTCTTATATTAGAGCAAGAGAGAGAGAAAGGCATGAGGAAGTGAGATGATTTATCCAGGTACCCAGGGAGTCAATACTATATTGAAAACTGAATCCAGTTTTCTGGGTTTCCATCTCCAGTAACCTGTCAGCTGGGACCTTTTGTCCCACTTCTTGGTGCTTGTGACTTGATTAGGAGTTAACTTTAGAGATCCTCTCCGAAAAATCACAAAAGCTCTATTTTCTATAGGAGTCGAAAAATTCATCGTAACTTCTGTAGGGGAAATTGTGAAGAAGGTAGATAGGCATAAATTCATTAATTTCAGTTCCTAAGAAGCATTAGAAAAGCATCTCACATCTGAATCTGAGGATGTCATGGCTTAGACTGGCCAATTATACCACCAGCTGCTTGTTTCTAATGAAGAGTATATCCAGGAACAAAAAAGAAAAGAATTTGTCAGGATGTTGCAGACAATTTTTAGGAATCTGTGTCTTTTAGCTCTCTGACCCTGTGCCACCCAATAAAACATTTTTCATCTCTTTGGAATATTACAAGGGCTATTTTGATTGTCCCAAGAAAAAGCAGTTCACAGGAGGCATTAGAGGATAGACGTTTGTTCCCTCCTGCCTTTTCTTGATGCATTGGAGATGTGGAGGTTAGGAATGCATCAGGGAACACAGCTATCACAGGCAGCCGAGCCACAGAACATCCTAGGATATCACATAACAGACCTTAGAGCAAGATTTGTTCTCATTCTGTGAGGTTTCCAAGAAATTCCTATATTGTGTCCCAGTCCAGTGAGCTGTCATGAGCACAGGCTACTCAAGCAGAGCAGTGTGTTGCTGTTCCTTTAGTATGCGCTTAGATGAACTTCTGTGGTTGGATGGACAGGCACATTTCTCCCCCTTCCTTATCCAAACTCATCTCTAAGTGTAGATGTTGTATAAATCCCTGAGCAAAGATCTGATTCTTTCCTTCCTCAGAAAAGCTGCTGGCCTATGTTTATGTGTGTTTTGTTTTGTTGGTTGGTTGTGCATTTTGGGGTTTGGGGTTTTTTTGCTGTGTGGGTGTGTTCTTCCGTACCTGGAGCAAATTACATAGTTCTAAAAATTGAGTGTTATCCAATAAAGAACATTTTGCTGAGTTTCATTATAGACCCATAATATGTTCTCAAAAATGGAACATGGTTTTTGAAGAGGAAGTTATTAAGCATGGTGTTATAACTGTTATGCTCTCAGGAGTATGATGGATGGAAAGAATATGCTGATAAGTCATTTGGGGACAGTGTTTTGTGCCACTTTTTTATTGTTGCTGGAGAGAAAAAGCAATATAATGATATCTGTGGGAAATTACTTGATGGCTACTCCATTTGAACGGATTCATATTTCTGCTGCTTAAAAAGGGTGTTTCCATTTGATGACATTAAAACAAATTAGATATAAATTGAGTAAATGTTTTAAAATATGGCTTTCATCTAGAGAGAGTTGCAAAGATGGGTCTGTTCTTGTAAAGTAGGACAGCCAAAAGGCTCTCAGTGTTCTCCAAATGTCTTCTTGTGTTTACAAATGTGGGGTTTTTTTACAAGGGAAAATTAATACAACATTCGCTTTACAACAGGAATATCCCAAAGATATCTGCCCTAGAAATACGTGCACAACTTCAGGCCTGTGTGTGCTGCCATTTTAAGCAGATCTGGTACAGCAGCATTTAACACTTTTTGGATCTAAGGTGTTGGTTGGACTAACAGCCATGTTTTATGCAACAGCAAGAAAGTGCTTGTGTTTATGAGAAAGCCAGCTGGAAAGAGGAAGGAGAGTTTTTAACTCTGTCCAAACTTTTCTGTCCATGTGGGTGAGAAATCTTGTACTTCTCTAAGACACTTGTGTAAATGTGCTGCCTAGAAGGATGTAGTTGTTAGCAGGAGGACAAGACCTCATTTGCAGGAGTTTATTTTTCAAAAGGCTTCCTGAGCCCTCCTGTCATACATGGATCCTGACCCCTCTTTGCTTTAATTTACTATATTAGAAGTGTGAGAAATAAGCACCTACGTGTCTGTATGTGTGAGTATTGAATGGAGAAAATGAGATTGCTGCAGTTTTTGAGAATGGATGAGGTTGAAGTTTGGCTCCTTATTTCTCTCCTGATTGATATTTATGATGGGTAGGAAGTCTGGGTCTGTTTGTGTGCACAAGCAATAAAAGCACCATGGGCATTTATAATACAGAATTGAGTTTAAGAGCATTTGTGAGTTCATTTGATTACCCAGCCACATTTTGGGAGGTTACAGGCAGAACACATTCTGGTAGAAAAACATCCTATTAGGCAGCAAACACACACTGTATATGTCATGCATTCTTATTATTGCTTCCATATTCATTAAAGTTTAAGGCCTTAAAAGACTTGTCAAAATGTTATGCCAAGCTAAGAAACATTGCCTTGACGTGCCTTAGCTTAGGAAGTCTTATTGGTGTCGCTAGCACTCTGAGTAGTCAGAGGAAAAACCTACTTTTTTCAAATCACTCCTATGCTTGTTCCCAGTATGCACTTCTTATTCATTCTTCATTTTCAACCTTTCTTATGTAACTTATATCTAAAATATGATGGTGTTTACTTGTGTGGGGAAGGTCACATTAGATCTGAGCTTTCTCCAGGTTCTGGGGAGGTCACGTTGGAGACTTAATTCAAGGCCATCCCTGCTGCACTTGGTATAGCCTTGAATCCATATGCTTCTGTAGAATGAGTAGCTAAATAGAATCATAGAATGATAGAGCAGTTGAGGCTGGAAGATACCTTTGGGATCATCAAGTCTAACCACTCACCTAGAGCCTGCAATTCCACTGCTACTGCTAAACCACTGCCACTAATCCATGTCCCTCAGCACCATACACCCATCTTTAAAAGACCTCCAGAGATGGTGACTTCCCCAAGATGTGATTAACAAAAATGAATGAAGCTTGGCTCACTGATATCCACAAAAACACAGAGAATCTGTGGTAAACATGAAGCCACTTCCATGAAATAAACCTGAGCCACTAGGACCTGGAGCCTCTTGAAGGCCACATTTACACAGGCTCGCTACAAAAGCACATGGGAAGAATGGCTGAAGGATCTGTAGCCTGGTTGGACTTTCCTGGGAAAGAAGTAAAGAGCAGACACTAACTCTAGCAATCATTTTAAGAGAAGTTGAGCTGTAATCAAATCCTCAAATTTTCTTAGCAGAGAAGGAAAACTAAGGCAGCTAAGCTACTAAATTGCAACTTTATTTTTCTTTCCTTTTTTTGTGTTGAAGCCATTTAAATGTGCTCCTGGAGCTGTGGAAGCACAAAACCCCTTTAACTTCTGTTGCTCTCAGGTTCTTCTGCTTGACGCAGAGGACATTAAAAAAAAATAAGTAAAAATAGAATTTGGAGTGAAAAAAGAAGAAGAACTGAAACAGAAAAGTCAGACTAAAGGAGCGGGAAATCTGTGCTCTGTGAGCTTGTGTATAAATTATATGCCTGGTAGGATTTGACAGCAGTGCTTAGGAGTTTGGGATGCTTTATACATATGGTACATTGTAAGTAAGCACCTGTTTCCTCCAAACAAACAGTTTGATCGTGGCAGGTTCTTTGTTGCCAAAAAAAAAAAAGAAAAGAAGGAAACTCTTAAAGGAATTTTGATAGGCTGGAGTCTGGAGGAGGAATGGATGGGGAAAGAGTTTTCTAGACAGGACAGCCTTTATGTAAAAATCCTGTGTGACAGAGCATTACAATATGAACATTATGCATGATTCTAAAGGTCACTTTTCATATAACTGTTTACAAATAATTGTAGGACCAGATGGGAAACCACTGGTTTAGGCAGTTGGTCAGTACATCTGAATGAAAACAACAGAGGGGAAAGGCAGGGTGATGGCATTAGAAAAATGAGTGCTTCTAATTTTAAGCAATATTTTATGTGTGAGCAACTGTTAACAGTTTTTCAGCAATGTCCACTGTGACTTACTTGAGCTCCCCCTGAGCCTCGGGGTGTTTGATGGTGATGTTAGTGAGAGGATAGGCTGATGAATGCAGGGTACACTTGAAAACATCCCTCTGAAATTCTCACTGGACTGCGGGAGAAATGCTACAGGAGCATGACCTACAACAGACAGTGATGTCTGTGGGATACAGAAAAGGGAGCCCTTTGCTACTAGAGCCCCTCCATCCTCATGAAGTCTTTTCTGTGAGGCTTTGCCCATTCTCTGAAACATCTAGACACTTGAACGTGTCCAGAGAAGGGCAACAAGGCTGGTGAGAGGCCTTGAGCACAAGCCCTATGAGGAGAGGCTGAGGGAGCTGGGGTTGTTTAGCCTGGAGAAGAGAAGGGTCAGGGGTGACCTCATTGCCCTCTACAACTACCTGAAAGGTGGTTGTAGACAGGAAGGGCTTGGTCTCTTCTCCCAGGCAACCAGAACCAGAACAAGGGGACACAGTCTCAAGCTGTGCCAGGGGAGGTTTAGACTCGAGGTGAGGAAAAAGTTCTTCACTGAGCGAGTCATTCGTCATTGGAATGGGCTGCCCAGGGAGGTGGTGGAGTCACCGTCCCTGGAGGTGTTCAAGGGGAGATTGGACGTGGTGCTTGGTGCCATGGTCTAGTTGTGGGGTCTGTTGGGACAAGTTGGACTTGATGATCCTTGGGGTCTCTTCCAACCTTGGTTATACTGTGATACTGTGATCTTAGATGTAAAATAAACATCAGAGCAGCTGAGCATCTCTGCACTGCCTTTAGTTAAACTTAATTGAAAAGCAAAAGCTCTTTTTTTTTCACTGGCATCGATGACTTGGAGTGCTCAAAAGAATTGTTATTATTCCGGAGACAAACTCAAAGCATTAACTTTTGTTTTCCGTTTGTCTCTGCCTAAAGCAAATTTTTATGGTCTAGTTAGGTTCTCTTGAAAACAGGCTTTTATAAGTAAATACTCATGGATGATTAATCATCCTAAAATAAAACTGTTGTCAGATGTTTTAAATGTGTGGTGCATGAGGGGGAAGTTATCTATATGTCAACTTGAGAGCTCATTGCTGCATTTCAATGCATCTGCAATGGTTGGTAAAAACTGAGGCACCTGCAGATGTACTTCCAAGGACTTGAGCTTGGGAGGGGAAGGTCTTTCTTTTTAATTTAGTTGGTTCTGGTGCTTGGAAGAGAGAAAAAAACCAAATCAGAAGAATTGTGGCATAGTGAAGTGGTTTCCAAATTTTTGCAGTTTAAAGAAATGATGTCTTAATCAAAGCAGATCTTTCCAGACCAAGACTATTTTTAGAAAGTTTAAGTGGACCTGACATCAACTGAAGATTGCCACACAAAGAAACATGGAGAAAAAGCTGTAAATGAGCCTACAGAAAATATTTTTATGTGTTCTCTTAGTGTAGCCATCAATAAAATACCAATATACTGCTGCCTGGCTCCTTGTCACTATAAGGGAAAAAAAAATCCAATTGGATTTTGGGAATTGATTTTCATAGCAAGGCATACAGAAATCTTAGTTTCAGAGAAGTACTTTGCACCCTAATTTGTCTTTGCTCATTCATTCTTATTTCAAGCATAATTTGTAGCGCAGTATACAGGCTGTAATTAATGCAGTGGACTCAGCTGAATAACTTGGTAACTGACAAGAGATCGTCCTTTTTGACCTTCATTTTAATATCACAAAATTGAGCAAAATGAAACTTCTGCAAAAGAATGAATAAAAGATGGTTGGGAAGATGGCCTTTTTCAATAGAATAACAATATTCTGTTTGATGAGCCATTAGTCACTGAGAGCTGGTCTAATGTTTTGGTGGGAGAAGCAAATTATTTTTGGTGACCTTTTGTACCTGCTCAACTTTAGAAGATAATTTTTTAAAATTATTTTTATTTCCATCTTCTTCTTTAGAAATGTTACATCCCACTCAGGAAGATGTAAGAGTTTTAACTGAAAACTTTTTTTCCTGTTTTACATCCCAATTGCATGAGCCTTCAGGGTTTTGATTTTTTTACTTAGGAATTCCAAACACAAAAGCACAGACAACAGGTGTGTGACAAGGGCTGGGGCTCCCTGGGCAAGAGGAGCAATGGTGGCAGCCCAGCCTGTCTCACCACCCCGGCCATGTGGCAGTCCCAGCCCCAAGGATTGGGCCTCTCTCTGGGGATGTGACAAGACATGAGCCCAGGAGAGCAGGCTGATGAGGACCTGGTGACAATGGGGCAAGAGCTGACAGCCCCAGGTCCTGACATGGGATCCGAGGCTGCAGGCAGAGTACGGGCAACCCCGGCGATCTGGGCTAGGACAGTCAGGTCTAGCAGTGCTTTAGGGCCCTGACAAGGTGATGGGAAGGAGATGTGGTGATGGGTTTTATCAGTGAGTTCACCTGAGAGGAAGATATAGGTGGTTTTAGTTAACTGCATGAGTCAGGCCCTCCCCTCTGCATGCACAGCTTTTCCATAAAGACTCCTGTCCTTAGAGCTCTTTGTGCTGGTAATGTTATGGCTGCCTCCTTTGCTCAGCCTTTCTGGGTGCTGGAAGACAGAAGTGTTGCCTGAGAAGTGGGCTTGATGTGCAAAAGCTGCATGGCTGCTGCTGAGAGATATTGCATTGCCTTGACAACAAGTACATGTGAAGTCTGCCGACTGTTATTTTGCTTACATCCCTTGCACATAGTTTTATGAAACCTGCTGGTTTGGGGACAATGGAAAGACGTTTCCTCAGGAATGTGAGCTGTGGGTCAAAAGAGTTATTTACACGAGGGAGGAAAACTGAGCAGCCCCCAGCACTGCATGGAAGCATAAGGTTCATCAGTGGCAGCGTGCTCGTGGCACGCAGAGGCAATTACCAATAATCTTGTTTGAATATGAAAATGAATAGAAACCTTCATGTTGCTCAGGGTAGGTTTGGGTTTGTGCTTTCTTATTTTCCAGCAGGTGAGGAAGCTCTCTCCATCAGGCAGGTATTGTGGAGCTGATCTTTAGACAGCTCAAGAAAAAGCATCCTGTGGTGCCTTTCTCTGCCTCTGGTTAATAACAGCCAGTCTGAAAGTGGGAACAGACTGAATGAGTTACCCACGTACTGGTGGTGCTTGCCAACCGACTTCCTTCTCTATACAGGGATTCCTGTGAGAATATTCTGAGTGGGGTGAAATTTATGTTTTAAATTAAAAACAATGAGCAATTCTCCTTTGGGCTAGGCAGGGACTGCCAGAAACAGAAATGTAAAAGCTTTTTAAGGATCTAGGATGCATTCATTTCCTCATTTTCCTTTCAAGTCTCAAGTTTGAAGCCTCTACAGTATATTTTGGTAGTGGTTCAACTCCATAATTGTTGGATGAATTTGTGGAAGTAAAAAAACCAAAACAACAAAACAAGCCAAAACCAAAATCCTATCTTCCAGTTGCTGAAACTTACAGTGAAACCTCGCCTTGCAATGAAGATAATATTTGGCCTGTAGCCTGATGAGGTTTAGTTGTGCCACCTAATTCCATGCGGTTCTGGTCATGCAAACTGAGACTGCATGCCATTAATTTGCAGCAGTTGTAGTGAGGTTTTTGGGGAGATGGTGAAAATGGAACGTTGTCAGCTGGCTAGTTAATGTCAGCTGTTTACTTCATACACTCCAGTCACTGCAGTGTAGGATCTTTCATTCACAAAGTCAAACTAGATTTGTTCATTTTGTTCTGCCTCTGCAGATGGCAAGTGTTAAGAGATGATGTGGGTTTTGGAAGTCTCTTGAAATACTTTTGCATGATAATATGAAGGCAGCAGTGAAAAAGGAATTCTTGAGAGGCAATATGAAGATTCTATTTACCCACGAAGCGGAAAGTAATTTAAAATTGCGGACATGCTTGCCTTTACTAAATCAGAGAATCACAGAATGCAGCGGGTCGGGTGGGGCCCTCAAAAGTAATCTTGTCCAAGCCCCCCACAGTCAGCAGGGACATCCCCAGCTAGGTCAGGTTGTTCAGGCCCCCACCAAGTTTGACCTTGAATGTTTCCAGGGATGGGGCCTCCACCACCTTCCTGGGTAACCTGTTCCAGTTATTTCACCACTCTCATTGCAAGGAACTCCATCCTAAATCTGTGCTGCTCCAGTTTCAGACCACTGCCCCACATCCTTTTGCTACGAGCCTTTCTAAACAGTTCTTCCCCAGCTTTCCTGTTAGTCCCCTTCAGATACTGAAATGTAGCTATAAGGTCTTCCCAGAGCCTTCTCTTCTCCAGGCTGAACTCAAACTCTCTCAGCCTATCCCAATAGGGGAGGTTGCAGCAGCCTTGTGATCATCTTTGTGATCTTCCTCTGGACCTGCTTCAGCAGGTCCATGTCCTTCTTGTGTTGGGGGCTCCGGATCTGGAAACAGTACTTCAGGTGAGGTCTCACCATAGCAGAGCAGAGTAGCAGAAAAGATCTCTTGATCTGCTGGACTCACTGCTTTTCATGCAGCCCAGGATAAATAAATCCTGGTGGTGAACTCTCCCTCTGGCTGCTGTCCAGCTTCTAGGTCTTACACTCACCCAGGTGGGTTTTTTGACCAAAGCCTCTGTTATAGTCACAAAAGAAATTACCTTTATTTCAACAGGTAGGTGCACACAACAGATAGTTTTTAATCTCTTAGCTGTGTAGGTGTGCTCAGTCAGTGACCTGATTCAGGAACAATATTCTTCTCCTGTGCATCACATTACATATTCCTACTATATATTCAGTGTTTACTGTACAGCCAACATCTGTGTTCAGCTTAAGCTTCAAAGTACAGTGAACCAGTTCAGGTTATAACCTAAATTTCCCTTTATTCTTCAATCTGCAAGCACCAGTCTGGGGACACTTTGCAGACTTTTGTAAACAGTACTGATCATCAAGGATATATCCTCAAAATGTTATTCTGGAGGTCATTATCTCAGCACTCTCCTATCTCAGTGTCAGCATAACATTAAACAACCTGTCACCTCCTCCTCTTTCTGAGAGTCAAGCCAAGCCTGAAACAGTTAATTACCAGTTATCAAGGGTAATTATTCACAGAACCCTCTGCTCTTGGGCAGAGGCAAAATATGTGTGGTGTGTGGTTGCTTGTGTATGTAAACTTTCCAGTAGAGAACACTTTACTGCTTGTCCAGAGGTTTTGTATATAAACTGACATGTGTCTGTGAGGAGTTGCTGAGGGAAATGGGGTTTAGTCTGGAGAAAAAGACCTTGAGGGGAGACCTTCTCCCTGGAAGGAGGTTGTAAGGAGGTGGGTATTGATCTCTTTTTCCTAGCAACAAGTGATGGCCTCAAGTTGCACCAGAGGATGTTTAGGTTGAATATTAGAAGAAACTTCTTGACTGAAAGGGTTCTCAGACTGGAACAGGCTTCACAGGAAGATGGTCGAATCCCTCATCCCTGGAGGTGTTTCAAAGAGGCAGAGATGCGGTGCTGAGGGACATGGCTTACTACCAGACTTGGTAGTTGGATAATGGTTGGACTCATGATCTTAAAGGTCTTTTCCAAATGAAACTACTCTGGTTACTTCCAATGGTAGTGGGAACAGCTTGTAAGAATATATGACAGCCAAATGTTTACTTGGACCTCTTCCCAGTTCTTCTGATTTTAAAAACAAACATAAGTTTTGGTTGCTTAGACATTTCACTGAGCATGCAAATGAGATGTATGAGATCTGAAAATATGTAAATCCTACCTATACACATTATGGCTACTGACAGAAAGTACACAAGTACAAAACCAGAAAAGAGTATGCATTGAAGCTGGGCAGCAAAGTACTTGCTATTTAAAACACAACCTTGAGAATTAGAGAGGATTTAGGGCTACCTCAGCTACAGATGTGAGGAAACACTACCAGTTAGTAGTTTAAGATGCAATATCCTGGAAACAAGCTTGATACTTTGAGCATGAAACGTCAACTGCTGACACGTTTCTTTTGGATGTAGCTTCAGCAACTCTAGGTTAGGGGTAATAGCTCAAGTTTAGGTCTTGTAAGGACTTGCACTTCCTTTCTTTTCAGTGAAATAAAAATCTCAAGGGTTGTTACAATTCTTTGAGGCAGTCACTAACTGCCTCCTGATCACACATTGTGAAGCAAAGTTTAAGGATTGCGCAGCTGATAGCTGCAAAGACAGCAGGTGGAAAAGAGAAAGGGCAGAAGCAATGAAGCAGCTGGTAATTTTGACATTAAGAAAAGACATGTGGAAAATTAACCCCTTTGCAAAATAGGATGGCCAGTTTATAGCTGGAATTCCCAGATGCTGATGAGCCGTCAGAGACAGAGCTGTCTGCTGAGTGACATCTAGGCTGAAGACAGCCCAGCATCTCAGGAAATTGCAGGGCAGTCTGTGCAATGCAGGTCTTGTTTCAGCTTCAGCAGCCATTTTAAAAATGAAAGGAATTTTCATACATCCAGCAGAGACTTTACAGAAGAAAGAAGACTAAAGTGGGTATTTGTGCACAAAAATCTGGAGTGCTGACATTTTCCCACTTTATTTCCACTATAGGCGTTTACTCTAGAACTAAAATAGATGTACTTATTTCTCCTGTGCTGTTCTGTGACGGTGTTTGTGTCATGAGTCACATTTTGCACAGCCCAGAACTCTGTGTCTTGTTGTTGACAGTTTGGGGCAAGCTTGGATTTAAGGTTGGATCTGAACTTTCTGATTCCTTATCTGAGTTTGTCTTTGCTCGTGCATGGGAGTAACCACGTCCAAAGAGAAAAGGGTGTGTCTTTGTAGAACAATGCAAGTCAGTACCATGTATACCACATCCGAAATAAAGAAACTGGTGTGGTTATCATTCAGGAGGAAAGGGAAAGGGGAGCGGTTTAATAAACAAGAAACTGTTTTATGTATTCTTTGATCTGATTCTTTTTTAGCTCCTTTGTTGAAGTCCAAGTGTGGAGTAGTGCTAAACAATAGTAGTTTGATTATTTAAATCTATATAATCTATATGGAGATATGACTTAGAATAGTCTATTTGTGTGTATGTGTGTGTGTCTATAGACACAGATATAATGTCTCCTCATAGCCATGCCCAGCTTCTGTAATAATTTTGAGAAGAGCCAATTCCTGCAGCAGAGAGATCTCAGATCTAACAGTGCATAGAGTTAAAATGCAAAATCTTCAGTTGTTCATTTATTCACTATATCATAGCAGTCCCAAGCTAGCTATTCAAGAAGAATATATCCTGAGATGGTGTTTTATTGCCCTCCTGCTTTCTGTACAATGGACTTAGGTAAACAAGAATGTTCAAAGACTGAATCATGCCACTGTACAGCATTTCCAAATAGTTGTAAAGGAGGTTGTAGTGAGGTAGGGGTCAGTCTTTTCTCCCAAGTAACAAGTGACAAGATGAGAAGAAACATCCTCAAGTTGTGCTAGTGGAGGCTTAGATTGAATAGAAGGAAAAACTTTATTCCCTGCAAGAGTGGTTAAGCTTTAGAACAAGCTGCCCAGGAAGTGATGGAATCACCATCCCTCGAAGTGTTACAAAAGCATATAACAGATGTGGTACTTAGGGACACAATTTAGTGGTGTACTTCTCAGTGTTGGATTTGATCTTGGAGGTATTTTCCCACTTTAATGATTCTATGATACTATAAATCATTTCAAGACATCAAGAATTTGCTGCTCTAAATCTTGCTGAATGTAATCATTGGTCTCTTTCTATGGAGGCAGATAATGTTGTCTTCTAACTATTCTCAGGTTTGTCATAGATCTCCTTCATCTCCAGATTCTGGCTCTATGTTAGCAAGCAGTGCAGAGCAGTAGAAGGAGGATCTTAGGGCTGAAATAGTTAATTGTGGCTGATATCTACACTGCACCCCTTTTGGAGCATTTTACTTCAGACTAGCCCTAGCCCTGATCTGGGTCTGTGATTCTGTGAATGCCCCTTTGTGGGTGGAGTGCTTTTGGTACTCTTATGAAGAGCATCTCCCAGTTTAGCTCTGTCCAGAAGGAATTTGCTGTGCAAGCACAGTATGTAGAGACTGTCCACAGTAATTAAAAACAAGCAAATAAACAAAAACAAGCAAACAAACCCAAAAACTAACCACCCTCCCTGACCTCAAGTAAAATGATCTCAAGCCTACAAGAGTTGGGGGTCTTCAGCCTGAAAAAGAGAAGCCTCCAGGGAGACCTTATAGCAACCTTCCAGTACCTGAAGGGGGCCCACAAGAAAGCTGAGGAGGAACTTTGTACAAGAGCTTGTAGCAATAGGATGAGGGAGAATGTATTGAAGCTTGAGGATGGCAGATTTAGACTGGATATTAAGAAGAAATTCTTTACAGTGAAGGTGCTGAGACTCTGGAACAGGTTGCCCAGGGAGGTTGTGGATGCCCCCTCCCTGGAGGTGTTAAAGGCCAGCCTTGAGCAACCTGGAGTAGTGGAAAGTGTCCTTGGTCATGGCAGAGGGGTTAGAACTGGATGATCTTTAAGGTGCCTTCCAACCCAAACCATTCTATGAGTATATGATACTTCAAACACCCTGTGCACTGCCAGTAGTCAAAGCTTATTAGTATGTGTGTTTCTGCTTTATAGCTTTAAGCCCCTTCAGTTTTCCTTCATTGTAGATATAGGCATACTTCTATCAAAATCCCTTATCAACCCAGATGGATTCTTTGTCCTCTATGGAAATTACTTCTGTCATTTCTGTGTACAGCTCCTTCATTTCAACTCTAATTTTTTTGCCTTGTCCTCCACTACCAAATTCAAAGTTACCTTTATGTTGCTGATGTCCCTGGCAGATGTCTTTGTCTGACCTGAGTGCTCTGTAGCACCTGTCAGCTTTCTTTCTCACTCTTGTTTAAATTCTCAGAAGCTTTGGCATTTTTGTTTGCCAGCAGTTTCACTCCAGTTTGATAGAAGTTCTGCTGCCCCAAAACTTTCAGTGCCCCTATAAAACTTTACTTTCAATTCTAGTCTTACATGACACTGTCAAATGTGACATTTCTGCTCTCTAGCTGCATTGATGTTTACAGTAGGAAGCATTTTAGAGATCTGATTTCTTCGTTCTCTTCTGTTTTTCTGTTTGAAATGTAAGTGTAAGCTTCCAGGTAGATGGACATGAAGCAGTCAGGGAAAACAAATGTATCGACACATGGACCACTGAGAGATAATTTGCCTGAAATGGAAGATCTGTGAGGTTTATTTATGTATTAGCATGGCACTTAAAGCTTAAATGTGGCATCTTTCCTCACTGAAAGAGTGGTCAGGCACTGGAACAGGCTGCCCAAGGAAATGGTGAAGTCCCTGTCCCTGGAAGCCTTTGGAAGACATGTAGATGTGGCTCTTAGGGACATGAGTTAGTAGTAGACTTGCTGGTGTTAGATAAATGGTTGGACTCAGTGGTCTTGGAGATCTTTTTTTTCATGAAGTCTGAGGTTTGTATATTCACTGCCACCTCCACAGGGAAGCTGACAAGGGAGAAAGGAGCACTGGAGAAAAGTCTGCTACTGGCTTTAAGGGACAAAGTACTCAAAGGTACTGATGCTGACCAAGGGGCAGCCCAAGCAGCAGCTGCAGAAGGGATGTCTTCAGCACCTGCAGCTACAAGCACAAAACTTTGGTATCAGAAAGCAGGACCACTTTAGCTTGCAAAGCAGGGATGAAAATTAACTGCATTGCTCATTTTTGAGGGGTGGAGAGCATGTGCACATGCATATGTTTTGGAAAGAGGAAAAATTGTCATTAGATACAAGAAGAACATTTTACTCTTCAAGGTCATACTTTTTTTCACCTAAAGTAGACAGAGATGTGGACAAATGGGCAGACCGACACACTCACAGAGCCCACATGTTGTTTTTTATACAATGTTCATGTAAATAATTCTCAATCCATATATAGCCCTGTGAAATTTGGCTAAAATATTCATAAGCATACAGTAAAGCTGAGAAAATGAATTTACCTGATGTATTGCATTTCATTCATTCCTCATCGTTTATAATCTAAGTTGAGGAGCTGAGTATATAATACTTGTGGATCCAAAATCAACACTAGGAAATGGAGACACTTAATTTTCAGAGGGAAATTTGACAGCCACCTTTTTTCCCTCCCAGTTCCTGAGATAGTATCTAGTTCTCTTAAAAATGGACCAACACTTTCCCTCACATTCCTTTTTGTACCATGTGTAGGCTTTAGAGATTTGTTGGAAGACAATTTATTTTCTATTAGCGGAGAAGTTCTCTCAGTCTGCAAGCCTCCACAGCCTTGTTGCTGGTAACATTTTGAGGCAAGAGATAGACTTTTCATTCTGAAAGCTTTGATGGCTTAAACACAGTTCTCTCCTAGTACTAACCCAAAGGCATCTCACTTCATGGAGCAGAAGCAGCCATGAAATCATGTGAATGCTTTCCAAGAGGGAGATACAAGCTAGAGAAGATTATAGGAAATTTAGTGTTCAAGAGTAATGCACCTAATTGCATGAAGAATCCTTGATTATTTATTATTTAATGAGAAGAACCAATCTGTAGTTCTCCTGAAGTTCATTACTACTTTAAATATCTTGAAAATAATTGCTTAGGTTTTAGGTTTATTTCAAGGATTTGGCCATATGATTTTTAGCTTGTCTTTGTTTCTTATTTGATTCTTCTATGATGGAAGAACCTGAGGTGATTCTCCTGTCTCATGAATACAGGCTGCAAATAGATTTGACCTAGCAGGTTTCTGGTTTATAGGAAGGTTCAGCTCCTTTTCCAGAATTTGGGTTCTGACTTGCTATTGTGTGAAGTGGGGTGCAAAGTCTTATATACAGAAAATGCAGTATGTCTGAGTCGGGGGCCTAAATAAGCACTACTACTTGTCCCAGCCTTTCTGCATTTGGCAGGGTGAGCTGTGTATTGTCTTTTACAGCAATCTGTCATTCTGTTGAACCTTATTTTATGGTTTTATGTCAGAGCTTTTCTTCTTGCATTATATTACTCTGCACTTGGTATAGCATTACTTGTTCTGCAGTGGTCCCCTGTTTGACGGCTTTAAATACCATTATATTCCCAAACAGTAAATGGAAAGGATTTGATAAGTTCCTTCTAATTGATCTTTTCTACAATGCTCATTTAGTCCAACTGCCTGACCACTTCAGGGCTGACCAAAAGTTATTAAGAACACATGCAAGGACCTATCTCTTCACACATAGCTTGCACCAAAATGTTGAGACTGAACGGAAATAGTCTGGAGGCACAGCATCTCTGAGCTGTAGATGTGTATAGGCAAATGCTTTCTTGTGTGTCAAGTAGGGTATCTCCATAGGGAATTCCAACCTTACTGATTCTATGAAAGTCAAGCATTGTACAGAGACCTGGTGAGAACTCACTTATACCACAAGGGACATTTCTAATTCCTCGGCTTCAAGAAAGACAAATTCATCTGGGCTGTAGGTAAAGACTGAGCAGTTGATCAGGGGCATGAAGGGCCTGTAGAAGACAGCTAGCAGGAGCAAGACAAAGGCAGAAAGGGCTGCCACCACTTTCAAGAAAGGTGTCAAGGATGAAGGCCAAAGGAAGAAAAGATTGACTGAAGTGCAGGGTGAAAAGATGGTCAAGAACACAAAACCATTCTGGACCTCTTTCCAAAAGGACAACCTCACTATAAGCAGGGTAGTAGCAATTGTCCCTTGGTGCGTTGGTGAGGAAATCCTGCATGCTCGCTACGTATCTGTAA
The DNA here is from genome assembly GCF_014839835.1 of Dryobates pubescens. Lineage (NCBI taxonomy): Eukaryota > Metazoa > Chordata > Aves > Piciformes > Picidae > Dryobates > Dryobates pubescens. Next base: position 27,146,509 of record NC_071615.1, on the reverse strand, counting down.
AGCTGTTGCAGAGGCAACCAAAAGCCTTTCTTTCACCAGGGGCATCTGTCGTAGTTTGGGCTGGGTGCCCTCTGCTACAGGGGTGTTTCCTGTGTCCAGAAGTCCATCCCAGTGGGTGGACTCAGGAAATTAGGTATTTCTACCATAATCCCTTGCACCACTATAAATTTTGCGGTGGGGTCTGGCACTTCCTCTTTCCTTCCCTCTCCGAGACTTGGTAACTGGGGGAGAGATCTCCCGGCCATGGGCCTGATTGGGCCCAAGGCCACAGGGGGATGGGCAGTCTCAGGCCTGGCCAGCTGAGACTAGCCCAGCAGAGGGAGGGGGAAGAAGGAGCCCTGGGGGTTTTGGATGCACCCTCAGGTGGGGATGGGATCTTTCTTTGTCACTGCGCTTTGGGTTTTCTGTAACATTCACTGCTTTCTATTTAAACTTTCATCACTTTTGCAATCCGTTTGTCTGAGTCGTTATTTCTGCCTGTGGTGGGGAGGGGGTCTGCCCCAACCCATTACAGGCATCCCCACAGCCAAAGGAATGTCTGTGGGACAAATGTCCTTATTTACAGTCTGAACGTACAGATGAATTTTGGCACCAATGTACAGAATGTCAAGGACAGCACCATCCTTACTCTTTCGGGCCTCCAAATCCTGAAGAAAAGGAGACCTGTCATTGTTTTAGATAAGACCTGAACATCTTCTCAGAAATTGAGGTGGCAAATAGCTATGGGAAGGGTTGAAGTCAGGAATGAACTATGAACATTCTGCCCTGGGGCAGAAGCACGTTTGGTACCCACTATGAATATGGCCAATGGGTGTGTTTCACAGAGGACCCCAAAGCTTCGTTTCAGTGGGATATGGGATGTGAGGGTGAGAGCAGCTTGGAAGAGTCATTGTTTGCCTGGCTGTGCTTTGGGCATAGATCCAAATGTTCTAGCTATGGAAATGAGCAACCTTTTTTTGCACCACACCATTGTCACCTCCGCTCCCCTGGCTTTCAAAGCCTGTCTTATTTCCATAGTGCTCTGTTGTTGCAGCGCTTGTGGACCTCTGAGTCCTCAAAACAGATTCCCAGGAGCCATTACTAAGTGGCTCCCTGCGTAGCTTCAAGTTTGCTCTCTTGACAGTCACGCTAGCAACCATGTCATGCTATGGCTGAGTATGCTATCGGCTGCTTGATAATTTTTGACTAGTAATTTGCAGATGTAAGAGCTTCTCTGAACAGGTCTAAGGAAGGCATAAGGTAGATGCCCCATGGGAACTTTATTGTTTTATTGTCTGCTACACAATAGAATTTCTTCTGCTTTTTGGTGGTGTTTTAAATATGCCAGCATGATTCTTTTGGGATGCTGCATCAGAATTATAACTGTGATGACAAATGGGGTGCTGGAAAGATGCATTCAGCTTTCAGAGCTTCACAGTCTTGTGTGAAAAGATGCCAGGCTGACTGTGTTTGTTTCTGGTGAGAAATCACTGTCAAATATTTAGGACTCAGATTAGCCTACTTTGAGTGATTTTTAGTCATAGAATGGTTTAGGTTGGAAGGGACCTCTAAAGATCATCTAGTCCAATCCCCCTGCAGTGAGCAGGGGCATCGCCAACTAGACCAGAATTTCAGTGTGTTTGAATTCCTCTGTATTCTGAGGATGAAATCTGTCACTGATGATGTAGATGCAGTTCCTACTGAAGTCCATGGGAACTGTAGATATATCCACTATAAAAAGGCTGTTGCAAACAGACTCCACACCCCTACCCAAATGTTCTGTTCCCCCAACATGTGCTTTGTGTGTGGAAATCTCCAACAGAGATTACTTAGCTCTACAAGTAAATAGGGAAAAGGTGGGACTAAAAGGAGAAGTAAATATATGATTGAGTGACAACCTTGAAGTTTCTTTAATGATATTTGTTCTTCCTGACCTGAGCACTAGGTTTTTGAATTTCATGGGTGTAGAGAAGCAGTCAGTCATTGCTAGCACAAGATCTGGGGCATAACACTTCTTCAAAGCCTCCTGTTACAAAGCAGAAACTATTTCCTTGTCTACTGAAAATGAATGTGATTTCTTATCCTAGGTCAATGACCATTTTTATAATAACAGCAAATTATTCCTTCCTGTAACAGAGATCAGAAAGCAGTGAAGAAAATTGTCTCAAAAGTTTATTCTTCAGTACTTCAAGCCTCTCTCCCTCTTGCCTAGGGGCATGTGAAAGTAACAGTCAGAAATGAAAAGGAGAAAAGAACATTTGTGAGATTCCCCCAGTCAGTGCAAAGAGCTCTCTCCATCACTTGCAGAGACCAGGCTGTTACGAAGCCCTAATCCTAACATGAAGCTGCTGTATATGAAGCCAGTTTTCCTGCAAGGATGGTGGTATATAATGGAATTAGTGAGCTCATGGTCTGCTACATTGTATAACACACAAAGGCAAGGGCATCATGTGGATGTAGACTGAGGAATACAAGAAACTGTAAGATGTTGACCAGCAGCATGTTGGGCATTCTTCTGACTTCTATTGTAGAGATTTCCCAGTGAGATTTTGGAGCAGGAAAGCTATGGAGGTTTTCCAGTACATCTGTGAAGACTTCTGAGAACAGATAAACAGACCTGAACTTTAGGGGGAGTCACAAGGGCACCTGCTACAGCAGCCAGCCAAGATTCAGATGGTCAGTAGCTGATGAAAGGAAACATTAATCAATTAATCTCTTTTCACTAAACAGAACATGATAAGGCTCCATCACAGGATGGACTGTGAAGAAGCATGTGAAAGAGAAAGCAGATTTGCTGTAACAGGGAAGAGGAGGCAAGATGCATAGAGAAGGCAGCCCAGACAAGGGGGGGGAAAATATCAAATATTATTGTACAGCATGTCTTAGTATCCACTGATAGGCATTAGGCTTGGTAACCATAGTTTTTTCTTTGTCTTGTATAGCAACAGAGCTTAAAGACTTGCAAAAAAAAAAAAAAGAAAAGAAAAAACAACAACCCCAAACCCCCTCCTAGCACTATATACTCACACAAAAATTCTGTGTATTCCTACATAGCATAAAGATGCCTTCCAGCAATGCTTAGTAATTCAGTGCTATGAAGAAATTGTTTCTTGCCACAAGTTGGGTGAACAATATCCTGCCTTTTAAATTAACTCCCACGCTTCTCTAATACCAGGAAAGGAAGCAAATGTAGTCTGAGGAGAAGAGATCCTCTGGACTCTGATCCTGTAGAAATGCACAAAAAGGAATGAGCAGTGACACTAAATGTGTTATGAACTGGTGGACAATGAGAAAGATTGTGCTGTAATTTCATCACTTAGGAATTAGAGAATATTGGTGCTCTTAGTAAATTCCCCTTTAGATTGACAATTTTACTGCAGCATTGTATAATAATTATACAGGCAATATGAAATCTTCACCAACTTGTCTACTTTTCACTTTCTCTGTGATCTATCATACTCTCTGTTCTCATAAATGGATATAAAGAAAATGGTTCTGATTTTTTTCTTTCCTTTTTTTTTTCTTTTTAAGACATCACTAAAAATGATAATTAAACCCATAATGATGGGCCTGCTGAGGATAGGGCATCAAATGCATGAGCTCAAGGATAAAATGTCACTGTGGGCCAGGGTAAGGCTTACTTGAATTTAGGGAAGGGCCAATCAGTTCTTATTTATCATAGTTTTATAAACTCATAGAATCATCTTGGTTGAAAAAGACCTTTGACATCATTGAATCCAGCCTTTATCTAATCACCAAGTCTGGTGCTAAACCGTGTCCCTCAGCACCACCTCTATGCTTCTTTTCAACACCTCCAGGGACAGGGATTCAACCACCTCCCTGAGGAGCCTGTTCTAGTCTTTCAGTGAAGAAATTGCTTCTACCATCCAACCTGGTGCAACTCGAGGCAATTTCCTCTCATCCTATTACTTGTTACTCAGGAGAAGAGACCAACACCCACCTTACTCCAACCTCATGAGAAGGTGCCCCCTCAGCCTCCTTTTGTCCAGGCTGAACAACCTCAGTTCCCTCAGCTGCTCCTCAAAGGCCCTTCAGACCCTCTCCAGACCCTTCAGTAGCTTCATTGCCCTTCTCTTGACCTTGCTGCATTTGTGCTGTGTTTTGCATTGATTGATGGCAGACTGAAGAAAATGTTGGGGAATTCCATTCATGAGCGGGAAGTTTCAGCAGAGCAAGTTTCTCATTGGGGTAGTATTTCGAGTAGAACAAGGATTAGTATTTATGGCATCTGTCAATCTTTAAGATATGTGTGTGAAAAGAAACTGAACCACCCCAAATCCCTTTTAGATAGATTTTGTATTCCCAGGTATCCAATGTGCTTGATTCTGTGTTTTCATCACTTTATTTGTGTGCACATTAGCAGTGCCTACACTGCTGGCTGCTTTATCTGCATGCAACCTCCAGAGAGAAGTAGAGTTTTTTCTTTGGTTGGGCTTGGGTTTTTTCCTCCTTCTTTTTTGCACCTATGATTATTTTTTTCTTGTCAGTCACATCAGCTTGACTGCAGAAGGTAGAGACCTTTTTTACCTGCTTGTGCTGCAAGAGGTGATAGGCAAACAAGGGATGCACCTACTGTGCTCAGTAAAACCTGTCATAGATATTAGATGAGAAGTGTACTCTCAGGAGTTTTGTAGAAAAAGTCCATGTGTGAATGTGTGAAACTCTGGGATCAGTCACTCAGGGATAATTTGTACGTTAGAGATGCAGTAGCAACCAGGATACAGCAAATCTTTTTTGGTTTGGTGGCACTTCCCTCCACAGAGGTTTCTTTCTGTACCCTTGTCATAAATTGGTTTGGAGCAGATGTGTCTCTTAATTTGGCCTAATAATGATTGTAATTTGTTCTGTCTTTACTGCCTGGGATTTTATTTGCTGTAGAGTTGTCATTTTATGAAATGCTTCTCTTGAAGGGTCGGCTTGGTGGGGCTCTGTCTTCCAAATCACAGGGTGTCAGGGGGTGGAAGGGACCTCTGGAGATCAAGTCCAACCCCCTGATATATGCAATAACTGATAAACTGCAGCCTCTCCATTTCAGTGTAGGTTTGGCAGGATTGGGCCTAACACTTCTGACTATTGTTTTGAAGAACCATACATTTTCTGGATTTTCTGTATGAGTTTAAGCAGTCAGTGATACGATGTACAAGAGCTTTTAGACTTCTCAGTGTTTGCTGGAGCTATGGATCCTTTTCAACAGCAACAAAAAGCCTGGTTGGCTCAGATAACATTCTTTGACTAGCACTCATGTAATAACAGCTTGGCACTATGTGTATTTATCTGAAAAGACAATTGATGATATTTTAGGGTTATAACAAAATAGCTGCTCTTAAACACATCCTTTTAGAAAAATTGGCTGTATTTATCATGCTCAGAATCTCAGCCTAAAAGCTTTTGTTATTGTTAAGTCACGCTCTTGCACAGCTAACTATTAGTAGAAATATTTCTGGAACTTTGTTTTTGCTTTATTGCCAATCATGATATTTGATTTTGAGCATAAATGTTCTCAGCTTGGTTTCATCCTTTTATTCCTTTCCTCCTCCTCTCTGCTGCAGTCTTTGATCATGTTGATTTCCACTCATTCCTTGACTCTTTTGACTGTATACCATTTTCTGCACCCAGATGTTTATGTACTAAAACAGATTGTGGGGTTTGCCTTTTCCCTGGGTAGCACTGTGACATCTGTATTTAGGGTTTTTTTGCTGCTGCTGTTGTTTTCAAGTGTGTGCTGCCATCTATGGAGCCATTATTGAAACGGCTCTGATAGAAAAAAATGGTTTAGCAAAAGATTGTGAAAAACAAGATCTAGCTAGAGGAGGAGGTATCACAGCAGTTGGCCAGATCTCAAGAAATCCTGTTTATTGGTAGTCCCAGGTCTCACAGCAGGCACAGGTGGAAGTACACCATTTGGAAAAGCAGTGAATTCTAGGCGTTAAGTTACTCAGTCGATTTATTTATACTGGACAATCTGGGCAGTCTGAACATTACAGTAAGGTTGCTTTGTCCTCTGATCCTGTAACTCATTCCTTTTCTTTCTGTCACCTTTCACATATCCTAGTCCTTCAGCAGTTTCCAAGATCTATTTATCTCTTTCTTCATTTGCTTTTTAAAAACTTTATTTAAACTCCTTATTCTTCCCCAGCATCTTGACTGTCTTTCTGCCTCCCCTTTTGTGCCCAGTTTCAACCTACCAACTTCCAGGCTTCCCTCCTTCATATCCCTTCAGAATGCAGTACTGAAGATCAGTCCCCATTCTCTCTCTCTTTCATAACGTTTTGTCACTTGATGTCTGTTTCAGAGTCTACATTTATTGCAATACATTTATTCAAGTTGGCCTGCAAGGCACTTGGAGAAGCAATTTTCTCTATACCTTTATGAAATGCCTGTGGGGTTTCTATGCACGCATAGAAGCTATCAGCGTTTATCTTGATATTGTTCATATGCTTTTTAGCTCACAGGTTGTTGATTAAGATTTTTTGCATCCTACAGCCTTGAGTAGAGTTAGGTGTACGAGTCCCTGGCAGTCAGACTCCTGTTCTAGTTAGGAGATGCAACAGAGAACTGTGTCTTCAAATCTTGCCTCAGCAAAACCAGCGCTGGAGCGGGTGGATATTTAGCCACTACTGATAAAATGCTGTCTTATAACACAAGACATTAGCATCAAAAGGAAAAGCTTAACCTATATGGATGAAGCATTCTTAAAAATACTTTCTGACATTTTCTTCTTATTGCGTGAGCTTAAAAATTGATCTTATTTCCCAGCATCAGAGCCAAGATGAAAGGGTGGGGGTGTGGAAAATCAATGCTGAAGATTGATCAATGTTTTTCAAAACTGACTTAATAAGATAAAGATCAATGCAGCTGTATTATTTGTTGTTATTTTATCACCAGTATCACTCAAACATGGTAATATTTGATTCTTAAATTAAATGTGAAGATACTTCAGTTACCTCCTACAGAGGCAGAAAAAACAACCAAGAAGTAGGGATTTGTTTAGTCAAACTTTGGTTTTCTTTTTAATCCTGGAATTTGGGAACTCTGAGTCCTGCAAAAACTGAAAACAGTTTCATATTTTCAGTGGCAGTATATAATTGTTCCCTTCATCACAGAGACTTAAATAGAACAAGTTATTGCTTGGGTTTGCAAATTACAAGCTCTGATCCTTCCTCCTGCAAAGTGCAGTACCTTCTTCCTTGGCTGCAAGAGCTGTACTAGAAAATTTGAAGACAAGTTTGGCCACCTGAGTTCCCCCATGGCAGACTCAACATGCTTTGAATTTTGAGCCTTACTTTACAAATCCATTGGCTAATTTGTCTCTACTGGCAAAAATGAGTGAGTTGTTTGTGGGGGTTTTGTTTGTTGGGTGTTTTTCCCCAATTATTTCCCATTTTTTGTCTTTGCTATCCCAAATAATTTCACAGTGCCCTAATGATTTGTTTAAAGAAAAGTCTTTAAAACTGTAATATTGGTGAACCAATCCCTAAGACAAGATTTTGCCTTAGCATTTGAGAGGGGGTTTTTAAAAAATAGTCTGCATGTTAGTATTTCAATTCCTGTTTACTTGCTGCTTTGGGTTTAGATCTTTGGGCTCCTAGTCTGAAATTTCTCTTAAAGGATGGCTAGAAAATGTAGGGAAGAAAGTGGAGACTCTCACGGGGATATGTGAGCTGGGATTTTAGGGAAGTATCAGACATTAGAAGACTCCTGATTAGCTCCTGGATGTTGGTGAACCTCTGGTAATGGCATCTATTGTTTTGAACATTTATTTCATGAACAGAATGACAGCTTTCTGCATAAATTCCTACTGAACTGAATACCAATCTATGAGCTGGACTAGAATGTCATGAAGTCAGGAAATGCAAACCTATTAGTAGATGGACACAGTTATTTGAGAATGCAGGACTTAATCAGGTTCTCTGTTAGGCCAGTTACTTTTACCTTCTCTTTTTCATATTGCTTTACTATTAATAAATGTACTGAGTTTGCTCCTCTTCTCAAGTAGCTCTGAGCAGCAATATTTGGGAAGATTCTTTCATGAGATTCTTTACAGTGAGGGTGGTGCGACACTGGAACAGGTTGCCCAGAGAAGCTGTGGATGCCCTCTTCATGGATGTGTTCAAGGTCAGGTTGGATGAGGCCTTGAGCAACCTGGTCTAGTGGGAGGTGTCCCTGCCCGTGGCAGAGGGGCTGGAACTAGATGATTTTGACAATCCCTTCCAACCCAAACCAGTCTATGATTCTCTCTACTCTCATTTGGCACAGGCAGTCTCACCCTTTCATTTTCTCCTTTTTCATCAGCTTCATTACAGATAATATCTACAGTCACATAACAAGAGAGCTTGTGCTTGTACCTCATGTCTGCCTTTCCCTCTTCCCTCTGCACTGCCAGAGAAGTTGCATGGCATATTGCATAGCTAAGAAGTTATCAAGCCTGAATTTGTCACACCTCTGTACCTGGCAGGCAAGCATTCACAACCCCTATCAAAGTACATGACTCCTCGCCACATGAAGCTGGACACCCTGAGAGGATAGATAATACTGGATTGGTTTTCTTATTGCTCTGCAAACAATGTAACTGGCCTAAGCTATGCAGTCTGATAGTCCCTAATTGACAGCTTTTCCAAGGTTCATTTGTTAACTGAGAGCATGACATGTATTGAAGTTGTTTCTCCATAATGCATTTGGCATTAACAGGAGAAGCTGTCGAATGCCTCAGACAACATCTCAGCACTAAGATATTTCACTTCCAGTTTTGACTTTCTAAGCAGTGAGTTTATAGAATCATAGAATGGCTTAGGTTTGAACAGACCTTAGAGGTCATCTCTTCCAACATCCCTGCCATGCAAGGGCTTTTGGAATGAGCATCTGAGAGCTCAGGGCATAAGGAAAAAAGGCTGAAATGCTTTGTCATGAATTTTCTTTTGAGGAATGTATTTTTGTTGCTTGGGATGTTTACCTGAGTTTTAAGATTAAGCTGTTCTTTTTTGGTTTGGTATAAAAACTTGGTTTCTTGCTTAAAGTACTGGCTGAGTACTCATCAGGTCTCTGAGAAACTTGTTTTGGTAGCTTAATAAACAGAAGTATTTTTTTGATTGAAAGAATAAATTGCCTGTGTAGAAGGGACCAGAGGGTAATTTCGTCACTGATCTTGTTACTGTTTTGCATTTCCTGGGTTTCTTTGTGGCTAATTTCCATAAATGTTTAAGTTTAGGGGAAAAAAAAGCTTAGAAATTGTGCCAGAACTCTAATGTTCAGTTGTGCAGTGTGTCAGGAACAAACTTTTTGAAAGCCCTTGGGTATAGTGCCTAAGCATGTCATTTTCTGTAAACATCAACAACTTGCTATATGAGGAAAGGCTGAGAGAATAGAATAGAATAGAATTAACCAGGTTGGAAAAGACCTTCAAGATCATCAAGTCCAACCTATCACCCAACACCATCTAATCAACTAAATAATGGCACCAAGCAACCCATCCAGTCTCTTCCTAAACACCTCCAGTGATGGTGACTCCACCACCTCCCTGGGCAGCCCATTCCAATGGCCAAAGAGAGAGAGGGGTTTGCTCAGCCTTGAGAAGAGAAGGCTTAGGGGAGACCTTACTAACATTTGCCACTGTGTAAAGGGTGGTTACCAGGAGGATGGAGACTTCCTTTTTACAAGGAGTCCCATGGGAAAGACAAGGGATGATGGGTACAAGTTACTTCTGGGGAGATTCCCATTGGACTCAAGAAAAAAGTTTCACCATGAGAACAACCAGATACTGGAATCATCTCCCCAGGGAAGCAGTGGATTCCCCTACATTGGACAGTTTTAAGATTCAGCTTGACAGGGTGCTGGGCCATCTCATTTCAACTACACTATCACCTAGGAAGATTGGATCCTTGGGGGGTCCCTTCCAACCTGACATTCTGTGATTGTGTAGTTCCTGTAGGCAAACAATCCTAAAGCCTTTGGGGGACTTTCTGGCCCGGCCTCAAGTACTTTCTGTTGTATTTGCAAGTTCTGTTGGCAAATGCCACTTGGCTCCCTGGCAAGCACTTACTTCAGAGGCCCTTCTGTCTTGCAGGGCAAGCACAAACTGCACGTGGACACAGGACTGGAAGGCAAGTGGTGTGGCCTCATCCCCGTTGGGAACTCCTGTGAGAATGTGACCACGACAGGCCTCAAGTGGAACCTCAGTAAGTTGGACTCCTCGGGGACGGTGGGTTGGATGTGACTCTATAACCACACATTTACACCAGCCTCACCAGTGCATGTTTGAAGCAGGAATACCATATTCAACCCTGCTAGGCCATTATTTTGTTTAGAAGTAATGTGGGTATTTTTAAAAAGAAGAGAAATAGGTTTTAAACCTCAGATATCACAGGCAGAAACATGTTTTCCATTTGGGAGTCCTTGTGCTGGTTAAATAGAACATTTGTTGAGGTCATGATACATTGCCACCTTGATGCATTGCCCTCCAGGGAGGGGAAGCTATGAGAGCCTAAACTCCTGGTTAGAAGCCATAGAGTTACAACAGACAAATAATGATGTGCTACAGATTATTAAAGCTACCTTACATCCCCCTGAACTGTTTCCTGTATACTGTCTCTCAGGTCTGAATTAATAGATCTTGTTCTTATTTTCAAGTGGGAGAAGGTGCATTTGATCTAGAACAAGGACATTTGTCTGTGTAGACAATTTTTCTTGAGGAAATAAAAAGTTGCAGAATTCAGTACTTTTTGTGTCAGTGTGAGGATTCAGCATGTATGTATGCTTTTAGGCATGCTCACCTCAGTTATTTGCTAGCACTCGGCACAAACAAGTTTCATTTATTTCAGTTCTCATCTTCTGGGTGAAAGAACTTGGAGAAGAAAGTGGAAAATTGATTAGGGAAATTTTTTTCTTTTGTTTGTACTTGCTCTTGTGTAGTGCACATTCAGAACACACTATAAACACAGTCTTTTTACTCCCAAAGGGATACAGACTTTTTTTTTCTCTATTAAAATCTGATTTACAGCACAGGAATCAGATAATGCTTTATCTGATTTGACTCACCTGGCTGCTTGCTGATAACAGCTCTCATGTCTAATAAATAAATAATGAAAAATCCAATAATGCCAGAACTACCCAGCATTCTTCATTAGGTTCTCAGTGGTGCTTTCATGGAAGGTAAATAAGAATGAAAGTATGAATCAGCTGCGCTACTCATCAGAGAAGAGGCTGGAGGGTAATGGTAAGCACTCCTAAGAAATGGTTCCTTTTCTGGGAAATTACTGTAGAAAAGAATCTTGCCAACTCATTTACTCTTCATCCCAATGGCCTTTGGTGTGCTGTATGTCATACCTGAACTGAAAATCATAGAACTGCTTTAAATAGAAAAAAACTCTAAGATCCAGTCCAGCTGCCAGCCCAATGCCACCATGGCCATTAAACCATGTCCTGAAGTGCCATGTCCATGGCTTTTGAGCACCTCCAGGGATGGTGACTTCACCACCTTCCTGGGCAGCCTGTTCCAATGACTGACCAATCTTTCAGTGAATAAATTTTTCCTGATATCCCATCTAGACCTGCCCTGGCACAATGTAAGACCACTTCTTCTTGTTCTATCACCTGATATTAGGAAAAGAGACCAACCCCTACCTCTCTCCCACCTCCTTTCAAGGAGCTGTAGAGATCAATGAGGTCTCCCCTCTGCCTCCTTTTCTCCAAACTAAACAGTCCCATTCCCCTCAGCTATTCCTCACAAGACTAGCAGGGTTGTCCAGACCCTTCATCAGCTTCATTACTCTTCTCTGGACATGTTCCAGCATCTCAATGTCTTTCTCGTAGTGAGGGCCCCAAAACTGAACCCAGTAGTCGAGGTGTATGGCATATAGATATGTACAAAACCTCTGTGTGTATGTGATTGTGCTTTGTGCTTTCCACATAATTTTCATGCAAATGTGCTTCTTTAGGCAGGAAGCTAAATGGCTGTAAACTGCTGCCATTCAGAAATGCACACTGTCATTTCACTTCAGAAGGCAGAAGCAGTAACAATAGGAGCAAGACCTCTCTAAACGTAGCAACAGAGCATCCACTGACTGCTGATATCCCAGCAGGATCCCAATTTTTTTTTTATGTTGTTTACATTGTTAGTAAAATAGAAATATTTCCCCTGTTCACCACTTTACTTCATTGGGGTTTTGCTGATAACAAAATCACAGAATGTTAAGGGCTGGAAGGGACCTCAAAAGATCGTCTAGTCCAAGCCCCCTGCCAGAGCAGGATCATCTCTACTAGATCTCACACAGGAATGCATCCAGGAGGGTTTTGAATATCTCCAGAGAGGGAGACTCCACAACCCCACTGGGCAGCCTGTTCCAGTGTTCTGTCACCCTCACAGTACAAAATTTTTTCCTCAATGTTTTTGCATTGTGAATGGAACAAAAAGATTACAAAAGCAGTGGGGCTTTGTTTTGGGGGAACTCAAAACCTGAAACACAAGAGAAAAATATAAATCCTTTAAAAAAAAAAATCTACTAATGTGAGAGAGTGAGGAAATGTTCTGGGTGAGGCTGTAAATTAAGCTGGATGGTATCTGTGCTAGTGAAGCTGTTTGTATAACCACTCTGTGACCTGTTTCATAACTGAAATAGTTCATATGGCAGGTTTTGCTGCCCCAGTTCATTCTGACTGAGGCAGACTAAGCAGCACTCCCAGGATTAGCTCTTTTTTCAGTAAAAGAGTAAAATGCTTCACAGTGGGATTCTCCCCTCTGCTGCTTTGCACTCCTTCCTTCCCTTCTCATGTTCTCCACTGATAGCCTCCCAGTCCATCAGCCAGGATATATCTTCAGAGCTTCAGTTATGTATTATTTCTTTTTACCATATCCATTACAGCTGTAAGACCCTGGGTAGAGCAGGGTGACAGAAATGATATTGTTGCTCCTAAAGCTTCAGGTGGTTTTGACCTTTTGTGAGCTGTTTGCCTGCAGGAGTGCTACTGTCTGCCTTCCAGGGTCATATCATTTATTACAAGGCAAGGCCTGCTGAAATACTCTTCCAATAAAGCAGATGTTCTGATGGTGGCAGCCTGGCATCCCACTGGTTTACTGCAAGTCAGCAAAAGCAACAATGAGGGCATTGCTTAGGGTTGCATGATTTCGAACCAAAAAGACCATTTGGCATATATTAAAGGGCTGAGCTCAGTTGTGCTGAGCCTCTAGAGCTCTGCTTGTGTTTTTAACTCAACAGCACCTTGAAAACTGCAGACAAACTTGGTGAATGGTCTTCAAATAGGGATTTGAAGTCACACCTTCAGCCCATTTCCACATATTTCAGTGAATGCTTGCAATTAGTGGGAGGGATGTTTGATTCCAGCTGCTCTTTAGCAAGGTAGCAGGCTCCTGGCAATGTTTGGAAAGGCTGCTTTAACGTGAGAAACAGATAGGGTCTTCCAGATCACACTGTTAGGGCAACATTGCTGCTGTATGGCTCCACTTTTGAAAAGATTCATGTGAGTACCTTAGCTCTCAAACAGCACAAACCACTTCCAGTGGTAAGTTTAGCTCCCCTGAATGGTTGTCTTTAATGGGACATAGGGGGTGTGCAATGATCCTTCCATACAAAAGTGATAGGCAGTAATTGCCAGGAAGGGGTAGGATAAAAAAATTTCAGAGAGACTTCTTCAGCACATGGAATCATAGAATGTGTCAGGCTGGAAGGACCCTCAAAGGTCATCTTGTCCAACCCCCCAATGCAGTGAGCAGGAACATCCCCAACTAGATCAGGTTGCTCAGGGCCCCATCAAGTTAGAGTCTAAATTTCTCTGGGAATGGTGCCTCCACCACCTCCCTGGGCAGACTGTTCCAGTATTTCATTACCTCTTTGTGAAGAACTTCCTCCTAATGTCCAATCTAAATCTACCCTGCTCTCATCTTATGGCTATGTGCCCTTGTAAACCATTCCTCCCCAGCTTTCTTGTAGGTCCCCTTCAGATACTGGAAGCCTTCTCTCTGGAGCCTTCTCTTCTCCAGGCTGAACAACTCTCAGCCTGTCTTTGTAGAAGAGATGTTCCAGTCCTCTAAGCACTTTTGTGTCCCTCCTCTGCACCCATCTATGCACAGAGCAAGTGGCTCTCCACAACCCAAGTAATACCTTCCTGAAGTAAACAGGAAACACTTCTTTATGTCTAGTAACATTGCTGTGGTGTATTGCAGCTATGGAAACTAACTTCTTTATTCATGTAGAGGTGAGAGGGTTATCAAGAGAGCAAAATGCTGTTCTTTCCCTGTTAATTCAGTCTCTGTCTTCTAATAGAAATGTAACCTGAAGGTATGAGGAAATAGGTGCTCTGCTTCAGCCCAGCTTTGGTACAGACAGTCCTCATTTCTCTGGTGGCAGTAGATGGGTGAGAATACTAAAGCTGCATTAAAATCAGAAGTAAGAGTTTGATACTGAAGGATATGAGTTGTAAAGATGCAAGCACCTTTCTGGGGAAGAGAGATCTGCAGAGAGCCAGAGTGACACCATTTAGACTGGTGGGGATCCAGGGTAATTCTGTGGATTTCAGTGGTGGCTCTGAATTTCCATCAGTGAGTGTGGTTGCAGAATTTGTCCAGGAAAGAGACCTTTGATTTTATACTAAAGACATTTAACCCTAAAGGCATTCTCATCAGTCAACCTGCCCATATGGATACTGGGAAATCAACTCATTTAGACAGTGGCAGAGGCGAAGTTGAAACATAATGGTGTACTTGAATGAAATCAGTGACAAATTGGCCAGAGTACAAAGGCTCGTTTGTCATATCCCTTGCAAATATACTTCAATTGTTTTCATATTTAAATGCCCAGAATCAGCCATAATAAATGTAAATGTCATGCTGCCAAGAGGTTTCCAAAAACAAGAAAGCTCTCTGAGGCATGTGGTGAGTTATTGCCAGTTCCCAGCGTCTCTGCAGAACCACGAAAGGGCAAGGACTGGGAGGAGGACAAATCAATCACATCTGGCTAGAGTCTCCCAGAGTTAAAAAATGAGCTGCATATGTGTGTGGTGACTCAGTTAATGAAGAAGGGTGCTGTTTGGGGGAGGGGGGCTGTTCAAGAGGCTAGGCATTACCATGAAGAACTGACTCCTCCTTCCCAATTTCTTTGCAGATCTTTTAGTTCTGCTTATTTTTTTTAGTACCTACCAGTGCATGTGATTGATCTCTTCTCCCAAAAACCATGACACTGAGGGAAATTATTTCCTCTGTGGTGATCTATTCCTGTACCTTAATGGCAAAGAGTTCTGGCTATTCCCTCTACCGCATCTCAATTCTTCATTCGCTGCTCCTTTTGTCAACACTTTGCACATTGTGGCTGAGGAGCCCTTGTGCTCTCCCAGTTTTGGCCTCTAGGTGTTTGTGGGAAAGAAGTAATTTTCTTTTCCTTGCTGCTATATGAAGTTGTGGAGAAGCAAAATTTTGGGGGGATGTCATCACTGGGTTTTATTGTATGCTTCTAAAAAAGCTGTGCTTTGGCTGTGAGTTATTTACAGTGTCCTTCTGTGTCCTGATATGCTGGTAACAACTGAATATAGTGAGCATTCCTCTGAATCTATTAATTTCAGACACACATACCAATTACAGACCTCTAAGCAAATCTGTTGCTTTCAGGTGAGTTGGAAAATACTTATTTTGGATAGATGAATGCGTGTCTTGATGTAAAAGCAGCTGTGGCTTCTTTTGGACAGTGAATACATAGGAAGGGGTCAGGGAAACAATAGGAAGGGGAAGATAAAAAGAGTGAGTGGCAAATCTACTGTGTGAGATCACATTTGGAGTTAGAAACATGCTTTGGGAAGAAGAATGGGCAGAGAGCATCAAGATGGAATTGTTTGGTCTGGAGAGGAGGAGGCTGAGAGGAGCCCCCATTATTCTCTACAACTCCCTGAAAGGAAGTTGGAGTGAGAGGGGTGTTGGTCTCTTCTCCCTAGTATCAGGTGCTAGAATGAGAGGAAATGCCCTGAAACTGTGCCAGGGGAGGTGTAGTTTGGAAATCGGGAAAAATTTCTTCACTGCAAGAGTAGTCAGGCATTGGAACAGGCTGCCCAGGGAGGTGGTGGAATCACCATCCCTGGAGATGTTCAAGAAATGTGTGGACATGGCACTTTGGGACATGATTTAATGGCCATGGTGGTGTTAGGTTGATGGTTGGACTTGATGATCTTCAAGGCATTTTCCAAGCAAAACAATCCTATTATTCTGTGATTTTATAAGACATGCATAGATATGAATGCTGAGATGAAGAATATGAGAACTATGGTATAAAGCTTTGTGATGAATCAGGGCTCAAACTGTGTCAGCTGAGAGAATCCTGAAAGATTCTGGCCTGCTTGTTTAGCACAACTTGATAGTTTAAGGATGAAGTCTAAGGAACCTGAATTAAAGCTTTAATTCCGTGGCTCTCAAATCCATGACACTGCAGCCTTAGCATTTCTTAAGAGTCATCTTCCTTGTGTGTTATGTCTAAGTAACTGTGGGTCTGTTTACTATTAACAGGTATGCAGCATTTCACACTGTATCAGTACAAGTCTAGGTGTGTGTTAGCTGAGTTTCCTGTTACCTGCATTTAGAAGCTTTTCCATTTATTTAATAGGATATTGACAAAACCAATGAAACCTTTCAAACAGGTGCAAATATTTTTAGTGAATTTAAGTGGGTGGTGATACATGTCAAAAGACAAATAGCAAATCCAAATAAATGGGGGTGGAATGGATGTCAGGAGATCTTAGAATCCATATAGTTTTCCCATGGCATCACTCCTGGAAAACCTAATAAAAGGTTCCTCTTCTATAAGCCTCCAGTGCTGGGGATTCCTTTCTAACAGCTTCTTCAGAAAGTCTGCTCCAATTAGAACTGGGTTTTAGTTTCTGTTTTCTGTATGAGATAAATACATTCTCCTGCTGCTAAGCATTAGAACACAGCATTTATGATCTAATTGCCAATAAGAAATCTCTGAATTGTACATTTAGGTTTTCCAAGCGTAGGGCATAACTATAATTTACACAGGCACCAGCAATACCACTGTATCACCACTGATTGGCATCCCACTTAATGATGCTGTTTATAAGACAATTTTCTAATCAGCTGCATGAACACTCATCAGGAGCTTGCTTCTTGATTTAAAGCAGAGGAGTTGGAGAGAAAGATAGAGTTTGTTTTGCTCATGAAAACAAACCAGGGAGAAAAAAGCGAGTTATGAAGAAAAATGTCAGGGTTTTTATCCATTTCAGAAAGCACTGGTACAGTAAAAGAAAAAAAAAAAAGGCAAGCCACAATTATAGAGAGCTGTGAGATCATGGCTCTGGTTTATGCATTTAAAAGTCAATGGAGAATAAAAAGCTGTGTTGTGAATGAGTCAGTGTTGTTCAGGGTATTTCGTTAGTGCGTTTTAAAATTGATTGATGATAGCATAAACATTGAGGTATTACAGTTCCAATTATCATTTAATAACACTTCTGTGATTTGAAGCTGTAGGTAGTCTGCTGGGTCTACTCTGAAGCATGGTCAGTTTCCCATTCACTTTGCATGTCAAACCTCAGTTTTCCTAGAATGATAGAATCATTTGGGTTGGAAAACCCCTTGAAGATCATTCAGTTCAACCATCGTCTGTCTACGAAAGCTGCTGCTAAACCATGTCCCTCAGTACCACATCTCTGCCTCTTTTAAACACCTCCAGGGGTGGGGATTTAACCACTTCCCTTGGGAGCCTGTTCCAATCTTTGAGAACCCTTTCAGTGAAGAAGTTTCTCCTAATATCCAATTTAAACCTCCAACAGTGCAACTTGAAGCTATTTCCTCATCTCCTATCCCTTGTTACTAGGAGAAGAGACCAATCCCCATTTTGTGACAACCTCCTTTCAGGTAATTGTCATCCCAATAAATTTAGGCAACCCTTTGTCCCCCTCAAAACATAATTAATTATTCCTTGCCTTCTTTCTATTTCATGCTTTTGTTCTCTAATGGGTAGAATAGCTTCAAAAACCCATGTAAGCTGGGTCAAGTTTGTCCAGCATGGAGATGATTTATTATATGATTTAAGAGGTTTTACAAAATAAGCTTCAGTTGACCTCTGCAATTTATGACTAGCTTTGGTACACAGAAATAAAGTGCCTCTTCCAAGTTTATCCCCAAGTAATGATTGCAAAACACCCCTTGCCATCCTGTGGTCTGTGTATCCAGTGTAGGTTGAAGAATTCATGTTTTATGGAAACATTAGAGCTTAATATTGAGCTTGAGGAACTGGTGGCAGGATTTTACATTGAATTTAATATTAGTATGCTAATCTGGAGGTGTCTCTGTCCCACCTTGCTACTCAATGAGGATAACTTATGCCCTGATTCATCAGAAGCCTTGAACATCCCTGTATTTTCATACATGCATCTAGTTCGGTGAGATATAAAGGGATTATTCAGTGGGTAAAGTTAGACATGTGCAAAAGGACTTACTACAAGTCCAACTCTGCAGTGGGAGATATAACCTTCAAAAATGCCTGAAATGGCTTTTCTGTATGTAAAATAAGGTGGTAGTGACTTTAATCTCAGTCTCCAGGGCTAGCTGTCAGCGCTGGATCCTATTCAAATATCTCTTCTCACTCACCAATTCTATAAAGCTCCCTTCTCTAGCTCTGCACATTTGTTATATATTGCTGGTTGGCTGTAGTAATTTACATGAATTTCTCCTGATTTGACTGTTGAATTTCTGGGCAAAATACGAAGACATAAGAAGACGAATGGCTTTCAGATATTTCTCACATCTGGCTTCTTTACCTGTAGTTCAACAGATGTGTTTTCCTACTCATACAGCTGTCAGGTCCCTGCACCAAGTAAACTTTTCATGTGAGGATTCTGGATGCCTACCAGAATTGTTAAACCATAAACAAAAAATCACTGAAACAGCCAAAAGCACTAAAAGATGGTACATGTCTGCACAGTTGTAAGAGAACAAACCACTCTGGTTAGACTGAGTCAACCACAGTGGGTTTGAATTCCTTTGTTTAGTTTGTGGGTTTGGTTTGGTTTGTAGGTTGTTGTGGTTTTTTATGGTGATAGAATTATGCCACAGTTTTGTGGCTTTGTCAGCCATATGGAAAGGAAGATTTTCAGTCCCCGTTAAAACTGTGTATGCAGCCAATGCAGGACACTCTCTAGGGAACCGGGGAAATTTTCTGCATCATGTTACAGGCTGGAATGTGTGGAATACATCCACAGAAATCTTGGTTGTACTCGAATAATTAAGTGTCATTTCTTTTTTGGGTTTTGGGGTTGGTTTGTTGTGTTTTGTTTGTTGCTTTTTTTAACATGAGGAGTTGCTGTGTTTACCTTTTTAACATTCCAAAACCCTGCAAACTGGGGTTTTTGGCAAGTGCAAATCAACACATGCTGGCAGTATTCTGAAAAACAGCTTTCTGTTGTGAGCTGATGTGGAGATTTATATTGCTCATTTGCAATCTACAGTAGGAACACTGGTTGGCTCTTCAGGGCTTGTGCCTGACACTCTTTCTTTCCTGCTGCCTTTTGTCACCCTCTGTGTTTATGTTGGCACGGCTCGGGAATGAACCTGAGCCATTTAAAACTTCTCTTGCATTTTTGGGAGCTTTCCTGCTGGTGGATAGTTTTACATCCCAAATATCTCAAGTAAACATTGTTGTCAGTAAATCATTAGATTAGCTTGTGTTCCATTCAGTGCCTCCACAGTTACTTTAGTGCCCCAGCTGAAAGCACCTTAGAAGACTTTTACAGTTGTGAAATTCATCTTTCATGCCATTCTCTACCTTCCTGGGGTAATGATTCCCTAGATGCTTGT
Organism: Dryobates pubescens; assembly: GCF_014839835.1. Taxonomy (NCBI): domain Eukaryota; kingdom Metazoa; phylum Chordata; class Aves; order Piciformes; family Picidae; genus Dryobates; species Dryobates pubescens. Next base: position 27,126,708 of record NC_071615.1, on the reverse strand, counting down.
CAGTCTGGGGCTTGCACCTGTGTTTCCTGAATTTCTCTACCAATTTTGTGATCTACCTCTCCTGATGCCATTTTCAACAACTCCTTCAGAAGTCACTATTATAAAAAACAAACTAACAAAAAACCCCCAACAACAACAGCAAAACTTCAACCTAAAGAAACAAAAAAGCCCAAACCAAAGCCACGGAGGAACAACCCTCAAAAATGTAAAAATGTCACTGGCATCATGGCACAACACCACTTGCTGACTCAGTGGGTAGCACACCAGGCTGGGGATCCAGCAGCAGGGCTGGAACACACATCATTAGCTCTTATAAATATACTGTCTCTCCTCTCCTACTCTGTCTCATTAACTCTTTGGAGCAGGGAATGTCTCCTATGCTGGGTCTGTACAATGCACCAAAGGAGGCCAGTTGTCTTCTGGGGTACATTAAGAGTGTGGCCAGTAGGTTGAGAGAGGTTGTAGCCAGTAAGTTGAGAGAGGTTCTCTTCCCCCTCTGCTCTGTCCTAGTGAGGTCACATGTGGAGTACTGGGTCCAGTTTGAGGCTCCCCAGTTCAAGAGGGACAGGGATATACTGGAAAGTATCCAACAGAGGCTATGAGAATGATTAAGGGACTGGAACATCTGTCTGAAAAGGAAAGGCTGAGAGATGTGGAGCTGTTTAGCCTGGAGAAGAGAAGACTGAGAGATCTTATGAATATTTATAAATACATGAAAGGTGTCAAGAAGGTGCTAGTGGTGTCCTGTGGTAGGATAATGGTGTCCTGTGGTAGGATAAGGGGCAATGGATACAAGCTGGAAGACATCAAGTTCCACCTTAACATGAGGGAAAACTTCTTTAGTATAAGGGTGCTAGAGCCCTGGAGAAGACTGCTCAGACGGGGTGTGGAGTCTTCTCTAGAGACTTTCCAGACTCGTTTGGATGTGTTCCTGTGTGACCTGTCCTAGGTGATCCTGCTTTGGCAGGGGGATTGGACTTGATCTTCAAGAGGTCCCTGCCAACCCTACTATTCTATGATTTTGTGATTCTGTGTCCTGCCTGGTAGTCACCTACCATAGGGATAAATGTAATTGGGAGATGACTCCTGGAGTTGGAGTTGAAAGTTAATACCATGGTCTGATTCCTGACTGTAAACAAGTGCGTGTTCTGTATGTGTTGGAGGCTGCATCAGGATTATAATCTTCAGAAGCTGTGCTTTGGAAAGGGAAGAATATCATTGTTGAACATACAGTGCCATCTACAGAATAGGTTGTGCAGCCTGCATTTCATACATTGTATGGAAGGGATTTTTGTTGTTTTCTTTCTTTTTTGTTAGAGCACAGTTGACATTCATGGCTAAAGAGGTTATTAGAAGTTTTAATGGATTCCTGCAGATTTTGCAGGATGATAATTGAGAGCTCAGGAGCCCTGGGGTGCAGTTCCTGTTCTCTCAATTGCTGCTTCTGCTCGGCAAGTAGATTCTGTCACTCAGAATACTCAGATGGGAGGTAGTCTGTGTGTTCACCCACCTCAGTTGTAATCTGCAATGTCTGCAGGTCAGCAGACCTTACTAACTTTCTCTTAGGAGCCTGAATTTCTGGTGTGGTTTTTTTTAATAGAACAGTTTCTAGAAGTGCTGTGACTGTCCTAGCCAGTGTCACCTGCTGCAGTAGCCTTATGGGCACACAGGATGGGCATGTTGTGGATTCAGGTTCAAGAAGGACAAGGAACTGCCTGAGAGGGTACAGTAAAGGGCTACAAAGGTGACTAGAACATCTCTCTTATGAAGAAATTTAGCCAGATATGGCGACGACGGAGGTTCTTGGAATCAATACGGCTGACCAATATGATCGGTACTGATCCTTTATTGTTCCAGTATTGCAGGCCTACGGCTCAGGCCTATGGTGAAAGCATGGCACAGCAAAGCATGGAAGGAAAAGAGACAGGACAGGCAGGAAGAGAAGAAGAATAAGTGCGTAGCAAGGAAACTGCTACAATTTATATAACCTTGGTATGCCTTGTTGGCATGGACTCATTGGTCCCCTATGAGTGACCACACATCACACTATTGTAGATTATTGGTCCAACTATGGATGACACGCGAGGTTTGTTGATGCAGGTGCATGTCCTGTTGTCCTGAGATAACTCACTATGTTTCTAGCTACCAGCGTCTTGCTTTAGTTACAGTGCTGCAGGCACAGCACTGTTTTGGCATACTGCTAGCTGGCTCTGCACTTATGCTGAGCGTGGCCTACCACCATGTCAGGCTCCAGGCCTGCACTGCCAGATTGCTCACACCGCTCGTCGCTGGTGTTCCCACAAAGAAAAGCTGAGGAACTTAGGGCTTTTCAGTCCAGAGAAGAGAAGTCTGAAGGGTGAATCTTATCAATGCTTGCCAATACTTAAAGGGTAGGTGTCAGAAGGATGGAGCCAGTGATGTCCAGTGACAGGACAGGAGGTAACAGGCACAAACTTGCACGTAGGAAGTTCCATTTAAACATGAGGAGAAATTTCTTTACATTGAGGGTGCCAGAGCAGTGGAACAGACTGTCCAGAAAGGTGATGGAGTCTCCTTCTCTGGAGTCATTTAAAGTGCATGTAGACACCATCCTGTGCAACCTGCTGTAGGTGAACCTGCTCTGGCAGGAGGGTTGGGCTACATAATCTCCAGGGGTCCCTTCCAACCCCCAGCAGTCTGTGATTCTGTACAGTAAAGCACTGTCAATTGTCCTCTCTGTTAACAGAGTAAGTTTAAATGGGAGGGAGAAGGGGAGGCTGTCCTCTCATGTTGTCACCTAAGCACATGCTGTGGAGAAAACTTGAGCAGACATTGTGTGATTGCGTGGCTCTTGGCTTCACAGGGAAAGTTGAATTTAATCCCCCAGATCTTTAGCATGCTCTTCACACAGACATAAATTTTGGTGCAGAAAGTAGATACTATAATAGCTTTTTAAAACAGAAAGACTCCTTCCACTCTCAGCAATCCATTATTTATGTACTACAGCAAATTAAGTGATTGTAGTCACTGCAGAACAAGCTGTCCCCTTTTGTCTCGCTTCTGGGTATTGGAAGTTATCTTTAAGCTATAGCACAGGACCCACTGTTTGGCACATTCAAATTAGTGGGGTTGAAAAAGGAAAACAGGAAGGGAGGGCTGAAACTGAATGCTGACATCCAGGGCAGATAAGAAATAATTTTCTGGCAAGTGATCTTGCAGAGCAGAAGGAGGGTGGGGGGTGGGAAAAGAGAGAGGTCTTTGGTGTTTTTATAGTTAGATGTGAAATTCAAAGTATTTAAGGTAGCAGCAGAGACAGACTAGGAGGCTGAGTGTTTGAGACAGCTGAAGTTGCACGTTAAATAGGGTTTATGAGACTGCTCTGCCATTTCTCACCTGCACTGTCACAGTCAGTATGTGTGAGCAGGTAGGTGAGTGGGGGTGTATGTAAATAATAATTCCTCTTTATTTAATATACATTAAACCTTGAAAGGGACAGAAATATGAGTTAGCAGAGTGCTACAAAATGTGAAGGTAATTATGTAGTAGTTATCCTCAACATTTCCATCTTTAAAGTGGTTTTGAACTGCTTAAGTGCAGCAGTTACTGCAGACTGTGATTAGATAAATGGATGCAAATGGTAATTGTAACTGATGAATGATTGATGATGGCTTTATATGTTTATCATTATATACTGTTGTAAACACTTTCCTCCTCAGCAAGGAAAATCATCTTGCCTGCAGGCAAAATGATGATGTATTGAATATGAATTCAAACTGCCATATTTTCAGAAGTAGAGAGGGCCAGTGTTGGAGGCTAGGATAACCCCAGGGCTGTTCCCTGAGTAACTGGCGAACTTTGATATCAACAGGCTGAGCACCAGCTGATGTTCAGAGCCTGAACAGAAGTGCAGCTGCGGGGGTGGGTTAATAGGAGAGAGCTTGAAAGTGTGGGTAGGGAAGCTGAGCACTGCTGAATGATGGTTTTGGGTGAGGAAGACCCACAGATCCAAAGAAGAGGAGGTGCCATTTATTTCTTCATTCTTTATCACTTCTCACATCTCCTCTTCTCAATTTAACAATGTCATGTCTCTGAGTTAAAGACAACCTTTGTGGATTTCTCCTGCCCTGTAGATTATGGTCTGTGAGACATTTACAGTGCAGTATTTGACAGCCACTGGAGTGAATGGTGTGCAGCCCCACTCTAAGAGTCATTTGTGACAGAGCAAGTACATTTGGATAATTGGAAGTTGATGGGGACAAAGATACAAACAAAGATGTCCCTAGAAAAGCAGGGTGGGATAAGCAGTATATAATCTGACGGTTGCTATAATTCTATTTGATTTGTCACCTGCCATTTGCTAATTATTAATCACAGCAACCACACTTGGTAGCTAGATTAATTTAAAGAGATTTTTAGTGCAGCAGCTTGAGTTTAATATCAGCTCTTTGTGCATCATGCAGTGCAAAAAGTAACCTCTGGTAATTAAATTAGGGATAAGTCTCCATTCTGTGTAAATTGTTCTGTTCACTGAGGGGAAAAAAGAAGCAGGGTATTGCCAAAGAAAAGCCCCAGATCATTAGCAGCCTCTGCTCCCTCCTCTGTTCCCTTCACCTGCAGAGCTGAAATCTGTTAATTTTCTTATGGCTCTGTAGAACTGACAACAGACTTAGCAGGTTTTGTTGTGTGCCTGCTCTTGGGCTTGCAGAAAAGAAGTGAATCAGGTTCTGGATTTTTGACCTTTTAGGAGCAAGGAAAACGATAGTCCTGTTTGCTTACACGTCAAATGCTGCCAGGCTGCTGTCTGTGTTAACCTTTGTGGAGCACCCTGACGCGACTGCTGCCCTTGCACCAGCAGCACAGATGCCAGAGGGAATTGAGAAGGGATAAACTGGAGATGCCCTACAAAACAGCTCAGCTAAAGACACTTTTCTCCTGCACTGAAGAAAAGGTATTCTCTATGTGTTTAACTACTTAGCTGAGCTGTGAGTCATGTAATTTGCTTAGCCAAACTGAACTTCAAAACAGATGGTTTCTAAATTTGGGGAAAATAACCATTTCAGGGTGGGGTTTTTTTGGTGTTTGTTTTTTTTTTTCCCTGTGCAGTCTGCATTTATGCTCTAGTACTGGAATTATTTGAAAATTAAACTGGAAAATCAAATTGGGATCTTTACCAACTGAATACTAATTTCAGGAACATAGAATTTTTAGTAAGTGCTAGGTAGTAGGTTTTCATCTATATATTTAGCCCAAGATTTGTTTATGCTCTGATTTAATGTTTCTTGCTGCCTACATGCATAAACACTACCAAATCAGTCAGTCAGAGTCACCAGAGTACTTAGCTCCCAGCTGCATTTGCTAATAAAGGAAGAATGACAACTTCCCTCCTTTGCAGAGGAGGAAGTGGAGAAACACAAGCAAATAATTCATTGCACTTACACAGCACTTGCCATCAGCAATCTACATAGGTGCCTTACTGAAAGTGCATTACCTTGTCTGAAAAATGTTTTTGTGGTGAGAAATGGCTTCATTCCTGATCTCTTCACTGAGGAAACTGAGTCACAGAGCATTTATCTTGTCTGGGATTGTAAGTGAAGCTAATCAAAATCCTATCCTAGTATGCTGGGCTTTGGGATTGGTTTTTATCCTGCTAGAAGTACATAAGGACAAAGGAATTCATTGTTTGATATTTAGGTGGGATTTTTTTTTAAGATGTATTTGATATTATTGTACATAGTTACTATTTGCAAAATGTTATCTAATGGCAGTATGGTAAGGCCTGGAGGGGACCTCTGGAGGTCATCTAGTGCAGCCCCACTGCTACAGCAGGTTCACCCACTGTAGATTAACAGAATCGTAGAATAGATTTGGTTAGCAAAGACCTTTAAATTCATCAAGTCAAACCATTCCCATAACTCTGCCATGTCCTGTGCTAAACCATGTCCCTTAGTACCACATCTCTGCCTCTTTGAAACACCCCTAGGGATAGGGATGCAACCACCTCCCTGGGAAACCTGTTCCAGTGTTTGAGAACCCTTTCAATCAAGAAGTTTCTTCTAATATATACATATACATATACATAGAATAAACCAGGTTGGAAGAGACCTTCAAGATCATCGCGTCCAACCGATCAACCAATCCAACACCGCCCAAGCAACTAACCCACGGCACCAAGCACCCTGTCAAGTCTTCTCCTAAAAACCTCCAGTGATGGCGACTCCACCACCTCCCCAGGCAGCCCATTCCAATGGGCAATCACTCTTTCTGTATAGAACTTTTTTCTAACATCCAGCCTGAATCTCCCCTGGCGCAGCCTGAGACTGTGTCCTCTTGTTCTGGTACTGCTTGCCTGGGAGAAGAGACCAACATCCGTCTGTCTACAACCTCCCTTCAGGTAGTTGTAGAGAGTAATAAGGTCACCCCTGAGTCTCCTCTTCTCCAGGCTAAGCAACCCCAGCTATCTACCCTAAACACCTCCTAGAGCCCATGATCATATCCAGGAGGGTTTTGAATCTCTCCAGATAAGTAGACTTCCCAACAGGGCATCCTGTTCCAGTGTTCCAGCACCCTCGTAGCAGAGCTTTTCCTTTTATTAATAAAACCATGTTTAGAAATGCTGCCTTTTTCTTAGAACATATGGTCAACTCTTGGTCATTTTGTAAGTGCCCATCTCTGAACATAAAAGGGCTGTGTAGATGTGAAAATGGAGTTAAAATCTGTTTTCTGAAAACTCAAGTTTGATATTTGGGCTCCACTTTAACAGTCCTTTAACTGTTAGTCATCAGTGTGAGAGCACCTCTGTATATTCAGGTAACCATTGAGATAATTTCAGTTCTTGGGCAAGGAGTTATTTTGGGCTGAGAATTACTGGAGGGAGTTTTAGGGTTATGACTCATTTGATTCAAGTCTTTGTTCCATCAAACAAGTGTGCTCTGCAGTACCTGACTGGATTCCATAGAGCAAGACAGAGCTGGGCTGTGGAACTCATTGCCACAAGACACTGTGTGGACCTCAGACATGCGTTCGGGGGGTGGGGTGTGGGGGGGTGGGAGACAAATAAGGAAGAAGGATCCAATGAACACAACAATACAGTCTCCACCTCCTGAAATTCCTAAACTACAGGTCTTGTACTCCTTGTTGCCCTGTCTTTAAAGTTCTTTCTTAAGCATCCATTCTGGACCATTGCCTGTGTCAGTATCCTAATAAAGTAAATCCATGGCTGTTTTTTGTGATCTTTTGACCCACAGAGTCTAACTCTTTCTTCATGAGAGAGCAGTTGTATTCTTCCTTTGGGGCTTCCCTTCCAAGCTGTTTGTCCTCTGCCCAGCTTAGGAACTCATCTTTTCAGTTTAAATTGTCTTTTCTGAGACAGAGAACTAGAACTATACAACCTCTTGAGAAAGCCTTCCCTCATACAATGCACTGCCTGTACTGTGGCAATAAATTGAAAACATCTAACCTGCCACCTCTGTGTTTTTTTTTAACATCTTTGTAGCTCTTTCTGGTACTGTAGAATTGGACTTCTGTAAAACACAGGTTTGGATTGCTTGCTAAATTGTCAAACTCAGCTCGCAATTGAGTCTGCCTCAGCATTGTAATGGGTTTTGGCTGCAAAGGTTTCAGAGAAGGGCTTTTCCTCCTTTTACTTGAAGACCTGCTTCCTCATTGGGGTTTCTAGAGAATCATAGAATCATAGCACCGATAAGGTTGGAAAAGACCTCAAAGATCATCAAGTCCAACCTGTCACCCAACACCTCATGACTAACTAAACCATGGCTTCAAGTGCCACATCCAAACCCTTTTTGAACACCTCCAGGAACGGGGACTCCACCACCACCGTGGGCAGCCCATTCCAATGGCCAATCACTCTTTCTGGGAAGAACTTTCTCCTCACCTCAAGCCTAAACTTCCCCTGACACAGCTTGAGACTGTGTCCTCTTTTTCTGTTGCTGATTGCCTGGGAGAAGAGACCAAGCCCCTCCTGGCTACAACCTCCCTTCAGGTAGTTGTAGAGAGCACGAAGGTCTCCCCTGAGCCTCCTCTTCTCCAGGCTAAACAACCCCAGCTCCTTCAGCCTCTCCTCACAGGGCTTGTGCTCGAGGCCTCTCCCCAGCCTCGTTGCCCTTCTCTGGACATGTTCAAGAGTCTCAATGTCCTTCTTAAATCGAGGGGCCTTCTTAAATTGAGGTAGCAGATGTGTGGGTGTCAATAGAAATGGCTTCATGGGCCCATAGTATGGAGTTTCAAGCACAGAAAACGTTGGGTTACCTTCTTACTTTCTCCTCAGTTTTCAGAAATTTTACAGAAAACTATTTGGTTTTGGTTGGTTTTGTTTGCTTTGTTTGTTTGATTGCTTGTTTGTTTTTAACACAAAACTACAATGAAAGTAGGTTCCCTTCCAGAGGGTGAAGTAAATATGCATAGTGTAATAAGGTTTGCTTGTTAAGCTGTGATGGACCACAAATACGTTCAGAGCAGCTCACCTGGCAGGTGAAAACTCTACCTTCCTTAAGCCCCTCTTTGAGAAATAATTACACAGACTTTGAGTGCTCTGAAAGTTCATCCCATTTGTATTTCCTCTGAATTTGAGTTCTCTCCAAATCCACCTCACAGATTCTCAGAATGCATTGGGTTGGAGAGGACCCTCAAAGGTCATCTTGTCCAACCACTCTGCAGTCATCAGGGACACTTCTAACTAGATCAGGCTGCCCAAGGCCACATCACCTGATCTTGATTGTTTCCAGGAATGGGGCCTCAACCACATCCCTGGACAATGTGTTCCAGTATTTCACCACTCTCATTGTAAAGAGCTTCCTTCTTATGTCCAGTCTAAATCTACCCCACTCTAGTTTCAAACAAATGCCCCTTCTCCTATCACCACAGGCTCTTATAAGAAGTACCTCCCCAGTTTTCCTGTGGCCCCCTTCAGGTACTAGAAATCCACTGTAAGATCTCCTCAGAGCCCTCCCTTCTCCAAGCTAAACAGCCCCAGTTCTTTCAGCATGTCCTTGTAGGAGAGGTGCTCCAGCTCTCTAATCTTTGAGGCCCTCCTCTGGACCTGCTTCAGTAGATCCTTGTCCCTGTTTTGTTGGGGGTCCCATATCTGGACGTAGTCCACCAGGTGAGATCTCACTAGAGCAGGGCAGAATGGCAGAATCATCTCTTCCATTTGTATAGTTTCTGAATTTGAGTTATCTTCAAATCCATCCTGTTTGTATCTTCTCTAGTGTACACAATCTCTGCTGGCTCAGAGGGAGTATTTTGGGGCAGGATATAGCTATGAACAAGGCTTCTGTCTAGCTCATGTTGCTTTTAGAGTTGTAGTTTTTTATGTAAATCAATTTGGGGACTGAAACTGCAGATTAGATGTTCCATGGGTACCTTCTTGGCATATTGCATCACTCACTTGAAAGGTAAAACTACAATATAATAGCCACTTGATGGTGCTATCTAAAGACTGTAATGTCTCTTTATTTTCCTGCAAATATAGTGGCAGCTGGCAGGAGCATAAGGTTGCAGAATTCTTACCACAGCTGTTATAACTCTGTGGCTTTTATGCTGCTACATAACATTTATGTGCAGGGTGATAGGAAAGGAAGGTGAGTGAAAGGTATTTCCATGATGTAGTAGCAAAATCCATCACTGATGAGTTATATTTTATTCTGGAAGAAGTGCCACTTTGAGGGTTTCATATGATGTTGTAATTTGCAGCTTGATTTGTCTTTCTTCTAATCACAGAATGATAGGGGTTGGAAGCAACCTCTGAAGATCATCTAGTCCAACGCCCCTGTTAGAGCAGATTCACCGGGAGCAAGTTGCACAGCATGGTATTAGGTGGATTTTTAATAACTCCAACACATGGAGACTCCACCATCTCTCTGGGCAGCCTGTCCCAGTCCTCTACCTCTCTCCAAAGTCAAGAAGTTCCTCCTATATTTAGATGGAACTTCCTATGTTCAAGTTTGTGCCCACTACTTCTTGTCCTGTTGCTGGGTACCACTGGGAAAAAAACAAGCCAAACCAAAACTGGCCACATCCCCCTTTAAGTGTTGATAAGCATTGATATGATGCTCCTTCAATCTTCTCCAGGCTAAACAGTCCCTCAGCCTTTCTTAAAACAGATGTTCTAATCCCCTAATCAGCTTTGTAACCCTTTGCTGTACCCCCTCAAGCAGTTGCCTGTCCTCAATAATCTCTCTGTCTTGAACTGCCTTGTCACGAATTTACATCTACAGCTGTAAAATATTTCAACTTCATATTTAAAAAGGCAATTAAATTATGCTGCAGGAGGCAAAATGTGTTCTTTCTTCACAGTGTTCTAAGAGATCCTAGTATTTTAGCACCTTGCTTCCAAGGAGCATCAGGTGGACAATGTCATTTGCATCCATATATGTAGCCATCACCATGGAAAAGAAAACCTTCTTTCTTCAGTCTGATTTTTTAGTCAGATACTTTAACTAAGTCATTGCTAAGCCTAATATAGAAAGTAATTGAGTTAATATTCCACAATATTCAGATCAGAAGATTATGGATATTCATTTTGTGCCTTTGTTGTCATTGTTCTTTCTTGGACCTGTGCAGTCTGTTCTCTACAAGAAAAGACCAAGGAAAAGTGCCATCCTGTGGATATAGACATGCAGAGAGGAATTATATATATAAATCGTGTGTGTGTGTTGTGTAGTAGATTCAGATTCTTAGAGGCACTTCATCATTTTAGTAATCAGAGGACTCTACCTTCAGAAAATTAATGTTACATTTTGTGCTTTGAAGTAATGCATGCTGAACTCTAGCAGAAAGTTTGTTCCCCAAACCAAAGCCCCTGAGAGTAAATTGGAATCCAGAAGAAAATTTTTCACAATGAGAAGTCAGGCACTGGAATCACCTCCCAGGGGAAGCAGTGGGTTCCCCTCCATTGGGCAGTTTTAAGCTCAGCTTGGCAGGGTGCTGGACCATCTCATTTGAACTAGACTATCACCTAGGAAGGTTGGACCAGATGATCCTTGGGGTCCCTTCCAAACTGGTATTCTGTGATTCTGTGAAATATCTAATCATCCTAGGTGACCATCAGAGCAGTGACTGACCTCAAGCAGGTACAGATTCTAGTTTAAAAATGGTGCTTCTGATGTAGCTTTGCTTTTTTGCTCCTGTTGCATGAGTTGTGCCATCCATTTCCCAGCCTGTTCTTTATGCTTCTGTAGCCTAAATCACTCTGTCTCCATACCATTTAGGTATAGCTACATATCAAAAGAGAACTAGTCCATGACTAGAAAGTTACAAACATAATTTGGCCTCAGTCTCACATCCTGAGTCTTAAAGAATGTAGGGAAGCAGCAGGTCCCATGTGGTGAGCAATGGCAGTGCTATGCTTAGCAGAATAATGAAAAGTCTTGGATTTCAGGAATTGAGTTGCCCCTGTTGGAAGAGTGATATGTAATGAGTGAAGTAGTGAAGTGCAGTGAGTGATTTTTTTTTTTTCCTTTTGTGATAAATTGAAAACAAATTGATGGGAAAAGAGGATGTACAAGCTTCTGCCCTCCCCAATCACTAGTTCAGCTAACATATGGTACTAGCAAGACCTTTCCAAGCTGCTGATTGTGTTGCTTCAGAAAAAGAAAAATCATCTCAATTGCTTGAAAATGTTTTGTCTTGGAAAGAAAAATGCATTAAATGATGGTGCTTAGCATTTTAGACCTTCTGTCTTGTCAGATCAAGGTTCACTGGAGCTAGTAGAGACTGATTTATATATATTTTTTCTGCCAGAGCCTGGAGATGACATTTTAGACTCCATTGTCACTAATCTGGCTGGGAATGGCAATCAGAGTGATAATTATGTGGGAACTCCAGACTCTTGGAGGCAAGGCAAAACAGGTTCTTCTCCTCTGAGAATTTTCTTCTTGAACAGCCAAAAGCAGCAAATGAAATCCTCTTGTACCTAACTATTGCAGGTCACCTGATACAAACAGATGATATTTTTCATCAAAGTAAAGCTACTTATTAGTGGAATTGCATTGCCTTGCCTGTTTTAGCTTTGGAACATATACATATTCATTATTCTGTCTGCTCTTGAAAGACTGAGCAATTGGTGATTACAGTAAGATAATTACTAACTGCATCCTGTTCTTCTGGAACTTGGATGAAATGTAGACTGGGGAGCCAGCAGGGAATACTCAGCAAAACTGAACTGTGCTGAATGGATGAGAGTACTGCTGTCTGCATTGCACAATCTGACTTTGCAGCACCTTGAGCCAGGATGGTCTTGGGTTTTGTTCAGCACTGGCTGTATGAGACCGTGCTGTGTTCCTTCAAAGTGGGAGCCTGGGCAGCAACATGGAATCCATGAGATTGCCTTGTCCTAAGATAAGATAATAACATACAATACACTGTGGGTATAACAGGGTGAAAAATCTGAAAGAGCAGGTATTGGAGTCATGGGAAAATCCATTGTTAAAGTAGAAAATTCACACAGGCTGCTTGGAATATGTTTTTTAGTGAGGCCACACCTTGAGTACTGGGTTCCGGTTTTGGGCCACCACTACAAAAAGGACATTGAGGCTCTGGAGTGTGTCCAGAGAAGGGCAACAAAGGTGGTGAAGGATTTGGAGAACAGGTCTGGTGTGGAGTGGCTGAGGGAACTGGGGTTGTTTAGTCTGGAAAAGAGGAGGCTGAGGGGAGACCTTCCTGATCTCTCCAACTCCCTGAAAGGTGGTTGGAGCCAAGTGAAGGTTGGTCTCTCCTCCCTAGGAACAGTGATAGAATGAGGAAATGTACAGTGTGTGTACACTCAGTCTGTACCAGTGGAGGTTTAGGTTAGATATTAGAAAAAATCTCTTTACTAAAAGAGTGTTCAGGCTGCCCAAGGAGGTAGAGTCACTATCCCTGGAGGTGGAAAAAAACATGTAGATGTGGTACTTTGGGACTTGGTTTAGTGGGCATGGGGATATTGGGTTGCATGGTTGGACTTGATGATCTTAAAGGTCTTTTCCAACTGTAGTGATTCTATGATTCTATGTTTTGTTTCTCCATACATACAGGCAGTCTTTAGGATTTAGGGAAATGTTTCCCTGGGGAAATATTCCAGCTTACCACAGCTGTCTGGAGTTGGGTGATGGGGAGTGATTCTCACCTTTGAATTTGGTTGGGAATTTACCAAAATTACAAACCAGGAAAAAGAGAATTCTGCTGCATCTCAGTATACCCTTTCCCAGAATTACTCCTAGCTCTGGTTTAAGGTTTTTCTGTCTCCCAAAAGGTTTGTACAGAATGTTTCCAGCTCGTGGTTGGCTGTGTATTTTTAAGCCCTGAGGGAGTAAATGCATGTGCAAACACAGGTGCAGTGAAATGTTGCCTATTAAAAAGTGAACTCATAAAAACCTCTTCTGAAAGTAATAGACAATCAGCATCTCCTTTTATAGAGGGAAAAAATCAATTTAAAAAGAAACAACTCTGAATATAATTAAACACTGTAACTCTGGTTTATATGTGTTTAATAGGTATAATAATACTTACCTACTGTATCTCGCAGGAGCCTCTTGAAGTTTAATTAATTAGCATTTATAAAAGCACACTGAAAGCCTAAGATGAGAATAAACTCCGGGCACATGGTATTGTTGCTGTTGTTTTATGAGCAATTCTGAGGAAAAACCTGGTACTTCCAGGGATCCAGAAGGCATTTGAGCATTGGATAAAGAACTGGCTAGATGGCCAAAGAGTGGCTCTCAATGGGTCCTCGTCCAAGTGGAGTTCCTCAGGGATCAGTCCTGGGACTGGGCTTGTTTAACGTCTTCACTGGTGACATGGACAGTGGCATTGAGTGCACCCTCAGCAAGTTTGCTGATGACACCAAGCTGTGAGGTGCAGCAGACAGGCTGGAGGGAAGGGATGCCATCCAGAGGGACCTTGACAGGCTGGAGAGGTGGGCCCATGCCAACCTCATGAGGTTCAACGAGACCAAGTACAGGGTCCTGCATCTGGGTGGGTGCAATCCTACGCACCGATATAGGTGATGTTTTCTCTGTCTTAGCTGCTAAAGCTCAGTGTCTTTTCTTTCCAGCTCCCCCTGGCCCACACCCTAGTCAAATTAATGTATATGTGACTGCCAGGTGAGCTATCAGTAGATAGAGCTGACCCATCAGGCAGGTCGTTCACAACAATCTTATCTTTTGTTGGACATTCCAGAGGGTCTTTTCACCATCCTCTCCCTGGGCAACTGTTGTCTGTGTGAGGAGCAAAGGTGATTTACATCAAGAGAGACAAGATTTAGTCTCTTACAGCTGGGCAGTGACTGGCTTGACAGCAGCCCTGAGGTGTGCACTTGGGGCTGCAGGTGGATGAAAAGCTCAAAATGAGTCACCAGTGTGCACTTGCAGCCTGTGAAGCAGACCGTATCCTGGGCTGCATCAAGAGAAGTGTGGCCAGCATGTAGAGGAAGGTGATTCTCCCCCTCTACACTGCTCTCATGAGACCCCATCTGGAGTACTGTTTCCAGTTCTGGAGCCGCTATTACAGGAAGGATCTGAACATGCTGGAATGTGTCCAGAGAAGGGCCACAAGAATGATCAGAGGGCTGGAGCATCTCTCCTGTGAGGACAGGCTGAGAGTCGGGGTTGTTCAGTTTGGAGAAGGCTCTGAGGAGACCCTATTGTAGCCTGCCAGTATCTGAAGGGGGCCTACAAGAAAGCTGGAGAGGGACTTTTAAGGGTGTCAGGTAGTGATAGATTAGAGGGGATGGATCCAAGCTAGAGGAGGGTAGATTTAGATTAGACATTAGGAAGAAGTTCTTAGCCATGAGGACGGTGAGACACTGGAACAGGCTGCCAAGGGAGGTGGTGGAAGCCTCATCACTGGAAATTTTTAAGGCCAGGCTAGTTATGGCTCTGGACAACCTGAGGTGTCCCTGCCCATGGCAGGGGGGTTGGAACTAGATGATCTTTGAGGTCCCTTCCAACCCTAACAATTTTATGATTCTATGATTCCATCATAATATTGCTTTCACATAAAGTTAGTTTCTTGACAGTTTCAGTTGATTTGCCTTCTCCTGTTTTTTTGGGGTTTTAGGCTGTTTTTTCCCTAAAACCCAAACCAGGTATTTAAAGCAGCTTTTAATGTTAGGTAACTACTATTCCTTTTTTATTATTATTATTATTTCCTTCAGAATGGAAAGACATAAGTCAGAAGTGCTTAAATAACTTACATCCAATCTCAGTGACAGCATTAACCTGAACTATGCAGTATAATGGTGTTCAAGGCAACTTAGACTGGATGTTGCAAGAAACTTCTTCACTGAAAGGGTTCTCAACCACTGGAACAGGCTCCCCAGGAAGGTGCTTGAGTTCCCATCCCTGGAGGTGTTTCAAAGAGGCAGAAGTGTGGTGCTGGGGAACACAGTTTATGTTCTGAGTTTAACTAGAGTTAGAGAATGGTTGGACTCCTAAAGGTCTTTTCCAACTAAAGCAATTCTATGATTCTTAACTTAGACTGTTGAAAGTCTTGTGATGGGTCTCAGTAGTTTAGATTTCCTCATGACAGCAAATGAGACCATCAGCATGTTGGGCTTTGAAAGAGAGTTTTGCAGGAGAAATAAGCAAAAAGCTGCAGAGCCTCAGTCTTCAGTGGGAATGGCGATTTGAGGAGTGACATGGGACTCCAGAAAGGGTGGCATTTTAAGGATGAGCCATTAATGAGGCCTGAAATTAGACCACATCTTAGCTAGAGAATCTGAAACCTTTCTGTGTGTAGGGGAGAGGGGCAGAGATGTCGTAGGGCCTCACCTAGGAGTAGACAAGTATATTTACTCTTGTTTGGGATAGATGCTCATTTTCCTTTGGATGCACATTTGTGATGAAATACTTTTAAACCCAGGAAATCCTCTTTAAGGGATCTATATTCCTCCCCCTCCTCTCTCCCCCCACCTTTATAGTTACATTAGAAAAAGGCAGTTACTGAATTAGGTTATATTGAGGGTTATTGTTCCATAAGTTAAATCAGACCTACTTTGTTTTGTTTTTAAACTGACATAGCTACCTTTTAATCTTGTTCTATTATGATTGCCACTGCACTGACAGTTTCATGTAAACATCTTCAAAGAAATAACTCCTTTAATGGTACTGACAGGTAATTTGTGTCACAGGGCTGGAGTCTGAGGCAGGTGGAAGGACTTACCCCTTGAAGGAGGAATGGGTGGGTGGCTCTTCCAATTCAGGAAAAGCTCTAATAGCTCATAATATTTATTATGAGTTATGGAGGACCTTTCACTTTTAAGCAGCAGTCTCTTCAAACCTGGCTTTTCCTCCTGCCTCTCTGAGAGTTCTGAAATGGAGGAGGACACAGACTTCATTATGTACAAAGTGTTTAACACTCCTGACAGTTTATGATCTGATGTCAGCATGAATATCTATTGCTGTGGATATCCACTGCCTTTGTTCTGGATAGTTTTTCCAATATTCCATCTGGATTTGACCTCATAAGAAAAAAAGGGGGGGGGGGGGAGTATTATACTTCATTAAAGGTTTTAATTATATTTTAGATTAGAAACATCATTATCCACTGGATAGGGAGCTGTGCTAGGAATCATTAGACTCAGGCATTTTCTGAGGTTTTGCTGGGTAGCCCAGAGCCATATCAAGCATGCTTCTCTGTGCTTCATTTTCCTCATTTAAAAAACAAGGAGCAATGCCACTGACATCCTTTAAGTGCTTCAAGATCTACTGATGTCAGGGTCTGTACAAAAGCTAATGGTGCTGGTGTTACTTCTGACTGGGTCACTGGATGCAACAGAAGACTGAACTCACAGAAATCACAGGATGCTAGGGGTTGGAAGGGACCTCTGAAGATTGAGTCCAACCCCCCTGCCAAAGCAGGATCACCTAAAGCAGATCACACAGGAACACAGGCAGGGAGGCCTTTAAAGTCTCCAGAGGTTCAACCACCTCTCTGAGCAGCCTATTCCAATGCTTTGTCACTGTCAAAGTAAAGAAGTTTAGATGGAACTTCCTATGTTCAAGTTTATGCCTATTACCTCTCATTACTTCTGTTCTCATCTTCTGTACTGGTTCCTTGGGTAGTTTCTCAGGACTGGGACAATCATGTGGTTTGTCTACGGTGCCCAGCACAATGAAATCTGAAGGCAATGACTGGTATCGCACTGGAAATTAAAGTGGAACTTAGTAAGTTGATGGGATGGTTATGTTAATAGCCTGGAACAGGATGGTTGTGTTAATAGCCTGTAAATCCCTCCTGCACAGAACTGGGCTGTCCTTCGCTTCTTGAGCTCTTCTGTTTGCGCTATCTTGATCTTGCATGGTTTTCTCTGTATATGGAATGCAAACTCTTGATTTATTTTTTGCAAGTTGGGATGCTATGAGACTAAATGAGGCAGCCATTGTTTGGTTTGTGATGTATTTTGGCTCCACTGGTTTCCTAAAGCTGGCCAAACAGTGTTTGTTTCTCTGTTTGTCTTGCTGTATTTACAAGCTCCTTCACCTTTTCGAGTGAACCTCCTTAAGATTTTGTAATCAAACCACAGACAGCTAACTTGTTCTGTATTTAATCTACTGGGCAGGTTGCCCAGGGAGGTGGTTGAGGCCCCATCCCTGGAGATATTCAAGGTGAGGCTTGACAGGGTTCTGGACAACCTGGTCTAGTTGAGGACGTCCCTGCTCACTGCAAAGGTGATTGGACTGGGTGACCTTTAGAGGTTGCTTTCAACCCCAACCATTCTATGATTCTGCTGTGTTTGCCTGTTCTGTACTTCAAATTATGTGCCATTTAAATTCTAGAGCGGGGGGGGTTGGAATTTGCATTGCATACATTAGGATGTAGTTTTGGCTTTAGATCTCCAAGAAATGGGCTGTTTCTGTTAAGTATTTAGATTCACAGATTCTCTTGGGTTGGAAGGGACCCTGAGAGGTTATCATGTCCGACCCCCCTGAAGTCAGCAGGGACGCTTCCAACTACATCAGTGTGCACAGGGCTACATCAAGTCTGATCTTGAATGTCTCCAGGGATGGGGCTTCCACCACATCCCTGGGCTACCTGTTCCAGTATTTCACCACTTTCATTGTAAAGAATTTCTTCCTTAGGTCCAACCTAAATCTACCCTGCTCCAGTTTCAGACCATTGCCCCTCATCTTATCACTGCAAGCCCTTCTAAACAGTCCTTCCCCAGCCTTCCTGTGTGTCCCCTTCAAATATTGGAATGTATCTCTGAGGTCTCCTTGGAGCCTGCTCTTCTCCAGGTTAAACAACCCCAGTTCATTCAGCCTGTCTTCATATGAGAGGTGATCATTATCTTTGCAGCACTACTTAAAAACAAGGCTGCTGAACAAGTAGAGGGCTTGCCTGGCTCTGGTCTCTGCTTTACCCTGAGTCTTTGAAATTCCTGCTATAACCACATTTTCTTCTGAGGTGAAAGGACCTATAAATATATCAGGGTCTTTGAAGATATGTTGTCCTATGCCAGTCAAAAGGATAAAGACATACTACCCTTACTGCTAAAAATAATTGGAGAGAAGCCAGTGAGGAGCCAATTTAGAGAAATTATTGCAGTGAGATAGATCCTCACATAATTGATATTTGGTATGGACAGATTTATGCAGGTAGCTGTTACAATCCCATTAAATACTTAGCTGAAGCACTTAGCCCTGTCACTTTTATGTGCACAGTTTTGCACACCCTTCCCATGGTTATCAGAGCTGTGCATTTTTGGTTGTTTGTTGGTTTGGGGTTTTTTAATCCTTCCTGTGACTTCCTGCATTGCAGAAAACTCCCCCTTCAAAAGTCCCAGCAGCTTCCTTCATGCTCATGATGGACAGATTGCAGCAACATGGTCTTCACACAGGACCAAGCATCTTTTTCTTGTCCCGCCTTTGGTGGTGCTTCCCCCTTCCATCCGGGCAAATCTGTTTGTTTGGGTTTTTTGCCTCTCTTCCTGCCAGAAACATGCTGCATAGCTAATACACTGTGTTCAAAAAAAACAAGCTACATTTGCTTTTTTGAATACAAGCTCTTATCTCTTACCAAACATCGATCTCCAACTACTGCGTTATGTCCCCCCACAGCTATTCTCTGTTTGAAGATCCTTCATCATGTGTTGGGCAGATGGCACAATCAGTGGGTTGTATCAGAGCATTAAAAAACAAGAAATTCTTTCTTGCTGCTTCCACCCAGACTGTTTTGAATTCAGTGAGATGCAACAGCTGTAATGCAGGGTTTCAATGACAACTCTGAACATGGTGGTAGGAAGGGTGTTTCATTTGAAAGCAGGAAAAAAAATATGCAGGAAAATGGCATTACAAAAGAAGTACAAAGGGCTTCAGCAGAGCTGTGAAGGTTGCAAGGTTAAGAACCTGAGGTTTTGGAGCTGTTTATTCTCTCGGCTGCCTCAGATCGCAGGTGGGTCTCTGTTTGCAGCTGCTGTTACAAACAATACAGCACTGGGTTTCCTTCTGTCAAACACTTCTTAAGACTGCTCTATCATTTGCTATTAAATGAGATGCCTGGTGCTTAGGGAAGCCTCACTAGAGCATCAAAGATGCTTGTGGTTTTGGTAAGCAAGATAGATAAAGCAGTATTAGTAATCATAGAATGGGACCTTAAAAATCATCTAGTTCCAAGCCCCCTGCCATGGGCAGGGACACCTCCCACTAGACCAGGTTGCTCAAGGCCTCATCCAATCTGGCCTTGAACACCACCAGGGAGGTGACATCCATGACCTCCTTGGGCAACCTGATCCAGTGTCTCATCACCCTTACTGTAAAGAATAAATAACCCATGTGTTTGCTGAGGATAGCCCTAGATTTTTGTATTGGGCATCTCTTGTGCCTGACCACTATCAGCTCTGCAGGCATGAAATTTGGGTTTAATATCAAAGAACCCAAAATATTTGTTAACTTTTAGATTATATCAAAAAGCATAGATCTTGTGGTTTAGCCCTCATCCAGTGCAAGGCCTTGTAGTCTTTTCTTTAAATGCCTTCCTTTCCCTCCCATCCCTATGATTCCTGCCCCAAGAGAGGTGGTCCTAATGCAGCTTCTGTTATGGATCCCAGCTTCCCACATGGAAGAAGTCATTGCTGACTGCATAAGCTGACAGTGTGCATAGTGAATATGGTCTTGACAGAAGGTTGGAAGAAAGATGAGGGTCTCTACAGAGCTGGCAAGGAGCTGTGCTGTGGGGATAAGGGTGGTTGGAGTCAAGATAAAGGAGGCACTAGGGGAGGTCCTGTCTTCTGACTGTCGGGGTCCTGGAAGACCCTTGACTGCTGCTCATCTTCAGGTTACTCCTGGGACCATAGAACAAAGCTTCTCACTTTATGTCCTTCTGACCTTCATGTTCTCTGGTTGTATCATGACAGCAGAATTGCTCTTGTAACACTGATTTAAGGTGCTTTTATTCCCAGAAACTGACTTTCTTAAGCTAATCTGAGGTCTCTGCCCAGGTAAACTTGAGTTATCTGAGAAGGTACCCTCAGCTAATACAGGGAATTACACTAAAATAACTGTGCCAGTTGAAATTCATCTTCTATTTAAACCTGAATAATTTTTTCACATTAGCAAGTTGTAAAAGACAGGAAGTTTTTAATTTAATCTTTTACCAGGGGAAAGTGAGAGAGCAGCCTAGGAACAGCCATTCTTCCTTTTCTTTCTCTTGTTGCAGTACTCAATTTTCTACCTGGAACTGTGTGGGAGGCAGTTTGCATTGTGGGACAGGCTTGGTATTTCTGCTAAATGATCACCAGATACATGATTGTGCTGATATTTAGTTGTCACCTTTTAGGTTCAATAGTTCAACAAGTCAGTGTGACAGATGAGGTGGCTATTGCATCTCAGAGCTGTTCAGGCAACATTTACTTTGTCTCACTCTGTGCACTTCTTCAAGTCTCTCTTTGTAACTGGTGATTAGAGAGGAAAAGGAAAGGGTTGTGCATCTGTGGACACATCCTGTCAAAGGCAGGAAGTCCCACCAGATATCCTGGACTCAGGTTTGGACCACAGGCTTACACACTAACCTGTGCAGTACTGTGATGCTGTGTGAATTTAATGCCACAGCTTACTGAGACGTGGTATTCCAGAGCACTGTGAGAAACACCAGCCAGCAGTTTACAACTTGCTATTCATTGCAGTGGCTGTTTCTGCCTACACTATTATTCATTTCCAAAGTAATTATTATTGCACTCCTGGACAGTTAGTTAAGTTGCTGGAAAATTCTACTACATCAGAAGCAGGGGAACTTGCCCTTTCCCAGCACCTTCAGCAACACTGACACTGTTTTTATCTTGCACTGTGAGTTTTATTATACTTCTTTCCTCCTGACAACACAAAGCAGTGAACAGCTGGCCAGCTGCAGAAGTCTTTGTGCAACCAGAGAAGGTTGGGAAGGGGAGGGAATCTGGTTGAGAATTGCTTGCCAGCTTTACTGCAGAATTATGGTTAAAACATTTTGTTGAGAATGCAATATATGTGCATAAGAGTCAGCAAAACAACTTGGGCTGCCTTCTGTTTCATAGAATCATAGAATGGCTTGAGTTGGAGGGCACCTTAAAGATCATCTAGTTCCAATCCCCTGCCGTGGGTAGGGACATCTCCTACTAGATCAAGTTGCTCAAAGCCTCATCCAGCCTAGTTTTAAACACTTGCAGGGATGAGGCATCCCCAGCCTCTCTGGGCAACCCATCCCAGTGTCTTATCACCCTCATAGTAAAGAACTTCTTCCTAATGTCCAATCTAAATTTTCCCTGCTCTAGTTCCAAATCATTGCCCCTTGTCCTGTCACAGCAAGCCCTTATAAGAAGTCCCTCTCCAGCTTTCTTGTAGCCCCTGTTCAGACACTGGGAGGCTGCTGTAAGGTCTCCCCTGAGCCTTCTCTTCTCCAGGCCAAACAGACCCAAATCCCTCAGGCTGTCCTTGTAGGAGAGATGCTTCAGCCCTCTGATGATCTTTGTGGCTCTCCTCTGGACTGTCTTCAACAGATCTGTGTCCTTCTTGTACTATGGGCTCCCAAATTGGACACAGTACTCCAGCTGAGTTTTCACAAGAGCAGAGCAGAGGGGCCCAGGTGCAGGAGCTTGCATTTAGCCTTTTTGAGCTTCATGAGGTTGGCATGGGCCCACCTCTCCAGCCTATGAAGGTCCCTCTGGACCTTGACATCCCCTCCCTCCAGCATGTCACATGCACCACATTTGGTGCCTCAGTCCTATTGCCCACGTCACCAACAAAGATGTTAAACAGAACTGGTTGCAGTACTGATCCCTGAGGGACCTCACTCATCACAGGTCTTCATTTGGACATTGAGCTTTTAATCACAACTCTTTAAGAGCGGCCATCCAGCCAATTCCTTTTCTACCTAGCAGTCCATCCATCAAATCTGTGTCCTTCCAATTTGAAGGCCAGGGTGTCATGCAGGACAGTAGCAAATGCTGTGCACAAGTCCAGGGAAGGTGGACTCCCCTGCATGTTCAGCATACTGGTTCTCAAATGTGACATTTAGTGTAAGAACTCTCCCTTGTAGAATACTAATCTAATACTTTTAACCCTTCCTCCTCCTGTTGCACTATAAATGAGCTCCCACTGCAACCCCAGAGGTGGGGATTTGATTTACATCTTCCTTTGCCCAGCACTGATCCCGCATCATTTCTGGTGGACCTGCCCTGGGTGGGAAATGGAATGAACAAATGGAAATGCTGATTCTACCAGAGAAGCTCATAATTCCTAATGCAGGAGGAACTCAAAGGCTCTCTGGAAAGTGAAGTCACGCTTTTTATTAATAGTTCTTCAATACCCAGCTCCTGAACCGTCAGTAGCTCTTTGCATAGATGTAAATCAGCAGCTGTAGTTTGTTACTCAAAGTATTACCAGCTGCTTTTGGCAGCACTTGGGACATTTTCATGATGTGCATATGATTGGATGGGATGCCATTGCATCCTTGCCTTCACAGCAGGGGATTTGGGGATCCATGCTTGCACACATCATCCATTACAGTTTGGACATAGGTACCTCAGACTTACAACAGTTACTGCATTTCTCTCAAATTATAACTAGGAAAATACATAGGAAATAAAACATTTACAAGGGGAGAAGGGACAAGGGATTAAGGGATAAATTGCCTGTCCACAGCAGTGCCGTTAGGAAAATGTAGATGTCCGTGCTGTGATTAATCTTGCCAAACATGAGAGGTCTGCAGCTAGCTATTCACTGTGTCTCCTTTTATGCTCAGTAGATGAGTGGGCAGTTTGAGAGTATCATTTATTTGATTTGCTTCAGATGTTTACCTTAAGATGAGTCACATCCCTAATACCACTACAGCTTTAGGGCATTGTAGGTGTTTGCATGGATCTCACCCCCATTTCCTCTCCTGAGTGGAATATTTTTCACAAGTACTTTATGAATTGCCATCATTCTTACTTCTGTTTATTTTCTGAGGATTTTCATTGTGGGTACAAATGTGCCCCTTTGGAAGTTCAAACTTCAGAGAGTTGGTGGTTGTTTTTTTCCCTCTCCAAGGTCAAAATGCTTCATCCTTGTGTCCCCTGCAGCACTGGAAATTGGCTTTGTGGGGAGGAGTTGCTATCTCACACCTTTCCTGCTCTCTAAAGATGACCGTTGCTGAGCTGACAAACTCCTTAATGTTTTCTTAAAGCAATTGACTTGTTTCCTAAAGTGTTTTATTAATAATTGGTGCAACTCAGAAACCTGAAAAATGAGGGCGGTTGTGGCATTTTCACGCTGGCAAAGATACAGCACTTGCTTTGCTGTGTTTTTACTGGCTGTAAATCAGAACATTTAATCAAGAGCCTTTATAATAAATTTTAAAGGTCACTTCTGCAAAAGCAAAAGAAAATTCCAACAAGACAACGTGGACTTTAGTGCTCTGCTGCTTTAGGTTTTTTTTTAGTTTTTTTCTTTAGAACAGAAGGCCAATTAATTGCCCAAGCTTAATAGCAGCCCTGCTTAGACTCCCCTCTGTTCTGAAATCGGGGCTGTGGTTTGTTGTTTGGAGTAAAGCTGGCAAGCATTGTGAATTCCAGTTCTGAATTCAGAAGACTTGGACACCCTGAAATCTGCAGGAAAAGGTTGGAAAAATACTTACAGAATCGACATGAAAAGCACAGAGGGAAGTGATCTTTGGTTTTTCCCAACTTCTTTTAACCTCCTTTTCTTCTTTACTCTGTGGTGTTGCCCCTTTGCATGATCTTTCATCTCTGCTTGGTAGGTTCTTTTGGGTTTTGGTTTTTTTTGTTTGGTCTGATCCAGGGCATAATGCAAGTGAGCACTACAACAGGGAATTAAGAATTAACTCAGTCATCTGACTGTTAGCACCTTCTTCATTTTCAGCTTCACTGGAAAATAATGAACATCATTTGGTGCCCTGCTCCACCTCCTTAGGGAGGGGAGGAATGGTCCTGTAAGCTACAGTAATTTGTTTCTCTTCTCTGAAACTCAGTCTCTAGCAACTTTACAATTGAAAATGTAAAACTGGATGTCAGGTATCATGGCTTTGATCTTCAACAAGCCTCTCTACTTCCAAATGATCAACATTGTCAGCTCCTCTCCCTCCTGAGAGTAGCCTAGTCTCTACCACTCTGCCACTCCTCACAAGATCTGCTCTCCAGACCATGACTTTCCACCAGCTTAGTTGCCCTTCTCTGGATACACTCCAGCACCTCAATGTCTTTCCTGTAGTGAGGGGCACAAAACAGAAGCCAGCATTTGGGGTGCATCCTCACCAGTGTTCCTGCAAACTGAGCAAAGCCTGCTCTGGTGAAATATAAATGTCTATCTTGGTTGAAAAGTAGCTCCTGTTCTCCATGAGTTCTGGAGTATGTCAAACCTCAGTCAGAGGGCATGGAGATATAAAACTGATGCAGAGGCTGAAAGTCTAAAGTAGGACAGCTTTGCTAGCTGGAGAATCAATGCTGCATGTAGAAGGAGATTGGTGTGCCAAGAGTTGCTAATAGGATGTACTTCTGTGTAAACATGATGGATGTGAAATGTGACTTTGAAACATGCTGTTTGCCAAGTAAATATTTTCTCAGACAAGGAGGTTAGATCAACTTTCAGAGCCTCACATATTTACAAGGAGTGTATGAGCTGTGGGCTGCAGAGGTTACTGTGTTTTGCTTTGCTTTACGCTGGTATAAATCATAAATGACTCGGCCTCACTGAGGTACCTCCTGATTCACATTGTGACTGCTAGAAGCCAGAATGCTAGAAGCTTTATGCACTTTTGAGCAAGAGGTAGTGTTTAAATTGCAAGATCTCAAGAGTGGCCATGCTGACTTCTGTACCCCTGTGTGTCTGTTGTGGGGAGACACTGGATGACCCTTCCCTTCTTTAGGTGGAAAGAACAGCACTCTCCTGCCTTTACATCATTACACAAAGTGAAAACCAACATAGAATCATAGAATCATTAAGGTTGGAAAAGACCTTTAAGATCATCAAATCTCAACCCAATACTACCATGAGCACTAAACCATGTCCCACAGTGCCATGTCCACACAATTCTTGAACACCTCTGGGATGGTGACTCCACCACATCCCTGAGCAGCCTGTTCCAATGCCTGGCCACTCTTGCAGTAAAGACATTTTTCCTAATACCCAATCCAAACCTCCCTAGTACATTTTGAGGCCATTTCCTCTTGTCCTATCATTAGTTATTGAGAGAAGAGACCAACCCCCACCTCACTCCAACCTCCTTCAGGGAGCTGTAGAGAGCTATAAGGTCTCCCCTCCACCTCCTGGTCTCCAGATTAAATAATGCCAGTTCCCTCAGCTGCTTGTCTTAAGACCTATTCTCCAGACCCATAATCAGCTTTGTTGCCCTTCTCTGAACTCAGTACATATTCTTGTTAGTCTCAGAAGTTGATATCTGAACAGGTTACAAGGAAGGAAGCTAGGCAGTGTCCCTCCCATCCTTCCTCCTTCTTCCCTGGGATATCCCTTTGAGTTGCAAGGGCAGTTCTCTTGCTCTCTCATTAGAGATGTAATCTCTATCAAACTCTAGGCTATAACAACTGTTCTTCAGATTGTGGTGTGTAAATAGTTGACAGTGCTTATGAATGAGACCCTTCCTCATGTGGGAGCCAACCAGAAAACCAGAACCAATCCCTTTTTTTCTTTTTTGTTTTTCCCCACAAACCAGTGTATCTATCTGTAAATGCAGGGTAAAATCAAGGATGGCACTGGAGTGCAGTCTCCTATTGTAGGCAACTAATCTCCAAGCAGTACTCAAAGACATGGGAATCTGAGAGACTTCTGTCATCCAGGAGGGACTAATACTGACTAGAGCTCCCAAACAGAGAGGGACCTGGGGGTACTGATTGACAGCCGCCTAAACATGAGCCAGCAGTGTGCCCAGGTGGCCAAGAGGGCAAATGGCATCCTGGCCTGCATTAGGAATAGTGTGGCCAGCAGGAGCAGGGAGGTCATTGTGCCCCTGTACTCTGCATTGGTTAGGCCACACCTTGAGTCCCGTGTCCAGTTCTGGGCCCCTCAGTTTAAGAAGGACATCGAGACACTTGAACGTGTCCAGAGAAGGGCAACAAGGCTGGTGAGAGGCCTTGAGCACAAGCCCTATGAGGAGAGGCTGAGGGAGCTGGGGTTGTTTAGCCTGGAGAAGAGGAGGCTCAGGGGTGACCTCATTGCCCTCTACAACTACCTGAAAGGTGGTTGTAGACAGGAAGGGGTTGGTCTCTTCTCCCAGGCAACCAGCACCAGAACAAGAGGACACAGTCTCAAGCTGCACCAGGGGAGGTTTAGGCTCGAGGTGAGGAGAAAGTTCTTCACTGAGAGAGTCATTCATCATTGGAATGTGCTGCCCAGGGAGGTGGTGGAGTCACCGTCCCTGGAGATTGGATGTGGCACTTGGTGCCATGGTCTAGTTATGAGGTCTGTGGTGACAGGTTGGACTCGATGATCCTCGAGATCTCTTCCAGCCTTAGTTATACTGTGATACTGTGATACTGTGACTATTCCAGGATTCAGTCAAGGAATCATAATCATTTTCCTCTCAGTACTGTTGTGAAAGAAGGGGTTTTCTACTCTTTTACCAGTTCACTGCTGTGTACAGTAAACTATATTTTTATATCAGGAGAGGAGATGCCACCAAGAGTTTCCCTCTTCATGTTTTGTGCTGACTTTTGGCCCTGCTATATCCTTTTGATAGTTCTCAGTGCTTGCAATATTATTTGCCCATCGTTAACAATTTATATTCCATGTCAAGTTTTAGATAAGCTAATGACAAGTGGGGATGTTATATGGGCTCATTTGCACACACATAAAAATAGCTTAAAGAAGTACAGCAAACTGCAGAAAAGTGACCAAATACTTAATAGTTACTTTATTGCTCAGCTGACATCTTGAGAATAAATTGTCTTATTTTGTAGCAATAAGAAACTTTGATGTATATATCTCTAATGGGAGAAAAAAGCTCAAAGGTTTGTATTTTAGGCAGGTTTTCTGTTTTAACAAGAAAAAACACTAACAAAATATTGTGTCATGGGATCATTTATGTAACATAAGTGGATATTTAGAAACATGCTAATGTACATTCAGCTGTCAATAGCTCTCTGTGTAGTGCAGTTACTTGTCTTGGTAGCTAAGAAAGGACAAACATATGCTGTTGTCATGCCGTCAGGTGGACTTTCAATAAGGTGAGATCAGTAGTAATGTCCAAAAAGAGGAAGATCCTCAAAAGCCCATTTCCAAAGCAATAAATGTGCATGTAAAAGCAGTGATCCATATTTCTTACCTTGAAGAGGAAGACAAGAATCTCCCCCAGCCTTCTTGATGAAAGAATCATAGAATCATCTTGGTCAGAAAAGACCTTTAAGATCGAGTCCGACCATTCTTTAACTCTACCAAGTCTAGTGCTAAACCATGTCCCTCAGCACTATATCCCTGCCTCTTTTAAATACCTCCAGGGATAGGGATTCAACCATCTCCATGGGGAACTTGTTCCCAGTCTTTGAGAACTGGTGAAGAAGTTTCTTCTAATATCCAACCTAAACCTCCCCTGGAGCAACTTAAGGCCATTTTCTCTTGTCCTATCACTTGTTACTAGGGAGAACTGACACCCACCTCACTGCAACCTCCTTTTAGGAGTTTGAGAGAATGAGGTCTCCCCTCAGTCTCCTCTTCTCCAGACTAAACAACCCCAGGTCCCTCAGCTGCTCCTCACCAGACCTGTTCTCCAGACCCTTCACCAGCTTTGTTGCCCTTCTTTGGACATGCTCCAGAACCTCAGTGTCTTTCTTGTAGTCAGGGCCCCCAAAACTGAACCCAGCGCTCAAGGTGTGGCCAAGATGTGGCCTTACCAGTGCTGAGTATAGGGAGGCAAACACACAAGAATGTGTTCACCAACTAATTGACTCTGAGTCATTGCACTGTTTTCTTGAGATTTTCATGTTCGTGAACATACGCAGGAGGAAGAAAAGCTCTATTCACCTCCCCATGCCTACTACTGGTCATGTCCTCACAAGGCAGGAGTACTGAGAAATGGTTTGGATGGTCACAGTATTAGAAGGCAAACTGGTGAGGTCTAACAGGTTGGTAATTCTGTCATAGGAGGCTTTACTTAAGAGAGTTTTATAGCAGGAGTACACTTCTATATTAATAATGTCTGCAGATAGAGCTGCCCTTCTGGTGTAGGCAACATCCCAAGAAAACATTAATCATGTTTTCCTGGATCAGCCAAATTGATTTCTTGGGAGAAATATTGTCTTGTCTACTCCCCAGCTATTTCTGAACCCATCACCAACTTACGGTGGTCTGAGCACCTAATGAACAAACAATTACTGCCTGTTGATCACCCAGCAGAAAGGGTACAAATGCTCCTTTAGGTTCTAAGTGCAAGTAACTTCATTTTTGCTAAGATGCAGGGACTGGGTTTGTTCTGTCATCTGTTTTTTTTATCTTTGGGTTGTTTGGGGTTTTTTTTCTTTCCTTTTGGATCCTTGGGTTACACACAGAGTGATGTCATATTTGCTGTGCTAGGAACAGCTTACATTTATTTATTCTGTTGTAGCATTCTATGTAAGCTTTTACAAGCAAAGGAAAACTGCTCAGTTTTTGTTCCCTTCGTTTCTATCTGTCCACTTCTCCTCAAGATGTAGCTCAGTCCTGCCCAGCAAGTAGCAAGATAGCTAAAAATGGAGCCCATTAACCCAAGCAGAGACAATGCTCCATGAGCTAGAGGTGAGCTGATTTGCTTCAGGCCAGGTTAAGCTGTAAGAATAGTTTGTGCGCATAGGGTACGTGGCAGTATCACCTAATGGTGTCTTCCTGCCTCTTCTGCACTCAAATGAAAATGTAACCTGGTTGATTTCTGTGTCCAAAGGAAGGACAGTCAGTGTAAAGACTGGCTGTGCCAAGGAAGTGAAATGAGCAGTCTGATTTGGAGACATGCCTGTACCTGAAAGGAGCCTGTGGAGCTCAAATCTAACTGTCAGAGCCTGCCACTACTCAAAGCCTGACCAGCTGGATTTTCATTTTGTATTGATTTTTTTTTCAGGTTTTGATCAACACAAACTGCTCACACACCAGGTTGAGTTCACTTAAGTCATTCCCCATAGAATCACAGTGTTTGTACCAGACTGCTTTGATTGAGCTCCTGTCTACATGTAGGAGCATGCCCCAGGTGAGCTGGTTATTGCAGTCATGATTCACACCAGTCTCATTTAAACTCCACTTGTGTTTTGGCCATCTCTTGATTTTTCCACTTCACAGCATCTGCCAGTAAGGTGGCAAGAATGACTATCAGATGGAATTTCTTACCAAAGCTGTTTAGTGGTCTGCTTCCCCTAGAAACTTGTCCCTGTGGATGACACCAAACTGAACTCTCTTGAACCTGACAGGAGTGAGCTGCAACAGAGAAGAAAATATCCCCTTCTTCCCTCCTGGCCTCCTCTTCTGAGGAATTACAGGTTTCAGGTCTGTTTCAAAGTGCTCAATGCATCCAGGATAGGAAGAGAACTACTGAACTTCCAAGGCAGACACAAAGGTTATTTACACCTCTCTACATCACTGCTGTTGGGCCTTTGACTTCCACAGGCTCATGATCTACAATCACCATGAAGGCCATGAGCAGTGAATCAAAAATGACTTAGAAGTGGCCTTCAGAAACCTCTGTTAGGGGCATTTCCAGCACCTATTTCAAAATACTTTGTTTCCTGTTTAGATACGATTTAGAGGCTCAAAGTCAGACAATTCAGTTCTGCTGTGGTGGAAGGCAACAGTGAGGTTATTCAGTGCAGTTCTGGAGCTCTTATTTAGATATCAAATTAGATGTCCAAAGAAAACATTACAAATTCTTACTTTTGGGATGATTAGAAGAAATTACATGGCTGGAAAGCATTTGTATTTGGCTTGTTTTGGGGGTGATAGCAGATAATGCAAATAAGGCAGAGGTAAAGCAGTGTTAAAGATTTTATCAATGTTCTCAAAAATAATTTATCCTCTTTCTTGACACTAGTTGAAGTCTTGAGGCCTTTCTTTGCCTATCTCCAAATATTCCCTGGGCCACTTAAGAAGAAGCTGAAGCATGATTCTCAGCATTTGGAAGTAAATAGGCTGTCATGACTGATGCAAGCTGTCTTTGAAATCAATTATGCATCCAATGCAGCAGAAGTTGCAAGTGAGTTAATATTGGCCTAATGACTTTCATAGAATCATTTAGACTGAAAAAGATCTCTATGATCATCAAGTTCATCCATCAACCCAAGACCACCATGCCCACTAAAACCATATCTTTACAGGTCTCTAAAACAACTGTGTCTATCAAGGTCTGATTCCATGTGATTCCATTATAAATGGGGGTCTTGTTGTTTCTTTTCCAGTATAGCTTTTGAGTCTTAAGGAAATAATTTTTTTTTCCTCCTAGTGGATGCATAGAATCATAGAATGGTAGGGTTGGAAGGGACCTCTGATGATCAACTCTGACCCCTCTGCCAGAGCTAGATCGTGTAGGGCAGGTCACACAGGAACACATCCAGATGGGACTGGAAAGTCAGTAGAGAAGGAGACTCCACAACCTCTCTGGACAGCCTGCTCCAGGGTTCCACCACCTTCACAGTAAAGAAGTTTTTCCTCATGTCAAGATAGAACTTCCTGTGTTCAGCATGTATCCATTGCCCCTTGTCCTATCACAGGACACCACTGAGAAGAGACTGACACCTTCTTCTTCACAGTTAGCCTTCAGATATTTATAAGTATTGATAAGATCCCCTCTCACTCTTCTCTTTTCTAGACTGGATGGCCCCAGGTCCCTCAGCCTTTCCTCATCAGACAGATGTTACAGTTCCTTCATCATCCTTGTAGCCTCTGTTGGACACTCTCTAGTATATCCCTGTCCCTCTTGATCTGTGGATCCCAGAATTGGACACAATACTGCAGGTGTGAAATCACTAGTGCAAAATAAAGGGGAAGGAGACTCTCCTTCTTGATCTGCTGGCCACACTCTTTTTAATGCACCTGAGGATACCATTGGCATTCTTGGCCACAAGGGCACCTTGCTGTCCCATGGATAACTTATTGTGCACCAGGACTCCAAGGTCCTTCTCCATAGAGCTGCTTTCCAGCCCCAAACCTGTATTGGTGCATACACAATGTGTTATAACTGGCATAAATATATTAAATTACTTAGTAGAGGGCATCTCTTTCCCAAGCCTTTTCCTGGTATTCAGCAGTGTGTGTTGTGTTCGATTTGTTGTTGATTTTGTGCTGCAGGGATGATTTCTTTTTTTTTTCTTACAACATGCATGAACATGGGAGGTGCCTTATGGATTTACAAAATAAGTAAACCTGAGGAGTGATACTGTGCAAATGTCTCTCAGCTTTATTTCCATCTCTCCACATTCACATTGTGGATTGATTTCCAAAAGGCAAGATAAATATGGAAACCTGACAGCTGAAAACACCATCAAGTGGGAACTTGTGTCCTGATTATGCTGTGGAGAAAGTGATGCTTGCTTTAGTCTGATTTATGAACAGGGCAATGACTGAGCAGGTGCTGGGCCAGCATCAGCTATTTGCTTTCCTACAAAAAGAGTGATGAAAGGCGTTGGAAAGCAGAAGGAGCAAAATTATTATTTAATTTTTTTTTTGGATGCCTCAGCTAAGTGCATCACAGTGCTACTCATGAGCAGCAATCCATCTTTACTGTTCTGAAGAACATGTTGACCTTTCTGGAGACCACATCTCCCTCAAAGGGTTTTGGCCTGAAATTTCTCTTTCCCCATCAATGTGCACACACAGTACCTGTTCAGTCAGGAGTGAACAAAAGGCCTGAATACCAAGATTGAGCAAGCTCCTTTTGTTTCTCACCTGGTGAGCTTCACAGACATGAGAGTTGAATTCTGCATAGCCCCAGCTTGAGACATGCATTGGACAGAAGCCTTCCAGGATAAACACAATACCAAGGCAGGTTCAGTACTCCACAGGAAAAAACATGTGCAGAATTATAACTCAAGAGTCTGATTCAGACACCTCAGAATCAAGAGGCAGAAAGCTGACCCTACAAACACCAAAGTCAGTGAGCAAAGAAGATGAAGAAGTGTTCCAGGTGCCAGAGCAGATTCCTCTGCAGCCTATAGTGACAAAGTGGCTTTGGTGGGCACCTGGCATGCAGTCAGGGCCAACTCACCACAGCTGTAGGTCAAAGTTTCATTTTTCAGTCACTGTTGTGATGTCTAGACACTATAATGAAGGTTTGAAGAAGCACTCTATGAACATACAGCATATATACAATCCCTCTCCCAGGAGCCTCACAGCTTTGCAAAAAGACGTAAAATTGAATTAAGAGGACAATCCATCAGATCATTACCTGCATCTGTATGTGTGAAGTAAAATTCTTCATACCTCATTGTCTCTCAAGTGTGTTTGTGCACATAGGATATGTGGCAATATCACCTAAAGGTGTCTTCCTGCCTCTTCTCAAATTCTCAACAGAGAATTATAATCCATGGCTCAGCAATAGATTCATAAATTCATAGAATGATTTAGGTTGGAAGGAACCTTAAAGATCGTCTAGTTCCAGCTCCCATCCCATAGGCAGGGACACCTCCAACTAGACCAGGTTGCTCAAGGCCTCATCCAGCCTGGCCTTGAACACCTCCAGGAAGGGGGCATCCACAGCCTCCATGGGCAACCCGTTCCAGTGTCTCAGCACCCTTACTGTAAAGAATTTCTTTCTAATATCTGGTCCAAATATCTATCTAATATCTAGATATTCTCTATTGTTTTTTGTATTTTTACAGAACACTAAGACTGTTTGAATTGTCTCTTTCACACCATATGATCTCTTATGCTCCAGCTGTTTGGTGAATTAAATGTATATTAATCTTCATTAAGGGCTTTCACTGCCTTTTGAGTGGATATACATTTTCCAGCAACTTTTGGAATTACATGAAGTACAACATGAAGTTTGCTACATTTGCTCATCATTTTGATGGCAGAAATTTGCTTTCTGAATGGATTTAAGCTTGAGGAGGATATATTTAGACCAGCTACCAGAAAGAAGTTTTTTACAGTGAAGGTGGTGAGACACTGGAATTGGTGGATGTCCCCTCCCTGGAGGTGTTCAAGGTCAGACTGCATGAGGGCTTGAGCAACCTGATCTAGTGGAAGGTGTCCCTGCCCATGGCAGGGGGCTTGGAACTAGATGATCTTTAAGGTCCCTTTGAACCCAAACCGTTGAATCTATGACTCTTATGGTTTAACACAGTGTGTAGAAAAAGTGGCATTTCTGTACAAAGAATGAAAAAGGTAAAAAAAACTTGTCTGCTTCTTCAGCTGTACATTGGATTCCTGTGGTGGACATGGGCTAGGATTTGACAAGATTTTTTTTCTGGTGCTGTGTCCTCACAAAACACTTGCAGGGTTTTTTTGCCAGCTGTGCGTGTCCAGTTGCCAGGAAACACAACTTTGGAGCTGAACGTGCAGCTATTCAGTGTCAGAGCTGAACAACCTGAAGTTTTTTGGGTCAGTTATTGGTACCATCCAAAATAATCTCTTGAGACTTGATAAAACTGGCTTGCATATCAGTGACTACATTAAGTATAAGGCTGAAGAGTAGAGTAGAGTAGAATAGAATAGAATACTAAACACCTCCAGTGATGGTGACTCCACCACCTCCCCGGGCAGCCCATTCCAATGGCCAATCACTCTTTCTATGAAGAACTTCTTCCTAACATCTAGCCAAAACCTTCCCTGGTGCAGCTGGAGGCTGTGTCCTCTTGTTCTGGTGCTGGTTCCCTGGGAGAAGAGACCAACCCCCACCTGTCTACAACCTCCCTTCAGGTAATTGTAGAGAGTAATAAGGTCTCCTCTGAGCCTCCTCCAGGCTAAGCAACCCCAGCTCCCTCAGCCTCTCCCCATAGGGCTTGTGCTCCAAACCCCTCCCCAGCTTTGTTGCCTTTCTCTGGACATGTTCCAGCAAGAAGGCCAAGGTGAATCAGAACATGCAATGTTAATGTCTTAACTGTGTCCATGAAGCATGGAGGTAGCAATTCATTATTTCTCTGGTTGTGTATTAGTATAAAACTCACACTGAACCAGGCACTGACCTATTTTTGCCATCTTCTAGTGTTTAACATCACACTGCTTTAAAGTCTTTGTGTGATCTGCAGAGGTAGTAAGGCATCAGGCTGACCATTATGGAGGGTGTTAGGAATGGCCAATGATTTGGAAAGCTGAGACTCTAAAACAGGCCTGTTTTCTTGTGTCTGGGGCAAACTCCCTTCTCAAATGACAAGCTGCAGGTGCTGAGTAACTTGGAAAACTCATAGAATGGTCGAGGCTGGAAGGGACCTCCAAAGGTCATCCAGTCCAACCTCCCCGCAGTCAGCAGGGACATCCCCAGCTAGACCAGGCTGCCCAGGGCCTTGTTGATCCTCACCTTGAATATCTCCAGGGAAGGGGCCTCAACCACCTCTCTGGGCAACCTGTTCCAGTGTTGCACCACCATCATAGTAAAGAACATGTTCCTAACATCCAATCTAAGTCTGCTTTTCTCCAGTTCACTGGTGGTGGCTGCAGTACCTGGCTTTACAGACTCAGGCTTGCAAGCTATAGCTTCAACAAAATTTTGTTTAATGCTTCTTCATAAATTGGTGCATGAGGGAAGAGAAGATAGGAAAATTTTATGAACCTTTCTTCAAGATGATCTGCACTCTGCCCTTATAACTCTGATGCTCATAATTAATGCAGTCAGCCCAAACCTGTACAAAAGTGCCCTACCTGCTCTGTGTTTAATATAGTGTATATATTTTTGTGTGATAAGCACACGTAGTGTTGGATGTAATTGGCCATCTGTGTGTATGTGTACACCATTTTCTTCACAACCATAACAGAAAAAATAAGGTAATTGATGATTATTTTCTTTTGGTTGAATCTTGTTATCCTGGCTTCTAGTCCTGTGATGGCTCTGCACAAGGACAAAACAAGGGTGTTTTCCTTGGGCATGTATAAGAGGCATCCCCACCACCAAACTCCAGTTATCTGAAGGTAAAAGGCAAAGCTTTAATAGCACAGTAAATTTACACCCTTATCTGTGCTTGACAAAATTCTAGCCATAATTTGATTTGACCATATATACAATATATGTTTTTATTTAAGTAATAATGACTGAGGCACGGAGAATTTCCTGAAAATTAATGGCTGGCTGAAAATTTTTATAGCCCAAATGCAGCCAAGGGCCATTAATCCCTACTGGTCAATTCTCCATGAAATGCCTTGTGTCAGGGGTCATTTGTTACATTCCCATCCCTCCCACCCACCAATAAAGAAGGAAAATTAAATGCTACTTTCCTCCTTTGGCATCAGTGAGCCTTGAAACAGCCTCTGCTAGAAAGTGGTGCTGGTGGTGGCATGGCAATGAAGGTTTCTTAGTGAATGAATGATGGAGAACCTTTCAAGAATGGTCTTTCACTGTCTATTACTTTACTTTTGTTAGTGAATAAAGCTCTTCAGTTGGCTTCTTGGAGCTGACAAGGAGATGAAAACATTGCCATGCTTCCCCTGCCAGTAGAAAAGCTGTAGTGTTAGAAAAGTGGGGGAGTTTGCATCCCACATATATCACAGGTCTGTCTTACCTACTGTGGCTGCCATCCTGCTAGAATCTTTTATTTATTGTCTTGTATTCAGTGACCAGCACTAACTACTTGCAACTGAAGTTTATTTTCTCTCTTTCTTGGAGAAATGTATCTTAGTTCACCTTGGAGAAAAGAAGGCTCTGGGAAGACCTTATAGTGGCCTTCCAGTACCTGGAGGGTGCATACAAGAAAGTTGGGCAGGGACTTTTTGCAAGGGCTTGTAGTGACAGGGTGAGAGGGAATGGATTGAAGCTCAAGGAGGGGAGATTTATACTGGGTATTAGGAAGAAGTTCTTTACTGTAAAGATGGTGAGACACTGGAACAGGTTGACCAAGGAGGTTGTGGATGCTACACTCCAGGTCTGTTCAAGGCCGGGTTGGATGAGGCCTTGAGCAAGCTGGTTTAGTCACTGCTTTTCAGGAAGGAGGAAGAGAAGCAGTCAGACCCTGCCCATTCAGTCTGATCAACCCTTGGTGACATACAGTTTAGGTTATAGTTCTTTATCTGCTTTATTTCAGACAGTTCCTTGAATGGCAAGCTTGGAACAGTAACAGATAAAAACTAGAACATGGGAGATTTTGCTTAAAGGAAAACTTCTTCCTGTGAGGGTGGAGAGCACTGCACCAGACTCCACAGAGGGGTTGTGGAGTCTCCATCTCTGGAGACTTTCAGAATCCAGCTGTACAAAATCCTGTGCAACCTGATTTAGGTGACCTTGCTTCAGCAGGGAGGTTGGACTGGATGATCCCCAGAGGTTTCTTCCAACCTCCACCATTCTGTGATTCCGTGAAGCTAGAGACTTGGTTGTAGTTTCAGCCTTCTGCCTCCTTAGTAGGAGAACTGGGCTTTCCTTCTTCCACTCATGGAATGGAACAACAAACCTTGGCACTGTTAAGATTTTGACATAAAATTGTAAAAAAGACATTACAAATACAAAACTGAACTTTTATTATTCTGTTTGAACACTGGAGTTCACGTGGCTGACTTTGAATGGTCTGTCAGTGTATCTGGAGAGAGTGAGGATGTGTCAAACCTACTATTTCCATTTCAAGTGAAACAAAATTTTTCAAGATATTCCAAACCATATAATACATGAAATAAATACTACAGCAAGGTGTCCTGTACCTGTCCCTGGAAGCCTGCTTTAGGGATCACAGTTTCAGAATACTGAATAATGGGAAGGACACAGTGAGCCAAGACATGCATGGATTTTAGCAAAGGGTCTTTGATCATTTGAAACTTGTTCTGTGTCCTTACCCAAGATATTGATCAAAGCACTAATCTAAGAAGAACGGTATAGTAAAGGTGGATTTAATTTCATGTTATTTTTCTTAAGATGTATTCCTTTCCAGTATTTTTATTGTGCAGAATGTGACTGGGGCAGGCTTGCCAACTAGTTGTACTCAAGTTCACAGAATCACAGAATGTTAGAGGCTGGAAGGAACCTTGGCAGATCATCCAGTCCAACCCCCCTGCCAGAGCAGGATCACCTATACCAGATCACACAGGAATGCATCCAGGAGGGTTTTGAATATCTCCAGAGTGGGAGACTCCACAACCCCCCTGGGCAGCCTGTTCCAGTGTTCTGTCACCCTCACAGTGAAAAAATTTTTCCTCACGTTTCCATGGAACTTCCTATACCTCAACTTCTACCCTTGTCCTGTCACTGGGGATCACCGAGAAGGGCCCGGCTCCATCCTCTTGGCATTCACCCTTTTCATGTTTATAAACATGAATGAAGTCACCCCTCAGTCTCCTTTTCTCCAGGCTAAAGAGCCCCAGCTCCCTCAGTCTCTCCTTGTAAGTGAGATATTCCACACTGGAGGTGTTTAGGAAGAGACTGGATGGTGTCCTTGGTGTCATGGTTTAGTTGATTAGATAGTATTGGATGATAGGTTGGACTCAATGATCTCAAAGATCTCTTCCAACCTGGTTAATTCTATTCTGTTCTACTCTGTTCTGTTCTGTTCTATTCTATTCTGTTCTATTCTATTCTGTTCTATTCTATGCTATGCTATGCTATACTATGCTATGCTAATTCTATTCTCTTTCTATTCTGTTCTGTTCTGTTCTATTTTTGTGGCTCTGAGCTGGACTCTTTCAAGCAGTTCCCTGAGATCCTTCTTGAACTGAGGGACCCAGAACTGGACACAATGTTCTAGATGTGACCTCACCAGGGCAGAGTTGTCCCATAGTGCACTGAGACTACTTGTGTGGGTGGCTTTGCCTCTGGGTGCTGGCATTTGCAGGATCACAGCCCTTTTCCTTAAAGTTATGCTTCATCTTTAAAGCAAATCACTTTATATATGCCACTAGTATCAGTGAGGGTCTGTAATACTCTCCCACAGACAGGTGTCTTTTAGGGACTCAAGACTGAAATAAGCGTGAAATAGAACAGAATGAAATTACTTGAGCTCAATAGCAACACTACCACCCCCAAACTGGACTGATGATCTGTTGATATGTTGCCTTCTTTTTATTTTAATTATGAAATTTAAATATTTTTCTGCTGCTATTTACTATTGAATTTAACTTTTATTTTGTTTTTATCCTGCATTTCAGGGATTCACTAAAACATTATATTTTTTAGCTACATATATATATATATAAATAAAACTAAATCATTATAGCCTTATTATGAATTGTTCACAGTAACTACTGAGTTGTTGCAAACTTCATCATGAAATGTAAAGCACCAGAAAATCTGGTGGTGATACTCTTTTACTCTGTGGGTTCTTAAAATAAGTCAGAGTCAACAGATTGCCAAAATATGCAATTACAGAGTTATTAAAATGCAGATTTTTGGCAAGAAGCCACTGTAGTCTCCTATGTTCACAGCTGTCTATTTACAGGAAAACAGCCCTGAGCAGCCTGTGGTGGCTTCGTGAAGCTATTACAGCTAATTGGGTCAGTGCAGGGCCCTCTCTAAGGACTAGGTTCAGCAACTTTTTACCTCCTAGATCATAAGCTTCACTTGAAGTTAGGTTTTTAGGCAGGGGGGATTGACAGTAGACCATCTTTTGTTCCTGTCATGCTGATACTAAGTGCAAGGTGTTTCTCCTGAGACTGTGTGTGTGCTGTAGCTATGTCTACACAGATGGTTCCTCAGACTGGAGCATGGACCACTCAGCTGGCAGGTGCAGCGCCATAAATTTTGAATTACACTTCTGAGGTCAGTGTAACATGCATTTTCCCCAGTCAGGGCTGGCTTTAATCATTGTTGCCTTC
This sequence comes from Dryobates pubescens, assembly GCF_014839835.1. Classification (NCBI taxonomy): domain Eukaryota; kingdom Metazoa; phylum Chordata; class Aves; order Piciformes; family Picidae; genus Dryobates; species Dryobates pubescens. The sequence goes on along the minus strand of NC_071615.1, from coordinate 27,087,424 downwards.
ACAGTTCTCTGAAAGTAGGGCATGCTGGAGTAGGAAGGAAGTGCCAGATGCTGTGCTTTAACGAAGGAGAAAGCATGGCCATCTTACCTTCACCCTCTCTCTCAAGGCCATTGAGCTGTTTGTTCTTTCCCTTCATGCAGCGACTTGGGAACAAAAATTATGACCTACTTAGTATAAAAAAAACCCTCCTTCAAAGCTGGTGCTCAGAGTGGTGCATGCAGATGCTTCACATGATTACTGGCAACCAAAACCTGCTTTGTCTCTGGTTTAGCATCCAGGTAGGACCAATATGTGGCAGCTCTTTCACAATGTCTGATTTTGGCAAGGTGCTTTCAGTATGGATTCTTACCATTCATTGTGCAATTTCTCCCAAGAAGCAAAGCTAGTTCTTTTCCCCTCCATGAAATTGTGAGATTGGCACAATCCCTGAAAAGGAGGTGGAAGGTTTTGCAAAATAAGGTGTGTAGCACCTAACAGTGACAAGCAGCACAATGAGCAAGTCATCCCTGCTGTGAAGCTGGGGTGACATTCCCAGAGTGTGGAAAGGCAGAATTTCACATTATCTGTGCTAAAGTGCAATGGAAAAGAGCCTTGCTTTGTAAAGCTCTAAATGTCTGATGCCAGTGAGAGGTTGCTAGTTTTGTGAACGTTAGGGGTTGGAAGGGACCTCTTGAGTTCATCAAGTCCAACTCACCCAAAGCAGGATCACCTACAGCACGCTGCACAGGGATGCATCCAGATGGGTTTTGAAAGCCTCCAGAGAAGGAGACTCCACAGCCTTTCTGGGCAGCCTGTTCAGGTGCTCCAGCACCCTCACTGTAATGAAGTGGAACCTCCTATGTTCCAGCTTTTTCCCATTGTTCCTTGTCTTACCACTGGACGCCACCAAAAGGACACCATCACCTTCATTCTGACACCCACCCCTCAGATATTTATAGATGTTAATAAGATCACCTCTCAAGTCTTCTCAAGACTAAATCACCCCTGTTTCTCTCAGTCTTTCTTCATGGGAGAGATGTTCAAGTCCCCCAGTCATCCTCTCTACTTGTCCTTATCAAACTTCATGAGGTTTGCCTTCACCCAGCTCTCCAGCCTGTCCAGATCTCATTGGTTGGCAGCACAGCCTGACAGGCTGTCAGCCACCCCTCCCAGTTTGGTATCATCAGTGAACTTGCTGAGGGTACACTCTATCCCTTCCTCCAGCCAATGCCACTAATATCTGTGAGGGTCTGTAATAGTCTCCCACAGACAAGTGTCATTTAGGGATTTAGGCCTGAAAGAAGTGCAAAATAGAACAGGACCCTTAGAGAATAGACTGTAATTGGTTAAGTATTATACTAGCTGAGATTGGTAATACTTTTATTCCTCATAGAAAAAAAGATAGTAATTTCCTTTTGCAGCAAAACTCACTTCTGTGTATCAGACACACAGCTTTTACTCCTACGAACATCTTTCTTCTCTCTCAGTCAAGTCCAGTCTGTGTTGTCCCTAAAAAAATTTCAACATGTGGCCACCCCTTTCATAGATTTTCCTACCTGAATAATGAAGAGTCTAAAACATTTAAGATATTAAGATGGCATTTAGCAGTTGGGTGCATCCTGAGAAACTTGTAAGGACAATAATACAGAAGAGCTTACGCTGGTATTTTGGAAGGTGCACAGAAAATCCTAACAGAACCCTTAAGCTGAGCATTGATGGTGTTATACAGGAGGAGATGTTTTGAGGCAAATGTGAAGAGAGAAAAATATATCTGAAGAACTTGGTTTTGAGGCTCTCTGGAGGTGTACATATACCAGAGGGCTGCAGAGATGCAAAGCAACAATGCGATTAAACCACTGAATTGTCCTTCCCTGAGCTCATGTTCTGAGCCATCCAGCAGGCAGGCTGGATGCCAACCTTCCATGCAGCAGCATGGGACTACTTTAGTTTATGTCTATAGATATGGCCCCCACAGGCAGCTGAGCTGCTGTAGGAGTGGTGAAGCACTATATGCTTTTCTTCCGTTCTTGACTGCAGAATGAAAGGCATGTGGTGCAAGAAGAGGAACCCAGCAGAGATCCCCCCAAAGACAAGGGACTGTACCCCAACAAGCAACAGCAGGGCATACTTGTTCATGGTCATTTGCACTGAAGGAACGTCACTGCTTTCAGTTCCCAGGCCTGGTTTCTGCTCTGTGCATCAAGAAGTGTGCCCCTAAACACAGTGGTGGGCATTCCCTGTGCTGCTGGTAATCAGCTTATCAGAATCCACATGAGAAGAAATGCCTTAAAAATCAAGGACTCACAAAGGTGCCAAAGAACGTGAGTCCACTTACCTCCTTAAGGCCCTCCAAGACACTAGTATTGTTTTCTTCATGGAGTTTTAAAGGTCCTGAAATGAAAGAACATTAAAATGTGTAGCTGTAGGTCTGGGACCATGCTGAGGCTCATGCAGAGAGGTTGAGGAATGAGGGGAAAGTCTTTTCTGTCTTCAGTAACTTAGAGACCAAACCTCCACAGGGGAAAAGACAAAGGGTCAGATCCTGCCCTTTTTCTCCTGTTCCTATCTAGAAGTCAGTAAATTTTGATTTGAAAAACAAGAGAGAGAAATGCAAGGGATGTGAGGTAGGAAGTTTGAGGAGCTCCTGGGCAAATGTATCATAGGAATATAACATAGAATGGTTTGGGTTGGAAGGGATCTCAAAGATTATGTAGTTTCAGCCCCCCCTGTCTTTAGCAAAGATGCCTCCTACTACATCAGGTTGCTCCAGACCTCATGCAGCCTGGCTTTGAATGCTTCTAGGGTTAGAGTCTCTACAATTTCCCTGGGCAACCTGTTCCAGTGCCTTACCATCCTCTTGGTGAAGAATTTATTCCTAATGCCTCATCTAACTCCATCTTCTTCCACTTTGAAGCTATTACTCCTTGTCCTGTCACTACATGATGATGATGATGATGATGCTAGCAGCAAAATGAGTTGTGCTGAGGGAGAGAAGCAGCGCAGTGCCAGCGTAGGGTGCTTGAGAAGATGCACGGGCAGCCTGATATTACTAACACCTTCTGTGTTGGTGAGTGCAGAGTTAACAGCAGCTTTGGCCATTAGATACTGTTTAGGCTTAAACCAAGAAGGAAGGAGGCAGGCTTGTGTACTATTAAGCAGGTCCTTGTCTGGGCACTCTTCCTCATTTTCTCTCAAAATAATCTATTGCTGCAACTCAAGAGGAAAATGACCCCAATCTAAAGATTAATAGACCGGGATGTGGATGTTTCCAGTGATGTGTATGAAACTCAGTGGGTTTTGTTGCTGTGTGAACCGAGGTGTCTTTTATCAGCAGATCTCTGGATCTTAAAGCCTAGGCTGATTATTGAAGAGGGCAGCAGGCAATTTAGGGCACATGGTGTTTTCTTATGAGAGAGGCTTTGCTGCGAAGTGCAGTTATTTATGTTGATAAATTGGGGCTGTCAGGATGTCTAGCTCATTTCATAGGATGAATTTGTAAACATACACCTCTGGCTTGGGTAGTGGGGGTGGGAAGGGGGTATTTGTTTGAGAGACTGGTGGGAAGACAACTCACAGATTCATAGACTGCATTGGATTAGGAAGGACCCTCAGAGGTCATCTTGTCCAACAGCCCCTGAAGTGAGCAGGGACACCTCCAACTAGATCAGGCTGCCCAGGGCCACATTATCTTGAATGTCTCCAGGGATGGGGCCTCAACCACATTACTGGGCAACTTGTCAAATATTTTACCATTCTCATTGTGAAGAACTTCCTCTTAATGTCCAACCTAAATCTACCCTGCTCCAGTTCCAAACCACTGGCCCTCATCCTGTTGCTACAAGCCCTTCTAAACAGTCCTTCCCCAGCCTTCCTGTAGGTCAGCTCCTGCACATACCATTTCTCAAAAAGCAGTACAGGGCTTTTCATGTGCCTGAAAATGGCTCATCACTAGGGTCAGATTAATCTCATTTTGGCTTAATGGAACAAATAAAATAACTCCCTTAGTCCATAATCAAGCTGCAATGAAAGTGGAGCAGACTACCTGTGACCATTTTAGGCTGTGCCTTTAAGAAAGGGACAGTTGCTGGAATACTCTGGCTGAATGTTTTGGTGAAATAATGAAAATAAGATATTCTAAACAAATTTCATTGGTAGATTGGTAGAATGCAACTTCAGTTCAGTTTGAATCTCAGTTTGAGTCTGTCTTTTTTCAGCCTGTCTGTTTCTGTCTCTCTCTGAGCAACAGCTGTGTGGGACGGAGTTGACCTTGAACTAACAGATAAGAATAATTCTTGCATATGCTTTGAGCTAACAGAATTTCCTCCTTAATAATTACCTTTTCTCTCTCTGACCCCTTTTTGGGAAAAAAGGGAGGTAGGGGGAGGAGGGGGTACAGCAGGGGGACCCTCCTGGCTGGAGGAGGGAAAGTTTTCTTCTGTACTACGTTCTTTGCTGTATATTTCTGTACATATTGTAAATACTGTGTATGGTGTATATAATCACCTGCATTTCATCCTGCTTGTGAATATAGCTTATATTCATATCTGCTTCTCCGACTGAGTTAGCCATGGTTTCTTTGTGTGGGGGGGAGAACTGAACTTTCTCTCACCACCACACTACACAGTGTCAAGACTGAGTAGTTTTGGAATGTTCCATCTTTCCTAGCAAAGGGTTTTTGGTTCTGGAGTTCTGCAGGCATGCCAAAATGTAGAGCCAGCTTGGCTCAGGCAAGCGAAGCTGAAGCAAGCTTCCTTTATTTAATCCAGCAACAAAAAATAAGTTGCCACAAATTTTGTAAGAAAAACTGCTTTGGGGAGAAAGCAGAGGAATTTCCATGCCATGCTATTACAGATGTGCCTTTAAGGTTATAAATAAGGAGATTAATTTAAAAGTAGAAGAGTTTTGCTAGGCTAAGTTTTGTCTTGTTTTGCTGGCTTCTTAAATCAGGAGTTAAAGGTCTAGGTGTTGTGGAAGGTTGCAAATTTCTCTGTCCTTTTCCCATCATGTTATATGGTCAGAGGTTTTAAAAGGAAACCCTTGGAGTTCAATACTGGCTGGGTAATGAGGTTTAGATGACATCAGTGACATGTCTGTATGGACATAGCTTCAGCACATGATATAAAACCACAGAACTCTCAAGACTGGTGCTAAAACATGTTTCTCAGCACATCTCTGCCTCTTTGAAACACCTCCAGGGATGGGGATTCAACCACCTCCACAGGGAACACGTTCCAGGCATTGATAACCCTTTCAGGGATGAAGTTTCCTCTAGTATCCAACATAAACCTCTTCTGGTGCAACTTAAGGCCATTTTCTCTTGTCCTATCATTCGTTGCTAGGGAGAAAAAACCAACACCCACCTCACTTCAACTTTCTTTCAGCAGAAAAAAAAGGTGAGTGGAATCAATTATAGGTTGTTCTTTTGTTTCCAAAGCTGAACTAAGAAAGCCCAAAAGCAGCAGCATGCTTTTGCTGGGTACATTGCAATGTAATTGCATCACTCAGTAGAAATTACAGTTGGATCCATAGTGTAAGGCAGAAGGGAACAAGAAGCTGGCAGGCAACATATGCATGAGGAGCATGCTGTATCAATGTGAGTGTAGACAGGACTAGGCCCTGGGGGTTATAGTCTTATTACATTACCTGTTCCCAAAGTGTGAAGGGGGAGTAAACAGGCAGACTCCTAAACTTATTAACTGTTTTCTATTTGGGCAAGATTAAGTAGTCAGAAATCACAGAATCATAGAATGGTTTGGGTTGACCTTAAAGATCATCTAGTTCCACCTGCTCTGTCATGGGCAAGGACACCTTCCATTAGACCGAATTGCTCAAGGCCTCATCCAACCTGGCCTTGAACACCTCCAGGGGGGTGACATCCATGACCTCCTTGGGCAACCTGTTCCAGTGTCTCACCACTCTCACTGTATAAGAATTTCTTCCTAATATCCAGTCTAAATCAGCTCTCCTCAAGCTTCAATCCATTCCCTCTCATCCTATCACTACAAAACCTTGTGAAAAGTCCCTCACCAGCTTTCTTGTAGGCCCCCTGTCAGGTACTGGAAGATCCCTATAAGGTCTCTCTGGAGCCTTCTTTTCTTCAGGCTAAACAGCCCAATCACTTGGGTACTATTTATATCATCAGAAGCTTGTGTCAACTTAACTGATTTTAATGATGAGGATTGTTATAAAACCCAGCAACTCTTATCTTCACCACTGCACTTATGCTGTGGTAATGAGGACTTTTCCCTCTCTCCTTTCTGCTCCTTCCCTGACTTCACTCATCTCTACTACCGTCTTCCTCCCTAGCTGTTGATTACTGTCAATCACTGTCACATTACCTTGCCTCATATGCATCAAGAAGAGCAGCTTTTCCCATCAAGTAAGCCAATTCTAAAGCTGCCTTCCCAGAGGCTACACAGATTGCATAAGCTGGAGGAGCTCAAGAAAGAGTAAACTGGACAATAACAAAGGCTCCCAGAGCTGCTTCTGCCTGCCAATCTCTCATGCATGTTTTCACACAGTGCTATGTAGGCCATGCCTCCAGGGCCAGAAGCACATCTATCAGACCTCCCATCCACACCATTAATCACAGCAGGGAGGAGGGAAATGGCTCATTACACGGCATCAATGATATTGTCTGTTCTCTCTTCCACAAATTACAGGAACTGTCCCAGTGCTGCATTCAACATCCCTTCACTTTTGAAGTCCATGATCCAAGAGAGGGAACAAAACTTGTTGACAGGAGTATTTACCTGGGAGCAACAGAGGTTAGCCATCAAACTGCACTCATTGAGCACTGAGTGCTGTAGCAAGGCAAACTTTCCATGGGATTTTGTTTTCTACTGTGCAGTCTTTGGTAGTGTTCCTTCTCTCTCCCAGGGTGAAAAAATTGAGGGACATTTTCTCTTCTGCAGCATCTTTTCCAAGCCACTCAGTCCACTTGCATCATAATTTGTGGATGTGATATCTGGACAACACTCTTCATGTCTGACTGGCTTCAGGTATACTTGAGTAAGAGCCACCTGCAGTATTTTGGCCTTCCTTAAAGGTCCTGCTTTGCTGGAGAATCTCTGGTTACCCTTTCAAATCAGCATGCAGAATGCACTAAGTTAGAAGGGACCCTGAAAGGTCATCTTGTGCAACCCCTTTGTGCTATGTAGGGACATCTCCAACTCAGTCAGGTTGCTGAGGGCCCCATCAAGCCCAATCTTGAATGTCTACAGGGATGGGGTATCCATAACCTCCCTGGGCAACCTGTTCCAGTGTCTCACTATCTTCACTGTAATGAACTTCCTCTTTATGTCCAACCTAAATCTACCCTGGTCCACTTTCAAACCATTGCCCCATGTCCTATGACAACAAATCCTCCCTCCCCAGGAAAAGTCTCTCCCCAGCCTTCCTATAGGCCCCCTTCAGGTACTGGAAGGCCGCTGAAAGGTCTTTCCAGAGACTTCTCTTCACCAGGCTGAACAGTCCCAACTCTATCAACCTGGCCTCATAGGAGAGGTGCTCCAGCCCTCTCATTGTCTTCATGGCCCTCCTCTGGACCCACTCCAGAAGGTCTGTGTCATCCATCTCAGAAGTCATATAACTTCACTTTTGCTCACAAGCTTTTAGGCTTGACACTTTTCTGCTTGTGTATTTGTAAATCAGCTCTGCACTTGAAAATCTGTCACCCAGGTTTTGCTCTTGCATGTGACAAGACATGACAAACCTCTTGCCATGTACTAATCTCACCGCTTCAGAGTTCATCTATATCAGTTCTGTACAGACATTGCAAGGTTCTCCAGCTTTTCTTGGAAATGTTGGTGTTTTACTTGTCTTCTAAATTCATCCTTAACCAAGCTTAACTGCATGAGCACAAAGTCAAATGCCAGGTCCCACACTTGGGTCACAACAAGCCTATGAATGCTCCAGGCTTGGGTCAGAGTGGCTGGAAAATCACCCAGCAGAAAAGGACCTGAGGGTGCTGGTCAGTAGAAGGCTGAATGTGAGCCAGCAGTATGCTCAGCTGGCCAAGAAGGCCAACAGCATCCTGGCCTGAATCAGCAATACTGTGGCCAGCAGGATCAGGGAAATGATTGTCTCCCTGTACTTGGCACTGGTGAGACCACACTTCAAATACTGGGCTCAGTTTTGAGGCCCTCACTACAAGAAAGACACTGAGGTGCTAGTGTGTCCAGGGAAGGGCAACAAAGCTGAAAGGTCTGGAGAACAGGTCTCGTGAGGAGCAACTGAGGGAACTGGGATTGTTTCATCTGGAGAAAAGGAGCCTGAGGTGAGAACTCATTGCTCTCTACAACTCCCTGAAAGGAGGTTGGAGAGAGGTGGAGGTTGGTATCTCATCCCTAATGTCAGGTGACAGAATGACAGGATTTGGTCTCATGTTTGCGCCAGGGGAGGTACAGATTGGATGTCAGGAAAAAATGTCTTTGCTGAGAGTGGTCAGGCAGTAACACAGGCTGCCCGGGGAGTTGGCGGAGTCACCATCCCTAGAGGTGTTCAAAAAGCATGTGGACATGGCACTTTGGGACATGGTGTAATGGCCACAGTGGTGTTATGTTGAAGGTTGGGCTTGATAATCTTAAAGTTCTTTTCCAACCAAAACAGTTCTATGATTCTATACCTAGTTAAAGTTAGAAACAGCATAGGACATAAACTCCTACACCTACAATTCTTTGATAAAGAGGCACTATCATACTCGTAGCTTTTTAACTCTACTTATTTCTCTAACACTTATGCCAATGCCACACCTCTGAAAAGCTGCAGTAGTCTGCTAGAGGTGGCAGGTTAATCAGAAACCTTTTACAGTCCTGTTTTTCTCATCCTTCAGATACTTTTAAGAAAGATGTGAACTTTAGAGGAACTCAGGGTGCTGTCATTGTTTCTAGAACTAACAGAAATGTTTTACCAGTAGTTGTAGCAAAGTTTTGTTTTCCTTTGAGATAGTTTTGCTTTAAATAAAATGTTCTCTATTTGCAAAATAATGTGTTTCACATCTGATGGTTTTGAACAATCAGTTGGATGGTTAATGTCTAGGCAATCCTGCGAGGTATTGCTCAGTTTGGGAAGCGACCACAAAACCAGAAATAGTGGAAATGGTTGTGCCAACCAAATGGCCAAGATGGGGAAAAATGTCAAATGAGATCCAATCGTATTGAGTAAGTTTTATTTTTCAGTTCAAAATAAAATTCAGAAAGGTGGCTTCTCTAGTTGTTGGTTAAGAATGTTTCTCCTATGATTTACCTCACACTCTACATCTACTTGACTAGCTCTGTATACTCACTCTCTGCAGCTCCCTGGAAGGAGGTTGCAGTGAGGAGAGTGTTAGTCTCTTCTCCCTTAGTAACAAGTCACAGGACAAGAAGAAACTGCCTCAATTTGCACCAGGGAAGCTTTTGGTAGGATATGAGAAGAAACTTCTTGACTGAAAGGATTATAAACTACTAGAACAGGCTGCCCAGTAAGGTGGTTGAATGCCCATGCCTGCAGGTGTTTCAGAGAGGCAGAGATGTGGTGCTGAGGGACGTGGTTTAGCCCCAGAGCTGGTAGAGTTACATAATGGTTGCACTGCATGATCTTAAAGGTCTTTTCCAACCAAAATGTTTCTGTGATTCAGATACTGATAATAAGTGAGGAATGACAAAATTTTGAGGATGCCAGTAATTTCAGGAAAGATAATGAACATCACAGGCTAGAAATCATTTTTACTTTAGAGAAGCTCCCTATAGCCTAAGAAAAAGAGGCTATTTGAAGATGTATTTCCTTACTTGGCAATTGCAGCCATCAGGCTCTTTCAACCTCAAGTGCTAGAAATTAGTTGGTGTTGGCAGGAGTAGACAAGCTGTAATGTAGTTGGCTCAGTCTTTCCTTTTACCTGTGACTAGTGGATTTGTAATTCCTTTTCCTTCCCACTTCCTGCAGTGCATTAGGGGTGGTTTATTGCTAAGTGAAGCCAATGTCAGGTCCTCCATACAGGAAAGCTGAGAGCCTGCTGACATGGCAGCACTGTGCCATGGTGTGACTATGGCAATTCATCTTGACCAATCTGTTTGGAAATTCAACTGCATGCAATCAATTGTAGTCTTAAAACTTTAATGTCTTTGCACCATGTAGCACTACATTAATTTAGTGGTACATTCAGCCTCTGCATTTGAGGGTCAAGAGCTTACATCACCTGGCCTGGGCAGTGCCTGACACAGTGGTGCACCATTAATGCAAAAGGGTTTGATTCCTCTTACTGCAGGCAGAAAGCAAGGTACAGCCCTGCTAAGGCAGTATTCCCTAGAGGAGAAGCAGCAGGAGAAAACATCCCCCAAACCACTGAGTCCTTAACAGTCACAGGGCCTGGAAGAGCATGAAATGTTTCTGCATGGAGAGAATTCATTGCTAGCCAGTGTGCTAATGGGGAGAGGGAGGGGAAGAATTAAAACAAAGGCTTTTCAAAGATCAGGAGGAGGAAGCACAGCAACACAAAGGGCATTGTTCAGACTGGAAATCATTACTGGAAATCAATCAGACTTTTCCAGAGTGAACAACTAACTAAAGGATCCTCAGCAGCGTGTTTTCCACTCAATAAAGTCTTAGACAGTCAATGAGACTTAGGACTTGTCTTTAATGATGAATCTGCGGGTGTTGGTTTCTTCTCCCAGTAACTAGCTATAGGATGAGAAGAAATGGCCTCAGGTTTCACCAGGGGAGGTTTAAATTGGATTTTAGGAAAGATTTCTTTACTGAAAGGCATTGGAAGGGGCTGCCCAGGGAAGTGGTGGCGTCACTGTCCCTGGAGGTGTTCAAAACCCATGGACACAGGGCACTTTGGGTCATGGTGGTGTTGGGTTGACAGGTGGCCCTTAATGATCTTAGAGGTCTTTTCCAGCCAAAATGATTCTATGATTCTATCTTCCTATTTTCATTTGGGGTGCAAGCATATAGAAGGTGTTTGCATCCAGCAGCATCAATAACAATCTGAATCTTGCATCCAAGAAACAAGCAAACAGACAAGAACTTCAAAGGAGCCCTGGTTCATATACGTGATGGACACCACTCCTGTGCCCTTCCTGAAACAAAGTCCTCTAATGGTGGCTGAACTGGAAGCAGATATTACTGGCTAAAATGGGCTTTGCTGTGCCACAACTTACTACTATGTTGTTGTTGGAAAAGAATGATTTTATCGTTTGGTAAGAAGGCAGATTGCAGAGACATGTTGGGAAAAAAATCTCTTCGTTTTTGGAGGTCATGGAGAGCCATCCAGCTGAGTGACTCTGAACTAAAACCAGTGTCATTTCACAGATTGTGGCAGGTTGGAAGGGACCCTCAAAGGTCATCTTGACCAGCCCCCCTGCAGTGAGCAGGGACATCTCTAACTGGATCAGGCTGCCCAGGGTCACATTGACTCTGATCTTGAATGTCTCCAGGGACAGGGTCTCAACCACATCTCTGGGCAACCTGTTCCAGTATTTCACCACTCTCATTGTTAAAGAACTTCATCCTTATGTCCAACCTAAATCTACCCTGTTTTCAAATCATTGTGCTTTGTCCTGTCACTATAAGCCCTTCTAAACAGTCCTTCCCGAGCCTTCCTGTAGGTCCCCTTCAGATACTGAAATGTAGCTATAAGGTGTCCCTGGAACCTTCTCTTCTCCAGGCTGAAGAGCCCCAACTCTCTCAGCCTGTCTTCACAGGACAAGTGCTCCAGCCCTGTGATGACCTTTGTGGCACTCCTCTCAGCACTCTCCAGCAGGTCGTTCTGGTGTTTACGGCCGCAGAGCTGGATGCAGCACTCCAGGTGAGGTCTCACCAGAGCAGAGCAGAGTGGCAGAATCGCCTCTCTTGACCTGCTGGCCACGTTTCTTTCATTGCAGCCCAGGATGCTATTTGCTTTCTGGGCTGCAAGTGCACATTGCTGGCTCAGATCCAGCATCTCATCCACCAGCACCCCCAAGCTCTTTTCTGCAGGGCTGCTCTCAATTTCCTCATTCCTCAGCCTGTGTTGATATCGAGGGTTGCCTGACCTGGTTGCAGGACCTTGCACTTCACCTTAGTGAACCTCATGACATTCTCCTCAGCCCACCTCTCCAACCTGTCTAGGTCCCTCTGGTTGGCATCCCATCATTCAGTCTTATCACTGTCAGGCTCCTGTTGAATATCATGTTCTGTCTCAGTGATCACAGCAGGTAATCTTTGTTGAATTCCTGTGAGCATGGAGCCGCAGCTCCATGAATGTCAACCAATGTTTAAAGTTTCCATGCAAGTTTGAAGATAAATGGAATAGAATTAATAAGTGTCAGTAATAGCTTTATAATTGAAATAGTATAGACATTAGAGGTACACAGGGTGTTAGTAATCATATTAATTATTTGCTAACAGAAAGACAAAGTAATAAAATTAAAAATCAAAAAGCTTGGTTGTTCACATGCAGATCTAGGGGGACGTTTTGTAACAGAAGTAATTGCTTTTGCTTCCTCCTCAGGGTGATATTATCTGTGTCTAATTGTTTTTCCTGAAGAAAGCAGAGCAATCTAAAAGGCTAAGTAAGGCACAGCAATTGGAAGGGTGAAAATAACCACGTTTTAGCAACCTCTTACAGCATCCCGCCCCAGCGCCGTGAAAGGAAGCAGTGCTGCTAGGAAAGGAGGAGATAAATGGAATTCTCTTCTATTAGAGGTATAATAGACTTTATATTAGTTAGTCACCTATGCTTAGAATAGATCAGCTGTCAGGGAGAGCAAGTAGATGAGCATGTACCTTGTGAGCTGTCAGCAGAAGATCACTGTGGGGCTTTTTAAATAATAATTACCCACTCTCAGAGAAATAGTTTAGACAAAAGCACAGCTTCTTTATTGATGAGGCCTTTCCTGCATTGAGGGATGAATATTCTGGTTTGTTCTATTCATTTTTCCTTGTAAATGTAATATCATATTTCCATAAAACTCTTTAGGAAATGGTGCTGTTGGGTAGGAAAGCTTGCATAATAAAACTGTTTGTCAGAGATTTCATTTGATCAGAGTCAGTTATGTATAAGAAAGTGCTAATACACAGAATGGTAGGGGCTGGAAGGGACCTCTAGGGCATTACCTTGTCCAACCCCACTGCTAAAGCAGGGTCACCCAGAGCAGGTTGCACAGGAACACATCCAGGTGGGTTTTGAAAGCCTCCAAAGAAGGAGACTCCACAACCTCTCACCATCACTGGAGGTGCTTAAGAAGACACTGGATGAGGCACTTGGTGCTGTGGTTTAGTTGTGATCCAGAGCATCCAGTGCACATTTGTGGCTCCTGGGAGCCACCCAGGAATCTGAAGGAAGCAGCCATTGACTGGGGTAGTTCTGGTGGGGGCTGAACTTGAGGGGGAAGGGTTTAAATCTGCACTATGTTGAACCCCTCTCAGAGTTCAGATGTGCTTTGATCTTCACTACTGTAACATTGCATGCTGTGTATAGCCACCTTGCTTCCTGCCACAAGCACTAGTTCTAGCTCACTACTGTTCAGCTGCTCTGTTTCCTGCCCCTACAGAAGATAGCAGAAGCTAGAGTTGAGGACTGAGCCTTTCCGGAGCTTTTTCAAATTCTATTTAATTTAATTTTGGCACTATAGGCCAGCAACAGAGCAACTTGTGCAGCAGAACAGGACTCTGGATATGGAGCTGAGCTGATGCTGGCAGCAGTGATACAGAGGAGAAGCGAGCCTGCTGAAATTTGTTTTTCAGAGCTGACTAGGGACTGGCTTCAGATCAACTCCCTTAGGAGAACCACAGCCCCACCAGAGGGAGAGGAAACAGAGCAGCACTAAATTTGATGTCAGACCTGACACTGGGGACTCTTCCCACACACTGGTAGGCAGCAGAAGGGGTTGGCTGAGAGTGTTATGCAGTGTTTGTGGCAGTGGTGCTGTTCTCCTCGCAGCAGCTGAGTGATGTCCCCATGCAGTCTAGGTGTTGGCTGAGCAAATATCAGTTTGGGTATTGCAGTCATTGCCTCAGCACATCCATGCTAGCCGTGGGAACAATGCTACCATGCAGAGGCTGGAGGACTTGCATTACTCTGTGTGTGCCTTTTTAAATCCTCTTTTATTGCCTCTGCTTGAGAATTGATGAATCTCAATGTGACAGAATTTATCAGGATTCCAAAAAAATAGAAGAGAAAAATAATTAACTCTGTCTTCTGGTTAACTAATACCACACTTAAAAACCCATTGAAGGATAGATAGGCATCTGTGAAAGGCTTTTTTTTTTTTCATCTTTATAGAGCTGGAGAATGATTGTAGCTGGAGGCAAGATGCTGATCAAGGTCAGTCCTAGATCTGGTTGTGTTGAAAAGCCTTCTGGTGCCAAGTTGCTCAAAGCCTGAGTACTTGGATGTAGTGTACTAGGCCTAAGATTTGTGTCAGGAAAAGACTGCCTCTCCCCTGAAGGGCTGTCCTGCTGGAAAGCAGCTCCATGGAGAAGGACCTTGGGGTGCCGGTGGACAGTAAGTTATCCATGGGACAGCAATGCGTCCTTATGACCAAGACCAATGGTATCCTGGGGTGCATCAAGAAGAGTGTGGCCAGCAGGTCAAGGGAGGTTCTCCTGCCCCTCTACCCTACTGAGATCACATCTGGAGTATTGTGTCCAGTTCTAGGCTCCCCAGTTGAAGAGAGACAGGATAGAGAGTGTTCAGTGGAGGCTACAAGGATGATGGACTGGAACATCTGTCTGGTGAGGAAAGGCTGAGAGACCTGGAGCTGTTTAGCCAGGAAAAGAGGAGACTGTGAGGAGATCTTATGAATGTTTATAAATATCTGGAGGGTGGGTGTCAAGAAGAATGTGCCAGTCACTTTTTGATGATGCCCTGTGATAAGACAAGAGACATAGATACAAACTAGAACGGAGGAAGTTCCACCTCAACATGAGGAAAACTTTACTGTGAGGGTGCTGGAGCACTGGAGCAGACTGCCCAGAGAGGTCGTGGAGTCTCCTGCTCTGGAAACTTTCAAGACCCATCTGAATGCATTCCTCTGTGACTTGCTCTAGGTGATTGGGCTCTGGGGGTTGGACTCGACCTTCAAAGGTCCCATCCAGTCCCGATCATTCTGTGTCCTTTTCCCTGGTCTCTTCTCCCTGTCTCCAGCAGCTGGTTCATGAGGCATGTAGGGGGAATTTGATTCCTTCCTTTCACTTGCCAGGATCATTTGGGTATCTTCCTCCAACACATTCAGTGTATTTCACCATTAGATGCATCACATCAACTTGGCAGTGTGGCAGCTTTCAAACTAGCAAGTATTTTTTAGGCTCTGTGCCATCATGTCAAACCAGCACTTCAGCCCTACGTGCCAAGACAGAACACCATTGTTTTTAGCTCATCTTGGGTTTCAGTGTTGTGACAGATTGCCATTCTCAGCTTCATGTGACTAAGTCACATCTCTAA
This sequence comes from Dryobates pubescens, assembly GCF_014839835.1. Classification (NCBI taxonomy): domain Eukaryota; kingdom Metazoa; phylum Chordata; class Aves; order Piciformes; family Picidae; genus Dryobates; species Dryobates pubescens. Next base: position 27,072,039 of record NC_071615.1, on the reverse strand, counting down.
AGTGTGGCAGCGTAAAAGGATGATGTGTGCCATGAGGTGTCTCATGGATAAGCTTAGAACTAAGACAATTCATTAGCAGATGCATCTCAGCATTACTCTGGCTCCTTTTTCTCATGAGAATAGCGTTCTTTATCTTGCAACACAAAGCAGAGACAGGCCAAAATAGCAACAAGTTATTTTGTCTAGATTATGTACAAGATCTCTGCAGTTGTGACTGTCAGACTGAAGCTGTATTTTATTTCTGCAGCTGTTTCTTCAGTGCTCTAACACTGTTATTAATAGTACCTGTCGCTCAAACAGCCCCTCAGAGTTGGAAGTAGTTTGATACACATTATACAGTTAGTGGAAAGCACTAAAAACTGAAGTAAACACTCTGCTTCTTATTGACTAAACCAAACTCTTCACACTGCTTCATAGCCTGGCTTTGCCTTTAGTGAGCAAAACAATCTTCTAGCTCTGGAGGTGTTTCAATGCCACAGAGATGTGGTGCTGAGGGACGTGGTTTAGCAGCAGACTTGGCAGAGTTAGAGAATGATTGGACTTGATGATCTTTAAGGTCTTTTCCAAGAGAAACAATTCTATGGTTCTGTGATTCCATCACCTAGTTCCCTGAATTTCTTTGTGCTTATATTTTTGGTAAATCCCTTCTTCTGTTGTAGTGTTGGTGCAATTTTATCATATCTAGACGGGAAAAATAGTTTCCAACAGTTGCCATGCTAGACTTCCAGACAGCTTTAAGCAAAGATGCTGAAGTGATTTTGAACAAACACTGGAGCACTTCTTGTTAGTAGTGCTAAAATGCAACTGAAATGATGCTACTAGCCATAGAAACTTCCTGCAGTTAATGATTCAGGTTGATTTTGGTGTGAAGCAGTAGTAGCAGAGACATTAAGTGTAGAAAGGGCTCTAGTTATTAGCATGATTTTTATCACCTTATCATTTTAAATTGCCACCAAGCAGGTGATGTGACAGGAGGAGTTTGAGCTATTCTTACAGCACTACCATGATTACAAAGCTGGGGGGGGTGGGAAATGTGAGAACTTCTGACAGCCATTTGCATTTCTGAAGGCTCACCCCACATGGGTGGTTTCCACCCCAGTAGAACACACACTTCTGTTAGCATATTTTTCTCTCTTTTAAATTGAGATCATTAAGCCCTGACAGCCAGTGCATTTGTTACTACCTCTTGAATTTCTATCAATGGGAGGTCATTGTCTGCCTGTGCTGCAGAGCCCCTGCCCAGAGTCATTGCCAGCATCTGAACAAGTAGAACAACCACCTGGCTCTGCCTGCGGGGTCCCTTTCACCCTGTATCCTCCTGATGCTTTCCTGAGCCTGCTCCTACATATCTGTTGAGATTAACTCCCCTACATTTCTGCACTACAAAACCAGGTACCAAAAAGTTACAGCAGTTCTAAAAACTGGTCCATGCAATCTCTGCATATTCAAACCTGTCCTGGGCCCAGAGATCTGTGCCATGACAGGCTAGCTGTCCCCTCCCAGCAGACTCTGAAAGCCTTTGTGGTACTTGTCTGTTGAATGAGTTCGTGCTTTATTGTAAATTACTGTGATTTGCAACTTCCAGCTTTGCAGTTCCCTCTGCACGGAGATCAAGGACCCAATTTTTTTCCTTTGTATCCATCAGTGTAAATCAAGATTAACTCCAGTGAAGTCAGTCTATTCACAAGTGTAAAACTAGGAAGAATGAAAGGAAAATCAGCCTATAAACTATTTGGGTTTTATTTTTAAACAGCAAAATGAATGCTGCTGCTCGGCAGACACAGGGTGGCTTGCAAACTACCAGCTCAAGCATTACTAATGCATCTCCATTTAAATGCAGATCTTTTTGCTCCTAACACAGAACTTGAGGGAAATCCTCTCCAAATAAACTGTAATAGGATACCAAATGGTAATTCAATATTTCACTTTAACTTGTGTTTCAGCTTATTGATCTTAATTTCCTATCATTTTGATGCAGCATTTGCTGAGGGGGAAAGGGACTACATTCACTGTAATAAGGCTTTTAATTAATAATTAATTATTTTGATATTCCAAACACCCAGTGGCAATCTGCTCATCTTCCTGTACCTGCTTCTGTTTTCAGTGGTGTGACATTCCATAATTCAAGAAGTAATTGAGGATCACCTAGGGGAGGTCACACATGAACACATCCAGATGGATCTGGAAAGTCTCTAGAGGAGAGTCCACAACTTCTCTGTTTGCCTGCTCCAGAGCTCCAGCACCCTTACACTAAAGTTAAACTCATGTTAAGGTGGAACTTCCTGTGTTCCAGTTCATATCCGTTGCCCCTCTCCAGACTAAACAGCCCCAGCCTTTCCTCATTAGACAGATGTTCCAGTTCATCCTCATAACCTCCATTGGACACCAGTATATCCCTGTCCCTCTTCAACTGAGGAGCCCAGAACTGGACACAATATTCCAGATGTGGTCTCAGCAGGCAGAGTAGAGAGGAAGGAGTACCTCCCTTGACCTGCTGGCCACGCTATTCTTGATGCATGCCAGGATAGCATTGGCCACTTTGGCCACAAGGGCACCTTGGTGCCGCATGAGTAACTTATTTTGCCCTGTATGATATGTTTAAGAAGGGGGTTTTTTTTCTGTATATGGCTCCTTCAAGTCCTGCTTAAGCTCAGTTTTTAAGATGTACATGAGACCTTGATATAAACGCTCCTAAATAGTACAATGAGGCCACAGAAATCCTGTTTGTAAGTCTACTGGATCTTGAATGCAGATGTAGTTCTTCACAGAGTTATTAGCCATTGGAGTGTGCTGCCCAGGGAGGTGGTGGAGCCACCATCCCTGGAGGTGTTCAAGAGAGGATTGGATGTGACACTTGGCGCCATGGTTTAGTTAGTCTTGAGGTGTTAGGTATTAGGTAATAGGTCTTTTCCAACCTTGTTGATTCTATGATTAAGAGGAATAACCTGATACTGAGCATTCTGATTCTGCAGCAGCTACAGACCCAATCCAGTGATAATTAGTTCATGCTATTTCCCAGCTTCCAGGATGAAAGCCTGCAGCATAACAAAGCTTGGGACCCATTTTCAGTGCCATCAGCTGAAAAATAAAACTCCCAACCATGGCAGAGGTATAAATATCATAGGAGTTTTTCGAATACTCCATGGTGTTGCTTTGGGTTGTTTGTGGGTTGATAGAGCTTTATTACTCACAAGGTGCACTGTGGTAACATTTCTGAATGTTCACCAAATGGCAACCATAAAATCTACCAGTTTTCAAAATCTTACATGCGAGATTAACCTTTTCCATGCATCATCCTTAGAATTGTGTATTAAGAAATATATAAAGAAAATTATCCAAAGGCAAGCAATGAAATAGTGGAAATGGGCAGCCTCAGGGTAATGAGGCCTCCTTTGTCATTTTATTTGCTCAGCAAAAGGGCTGGCTGAGAAATAATGATCTTTGTGATTATGTTCCTTTGGGAAGCTCACCTACAAGTCCTCATATTTTTTTTTCTCTACATTATTTCCAACATTCTTAAGCCCTGGCAGATTCAACCACTGCTAAACAAAAACTACTAGAAAAACAAGCCTCCTCTACCACATCAAAATAAGCCTTGCCAGATCTCAGACTGAATTAGTGATATGCTGCTAAGAACCCAGGGCCTGCCATACAAAGCTGTCTCACAACAGATTTTGTTGCTGTTTAGTTTGGGGGTTTTATACCCCCTAAAAGGCAGGAACAGCATTGGATTTTAGTTCTGAAGTCCACAGCTGTCAGACTTCAAAATGACTCCATAGAACTACTGGTTAGTTACCTTCCCATGTAACCATTTGTGACCCCCGTGGCTTTCCTTGAAGGCACGGCCACCCAGGCTCAGTGCCACCAAGACATGCTGACTTTATGCATGGAGAGTAATGAGAAAAGAGTGCAGCTACCCTGGAGGAGCTGGGTAGAGTATTTTTCTCATCAGCAACCTATTACCAGTAAACACAGTTTGACTGGAACCAAAGCACTGAGCAACATCTCAGGGGGAGAAAAATCTCTAAGGCTGCTGGAAGGGAGGGTGTTGTTTCCAGTGAATCACTTCTGGTTTATCCAAAGCAGCTCTTGAAGGTTCTTACTGAAAAACAAAAGACTGCTATAGTCTAAGAGAAAATGTTCATTCAAAACAAAATTTGAGAACTCTCAAAATACTGGGGTTTGGTTTGGTGGGGTTTTAGGGGGGGGGTGTTTGGGGTTTGGGCGTTTTTTTGTTTGCTTGTGGGTTTTCTTGGTGTTAAATACTTTATTGCAATCATAAAAGCATAGAATGGTTTGGGTTGGAAGGGACCTTAAAGATCATCTAGTTCCAACCCCTTGCCAGTGGCAGGGAACCTTCCACCAGACCAGCTTGCTCAAGGCTCATTTTTGGTATCCATCAAAACCCTAAATCCTCAACATTAGAAAAGAAAAAGGTTGTTTTCAAAGAGTTGTTTGCAAAGGAATGGAATTTTTCAATTCTTGGGAACTGAAAAATAATCTGGATAGCAAGAATGGGCTGTGGGCGTTTTCTGTAATAGTTTTCCCCAAGGTCTAAGCTCTTGCTAGGACTTAAGTGAGTCTGAAAGCCATTTAAAACAAGGGAATGGATCAAGTATGAACTGATGAAACATTCTACTTCTTTGAACATGTAAACTTCACATCATAACACATGACACAGCAGGAAGTTTTCCTAGAAGCAGTAGGGATGTTACATCGTCTTACTTTCTTTACTGGCTAAAACCTTGTTTTTCAGCTTACTTACAGTGTTCCTTTACTGGATGGCAAGCATGCATTTTTAATTATGTTAGCTGAAATGTTGGCTGGTTGTGAAACCAAGTCCTTGGAACGGATCCATTTGAGCCCCGTGAATCACCAGCGCTGGGTTAGTCTGCCATTTCTCCACCTTAGCATTGCAAATTGCAACAGAGGAAAACCTGGTGGAGAAAGCTAAAAGGCTCCATCTAGTGGCAAGAGCGTCTCATGGAAAGCAAAAAAGAAAGCGGTTTTCACTTCATTTTATGCACCAAGAAATACTGCTGCAGATTTTGTTTCATTAAGCTGCCATGTTGTTCTTAATTCTTGCCTTCTACGGAGCCATTATTTCATATGTAAAGCTGAAGCATTAAGAATTACTCTGACAGTCTTCAGCAAGGAGCAATGATGCTACATGAGTGGGTTTATAGAGAAAGGCTGATCCACAAAGTTCTTCCTCCCTCCCCTCCAGGCTTTAATACATACTAACAAAAAATGGACAATTTGAGTGTCTTGAAGTTCTTACTCTCAACCTTTATATAAGCAAGGACTAATACAGAACTAATCTTAAGAGTGCCTTTGGGGGAGTTTATGTTTGCAAAATGCAAGCAATGCCATCTCCACAAGGGAGAAAGTCTTAGAATGGTAGGTGTTGGAAGTGACCTCTGAAGACCATGTAGTCCAACACCTCTGCCAAAGCAGGATCACCTAGGGCAGGCCACACAGCAATGCATCCAGACAGGTCTTGAAAGTTTCTAGAAAAGGAGACTCCACAACCTCTCTGGGCAGCCTGTTCCAGGGCGCCACAGGAATGTTTTTCCTCATCTTGACGTGGAACTTGCCGTGCTCTGGTTTGTATCCATTGCTCCTTGTCATATCATGGGACACCACTGAAAAGAGACTGGCCCCTTCTTCTTGACACCTACCCTTCAGATTTTTTATGCATATTCATAAGAATCCTTCCCAGTCTTCTTTTTCCAGACTAAAAGGCCCCACATCTCTCAGCCTGGAGAGAAGTTAAACTGCAGGGTTTTTTGGTTAGAGGGCAGCTTGTATCTTTAGTCTCTGTAGGAGGTCTGTTACACTTAAACCACACCACCAAACAGTTATTTAGAACTTCACAGGTGTTTCAAAATTACCATCACAACTGCAGTTTAGACTGGATAGCAGAAATAAATTAGTTACAGTGAGGGTGGTGAGACACTGAACAGGTTGCCCAGGGAGGTCATGGACATCCCCTCCTTGGCAATGTTGGAACTAGATGATCCCTTCCAACCCATTATAGGAGTCTATGAATCTATGAAAACTGGCATCATCTCTTTGTTTAGATTAATGCCCCTTGCTTCCTAATGCAGGATGGACATCTACCCTCACTAGGCAAGTCACCTCCTTCAAAGCAAAAGTTGTTAAATAATACCACTCATAACTAGAACTGTTCACATTTTAGGAGATTATAGGCTTCCTGCTGAGCTAAAGCAAATCCCCCACTTGGAACCAAAGCAAGATCCTCTGCCTCATTCTGCTTTAAATACCTTGCCTTAGTGCTCCTGCTCGAGCTGCTGCTAATGAAACAACCAATTTCCAGATGTGAAACTCTGGGGAAACATTCACCAATCTGCTTTTGTAATAACCTGCTGTAATGCTAATTTGGGAGACTAAGCATTGATTTATTCCCTCTCCAGGTCATTGGATAATCACATGCAAGCCTTCTAATTAATATTTAATATACCTCTTTCAGATTATGTTTATCAGGATTAGATTTACTCAGCCGGGTTTTTTTGTCTTTGTGGCAGCAGCACTCTGTACAACAATAAATGCACAGCCATGCATTGGTTTCCAGAGCACCACTAAGTTCCTTCCCTATCTTTCCACAGCTAACCAGGTGCTGAAGTTTGGAACACTGGTCAGTACTTCCAACACCTATGACAACTCCGGAATCGTGACCATTGAGACTGACAAGCCTCTGCTGTGGACTATGGCTGTCAAAACATAAGATCAGCTACAGCTGTCTTTCCTGATGGGAATCAACTCCAATCACTGCAAGATTTCACTAAAGCTGTTCTGAAGATACAAGCAGGCACCATTTTTATGTACTGAGCGGCAAGCAAGTCTGAAATAAAAGTCTCCTGAGACCAAATCGAGTACCAAAAATTGAGTACTTCATGCTGGTACCTCACACTGTTTAATCAGATACATGAGCTGCCACCCAACACAGTCATAAAAGGGAACATGAAGAAACTGCTTCTGCCTGTTTGATTAGTTCAGACTATGTTTACTAAGTATTTTATTCCAATACTGAACTGTATTTCCTCTTTTGCCAACAGGAAGTGCACCCTAAACTATAATTAAAAGGTGACAGCACTTGAGTAGATTCATAGAATGGTTTGGTTTGGAAGGGACCTTGAAGATCTTCCAGTTCAAAACTCCTCACCCTTGTCAGGGACACCTTCCACTAGACCAGGTGGCAGAAGGCCTCATCCAACCTGGCCTTGAACACCTCCAGAGAGGGGGCATCCTGGGCATCCCATTTCTGCATCTCACCGCCCTCACTGTAAAGACATTTTTTCTAATATCCAGGCTAAATCAACTCAGCTATAAAGCCATTGCTGCTTGTCCTATCACTACAGGTCCTTGTAAAAAGTCCCTCCATAGCTTTCTTGTAGGCCCCCTTCAGGTCCTGCAAAGCTACTATAAGGTCTCCCTGGAGCCTTAATCCCATTTTTCTGCCATGGTTTGTAACATATAGGTGCTGGTGATGATTCCTCAAGAGTAATTATTGAACTTTTCTACTTATGAAGGAAGTTTCTGCACTAAGAAGCTTCATTTCTGCTATAATGCCAGTACAGAGTGCTTTTAAAGTCTCTAGCAGTAACTTCTGGAAATACCAAATACTTACAATAAGCTTTTTTGGAGTGAAATATAAATATTTTAATCTCCATCTGAAAAGGAAGAGTACTGCATCTACCAGAAGTTTTTTGCAGGCTTAGTTTTTACAGTTAAAATAGTCAATCACTCAATAATGGAAACTTCCAGTTTAAGAAATGCAGAGCCCTTTATAATTCTATGTGCAGTTGTCCTGCAGAAGCAGTATCCAAAACAAAGAAGAATTCCAGCTGATAGGCTTTGAAACCACAACTGGCAAGGACACAGTAGAGCTGCTTTCTTGCTGTCTGCTTTTGCTGGAACAGTGCTGTTTACTGAGCAGTACATGAAGCATTGGAACAGCTTCTACAGAGAGGCTGTACAGTTGTCACCCTTGGAGGTTTTCAACACCTGACTGGACAAAGCCTTAAGCAACCTCAGAGAGCAACAGTGCCCCAGCTTTGTGCAGGTGGTTGGAGTAAAGGACCACCCCTCCCACCCCCCCCCAAGGTTCCCACCTACCTGAATGGTTGTGTTATGGTCAGAAAAAAGGAACAAAACCATACCAAACAATTAAAACACTACCACTGCTAAAAATTGAGAAGTCTGTAATGTAGACAAGTATGGCTGCATACAGCTGAAAAGAGGCATGACAAGCATGTTTGAAAACCCAAACTGAGCTTGTTTAATAGCAAACAGAGCTGTGAAATCTTTGCAGCAAGTTTCACGACGTCTTGTTCTTCATGATGAGTATTCAACCGCCTCTGTTGAGAGACAAAGTCATCAGTTTCAGCTAACCAAGTGATCCCATCTGAACTCTTACTTATCTTCCCACCACTGCCTTGTTAGGACAAACATTACCACCTCAAAAGTTTAATCTCCTGTTTTCAGACATTTCTCCCTACCAAGATGACTACTCTTTCAAGTCACACATGAGGGAACAGTATTTAACTTGTTCCAGTGCCAGAAGAGGACTTGCACCCTCGGTTTGAAATCTGTTTTCACAAAGGTGTGTTTTTAAAGGAATGGTTAAATAGGTAAATATGAACATACATCCCAGTGAAACTGAAGCTCAGGTCTACTCACACAATGATATTGTTGATTGGGATGTGGATCAGCTTGACAAAGAACCCGATAAATCCCATTATGGCAAAGCCGATCGCTGTCGCCATGGCAATCTTCTGGAACTCTGCAAAGAAACCCCAAGCAATTCAGTCTAGGAAGCCTGGTGTGCTGCACACTGGAGATGTGCACTGCAGTGGCTGAAGGAGCAAGGTCTCATGAGGAAATGGGAGCATTAACATTGGAATTAGTTCAACAGCAAACTGCACTGACCTAAAGAAATACATCCTCTGTTTGGGAGGGCCAGTGGGATTTAAGAGGAAATGTTATGCTCTGTGGAAAACTCATCTCCATTTTTAAAATAATAATTAACCAGAAACACCCACAGTCTTTAAGAATTCACAGAGCTTTAATTCCATCACCATTCCACTGAGAGGGCTCTCAAACACTGGAACAGGTTCCCCAGGGAGGTGACTGAATGCCCATCCCTGGAGGCATTTCAAAGAGGCAGAGATGTGGTGCTGAGGGACATGGTTTAGTACCAGGCTTGGTAGAGTTAGAGAATGGTTGGACTCGACCTTAAAGGCCCTTTTGCAATCAAACCCATTCTATAGGGAAAAAAAACCCCAAAACTATGGAAAAGAGAAGACAGAGATCTTATGAATGTTTATTAATATCTGAAGGGTGGGTGTCAGAGAGAAGGTGCCAGACTTTTTTCAGTGGTGCCTTGTTACAGGACAAGAGGCAATGGATCCAAACTGGAACACGGGAAATTTCACCTCAGTATGAGGGAAAATAACTTTGCTGTGAGGGTGGTAGGAGCCCTGGCTGTGGAGTCTCCTTCTCTAGATCTTCAGACCCATTTTGATTCAATCCTGTGTGACATGCCCTAGGTGACCCTGCTTTGGCAGGAAGGTTGGACTCAATCTTCACCAGGTCCCTTCCAACCCCTACTACTCTATAATTCTATCCCTCCAGGCCCTGCAAATCCTCAATACAGTATCAAAAGTGGAAGAGCTCCATTTATGCCTGTCCCAGGAGGGCAGCATCCTAAGTCCCTGCAAATATCAAGTGCTTCACTTAAACTCTTAGTTATCTTAAGACAGCAACCACAAAGTGGACTATGAAGGTCAGTAGCCCCTCAGAACCCTGCCAGTCTGACAATGAAGTTCCTTACTGATCTCAGAAGGTATCAGTGAACTGTATCCAGAGCATGTTAACAAAGCACTGTGGCTGTTATCATTAGGGACAGCCAGCTGCACTCTGATTAAAGTACAGCTTCTCTCCATCACCTTTGGGAAAGTCCAAAAACCTTCTTCCAGCAACAAAGTGCTTCCTGTCCTAATCAGGCAGTCACTGAAAACAGTGAGGTGTTGAATGGGCATCACAAAAAGCAATCCTAGCACCTTTCCAGTCTCCTAAAATGATGTGTTTCCTCCAAGGTCATGTAACAAGCAAGTTTCCTCCTGAATTCCTGAATTTGTCTTTTCAAAGTGCATGCCAGTTCTTCTCAGATCACTTCATACATGAAAATAAGGACTTGCCTGCCTCAATGACAGGACTAGAGGGTATTGAAAAAAAAATAGAAATGGGTAGGTTCACATTGGATGGTAAGAATAAGTTTTTCACCATGAGGGTGGTGAGACACTGGAACAGGTTGTCCAGGGAGGTGGTAGATGCCCCATTCCTGGAGGTTTTTAAGGCTAGTCTGGATGTGGCTCTGAGCAACCTGATCTAGTGTGAACCCCCATGGCAGTGGGGTTGGAACTGGATGATCCTTGAGGTCCCTTCCAATCCTACCAATTCTATGAAAACAGCTGATTTCAGCTACTCAGCCTATTTCATAACAGGAGCTTTAGCACCACTCCCAGACACCCGAGTACCCACCAGAAATGACACGTTCAAGTCTATTCTAGCCAGAACCATAAATGCATTAACAACTAGACAACTGCTGAAGTTTAAATCCCATCCTGAAAGCAGAGAAACATCCATAAGAAACAGCTCACATACAGAAAGGCAGATGGTAAGGTGTAAGATGCATCACAGAACGGTAGGGGTTGGAAGTGACCTCTGAAAATAGAGTCCAAACCCCCTGCCAGAGCAGGATCACCTAAAGCAGATCACAAAGGAACACGTCCAGGCAAGCTTTGAAAGGGTCCAGAGATGGAGATTCCACCACCTTTCTGAGCAACCTGTTCCAGTGTTCTGCCACCCTCAAAGAAGTTCCTGCTCATGTTCAAGTTTAGGCCCTCTTGTCCTGTCACTGACCCCATCTTCCTGACATCCACCCTTTAAGACATAAGCATTAATAAGATCCTCCCTCAGCCCCCTCTTCTCCAAGACAAACAGCTTCAGCTCCCTCAGCCTCTCTTCATATGAGATATTCCAGTCCCTTCATCATCTTAGTGGCCCTGTGCTAGACTCTCTCCATTATTCTTGAACTGGGGAGCCCACACTTGGACACAGTACTCCAGGTGAGACCTCACCAGTGCAGAGTAGAGGGGGAGGGAAACCTCCCTCAACATACTGGCCATGCTCCTCTTACTTCATCCCAGGATGCCATTTTCTTTCCTGGCCACAAGAGCACACTGCCAGCTCATGGCCATCCTGCTGTCTACCAGGACTCCCAGGTCCTACTCCTCAGAGCTGCTCTGCATCAGGTCAGCACCCAGCCTGTAATGAAATAAGGCTTGTACTCCCTTTAGTTGTGTGCTTTACCTTTCCTGTCAGGCTTGGTGCATCTCTTCACAAGTCGTATGGAGTCTTTCACAAACTGGCGGCTGGGTTCCACGAATTGCATTACCTGGTCCATGATGACCTGCAAAGATGAATGGGCTTAGTATGGGTGGTGCCACATACAGACCAAGAGTTTTTAATTACAGAAGAAACAGTTACCTACTGAATTTGTAAAGCCTTAAGATAACCTAAAAAGTCACATGCCAGCCTAAGTGGACTTCAAAAGATACTTCCATTTTGTAGAGATGCTTTTAAAAGACACGGTATGCATGCATAAAAGAGGGGCTACTGCTAGCTGACTGCAGAAGGTATGAAAAATGACGCTTTTCAGCATAGGAAACAGCTCCATCACAGCTTGCTTTTAGCTAATCTCCTGCACTGTTTTCAAGAACGCCACTGAAGGTGTCCAAATGGACCAAAGTCACTTGTTTCAAGAAATCCCAGAGACAAAACCGGCTGGAGAGCACCGAAAGAAACACCAAGGCCTAATCTCATTCTCAAACCAACCAGCTGCCAGCGTTGCCACCCCACGCAGGATAGCAGGCTTAGGCGATCTGCGCTCATTAACTAGTATAGATGCCCCGATAAGAAGGTTCCTCATACCAGACCCTCTCACGCCTCCCTGCCAGCTCCCCTCCCTGCCACTCCAGCTCCCCCCAGCCTTAGGAGACACTTCGAGGGTGCTTCCGCCCAGGACCCTCCAGCGGAAAGCCGGACTAGAGGCCCCGTTCCTCGGCCCCGGACCCCGCTATGAGAAGCTGGCCCCTCAGCCCGCGGCCCCGAACCCTCCTGCGGAAGGCCACTCCGGAGGTCCCGCTCCCCGAACCCTTCTGTGACAGAGCTGCCCGGAGGCGCCCGTCCTCGCCCCCTGAGCCGCGGCAGCCCCAGCCCGCGCCGCACGTACCGATGGAGCTGCCGCGCCAAGGCCACGTCTCCCAGCAGCGCAAAGCGATGACGTATGACGTTACAGCGGCGCGGACCGGCGACGACTGACACCACTGCACGCGCGCCGGGCGAGCTCATTTGAGGTAAAAAAGGCGGGCTTGGGGCGTGACCGCTTATTTGTCGGGTTTTGATTGGTTGGGTTTTGTTTGATTGATTGGGGGTAGGGGGTGGTGTTATGTGTGTTTTGGGATTGGGCGGAGAGGGGGGGGTTTCCCATTTTTTCTTATGGTTCGTGGGGCTCTTCCCCTCCTCCGCTAGGGAGGGGCTGCGGCCTAGCAGCATCAGAGAAGCCGCAGCCTCCCTCTCCCGCCGGTGAGGACAGCCCGGCAGCCGCTCGCGGGTGAAGGCTCCCAGAGCGGAGGGAGGCTGTGGTGTGTCCCAGCCGGGCATGTGGCCCGGAGGCTCGGGCAGCAGTGCCGGGTGGTCTAGGCTGGGGTTTTGTGGTTCTTTGGCAATGAATTTGCCTCTCCGTGCCGTTGGCGTCTGTGTAAGACAGGACGCGGGGACAGCCCGAAAACCGTGGATGAGATGCGGACGCAGGGCCGTGCCATGTGGCCGCTGCCGTTTGCTCCCTGCCGCCGTCACTCACCGAGGCGCGGGGCCGAGCGGAGAGGCGAGGCAGAGGGGCTGCGCCGCGAGTGCGCCTGCCGCGGAGCTCTCTGGGCACGCTGCCATCGGCGGGAACGGGGAGCCGTGGGGCCGCGCAGAGGGGGCCGTGCGGAACGGCGGCGAGGGGAGGAGCAGCCGAGCGGCTTCCTCCGGTCCCCGGATCTCCTGCCACCCCCGAAGTTTCCCCCTTTTCCTCTCTGCGCCGAAGGCCTCGGGCAGAGGGCACCGCCCCCAGACCGTGTGTACCCTGGCCCTTCAGTGGCGCTGTTTAAGCCAAGGAAGCTCCTGGGGTCTCACAGTCGCTTTCTTGACTGGTGGCTCATCTTTGCTCAGGAGCTGTCATGCCTGGCTTTATGGTTGTTGTCAGGTATTGGAAAGCTATTTTTGCACTTTGAAGTGGGCGCCGGCTTACTATGGATCATTCTGTAGTACACATGTACTACATGGTGAGCTGGTGGTGTGACCAAGTGCCACAGCTGAAGTCTTGCTCTCTTCCTTGATACCCTACCAGAGATGATTTTCAAGAAGGTTGTGAACGTATCTGTGAATTTGGTTGGCAACATTCACAAAGGGAAACCTGATAGAGGAAGCAACTTTTGTTCCTTACTACAAGTACGTGACATGCTGAGGAAATCTCTAGTGATGTTTCTTCCCAGCCCTGCACTAGCAGAAGGCATTGAATGCACAGTTCTGTCCCAGCCTAGGCATTGGTTCTGTCACCCTGTGGAAGGGTGCATGCACCTTCTGATAAGGGTGAATGCTGTGGGTTGTCTTGAGATAATTGCATGACCTGAACAAATTTGCAAAGAGCAAAGGTGTGCATTGTGTTGTTCACAGAACTTCTGTGTTCATCCAGTGTAGCTGAGTTTCCACAGGATGGCAAATCCTCACATCTCTGATGCCAGCAAAGCTCAAAGATCAAGCCTTAGTCTGAAGTAGGATGTGCTCTTCAACTAAATGTTTGCAAGTCTTTCTGAGATGAGCAATACCTCTCTGTGGATATGGTTTTTTTTCCCTCCTTGTAGTCATTTTTAGAAATAACTGAGCTGTCACCCATGGACAAATATACTAAACCACAAGAGCCTGAGAACAATAATACTCTATTAGAGGGTCTATAAAGTGAGCATAAGCATCTAAAGGAGAGTACATGGGGAGTGCAAATCTGCTTCTGTCAGGGTGCAGGGGTGCTCATAGGTCTCAGCCTCCCCTGCAACTCCCACCCCTACCATCTCATCCCAAGGGCCCAGGGCATGTGTCTCAGATGGGGGCCTCCACATGCTGCCTGAGCCATGTTACAGATGAGGCTGTCTCTAACTCCTGGATGGGTCTGGGACCTGCACTGCAGAGAGCTGCTCTCCTGGATGGAGCCCTCAGCCTGTGTCAAAGCCTGTTGGGATGCTGACCTCAGCATCCCACAGCAGAACTGTGCTCTTCTGTTCCCTGCACTCCCCATGAGTGGAGGAACCATGAGCCTGGTCTTTGCCTGAAATGCTGGGGGGTCTCCAGCTCCAAAAACACTTCAAAGGACACAAAACACAAAGAATCAAGTGGAAACAGGATTTTATTTTGGTTTACGTTGGTTTGTGTTATTTTGTGTTCTGTTGTTTTATTTTCAAAACCTGTTTTAGTGACAGTGGTCTAACACAGAGTACCCAGAACGTGCTCCTGCTGCAAGCTTATACAGATTAAGAGAGCCAGGGCATGAATGATACCTTGGAGGTGCCAGAGCATCAGGAAGCCCTGAGAAGGGGCTGTGCTCAATGCTACAGAGCAAAGAATCAACTCCTGAGGAAGCCAGGAAACCCTCATTGTCCTGGGAATCTAGAAAGCTTCCTCATCCTGCATGTGCATCCCAAAGGCCACCTCTGCAGAGCATGAGTGACAGGTTCCCTACCCTGAGTCTAGAGAGCTTGCCTCCTCCTGCAGGAGCGGCCCGAAGGCCACCTGTGGAGCACAAGAGTTCCCTCCCTGTGCTGCCATGGTAGATGGCTGCTCCCTCTGGATGGGCGGCCCGAAGGCCACCTTTGTGGAGCGGCCCAAAGGCCACCTGTGGAGCACAAGAGTTCCCTCCCTGTCCTGCCATGGTAGATGGCTGCTCCCTCTGGATGGGCGGCCCGAAGGCCACCTTTGTGGAGCGGCCCAAAGGCCACCTGTGGAGCACAAGAGTTCCCTCCCTGTGCTGCCTTGGTAGAAGGCTGCTCCCTCTGGATGGGCGGCCCGAAGGCCACCTTTGAGGAGGACAAGCAACAGGCACCTGGCTAGCTAGGGTGGTCTGGAGAGCTTTCTGTCCCTGGCTCTGCAGCCCGAGGGCCACCTTTGTGTAGCACAAGCAGCAGACCCCTGGCCAGCATGGCCCCAAAGAGGTCTGGCCAAGGGGCTGTGCTGAGTGCTGCAGAGGAAGGCAAAAAAACCCTGGGGACACTTAATCGTCCCTTGTGAGGGGAAAAAAGCCTTCCTCCCCTAGCCTCAGGGCATGAGAGGCCATCTTCGTGGTGCATGAGCAGCAGGCAGTAGCCCAGCCGAAAGGGAGCGGAGGAGCCCTGGCAAGCGGTGATGCTCAGTGCTACAGAGGAAGGCAAAAAACCCCCAGGGACCAGTGCCAATGTGCCCCGGGGGAAAAAATTCCTTCCTGACCCCAGTGCTGGCGATCAGCTACTCCCTGAGCACATGAGCAAGACCTGCTTCCTCCTCCCACAGGCTTCTCATGCCTCCCAGGAGATGCCCAAGCCCTCTTCTCCCTCAACCTGCAGCTGTTCTCTCAGTGGCTTCACAGAGTAGCCAAATGCCCCTGGCCTGATAGGCCTTGAGGACAAAAATCCTTCCCCTGCCTGCTGCCGCTGCCCCTGCAGGGGGTGAAGATGGTGAGCTCTGCTGGGCTCCTGAGAACACATTCCCTTGGTCTTACTCTTGCTGCCCAGCTGAAAAAGCCTCAGGCAGGTCCAGCAATTGGTGGTGGTCCTCATCCCCAGCAGCCTGGTCTAGCCTCTGCTCTTCATCCCTCAGGCCTTACCAAGTCATACCACCTGCTCCTCCGGGACCTCCTGTGGGCCAGGTCTGTCAGCAGGCACGGGAGGATGCTCCCTTTTATACTGGCTGGTGGCATAGCACTGCCGTTGCCAGGTGCTGGTGGCCCTGTGACATCAGGTGACAGCTCCCCGTGCTCAGCCCTGCCCACCAGCGCCCCGCCCAGTGCCCCTCTGCCCAGTGTCCTTCAGAGGAAGCCTTTAGGGTGCCCAGGGAGCTTTCCCTGCCCCTGGTGGCCACTTGGCACAGCTGCTGGACATCCCTGACATGTTCTGTGCTGCTAGGCTTCAAGGATGTAGCTCATGCTGCTACTTTTCTCTCAGGCTGTGGCAGGAACCACCCCTGCACCCAGCTGCTCCTCAGCCCTTGACGATGGGCTTAGAAGGGCATATTTAGTCAATCTCCTCTATTGAGGAGCAAACAAAGCATAAAAGCAATGAGAAACTTGGCTGTGCTGGCCAACAAGATGGGCAGGAGATCACAGAGCCATGGAATGACATTAGCATCCAGGCCAGAAAGGACCCCCAAAATCAGCAAGTCCAGCCACGCTTCTTTTGATGCAGCCCAGGATGTGATTGGCTTTCTGGGTGGCAAGCGCACACTGCCTGCTCATGTCCAGGGTCTCATCAGCCACACCTCCCAAGTCCTTTTCTGCAGTGTTTCTTTCTATCACCTCATCCCTCAGCCCGTATTGGTAATGAGGATTGGTCTGGCTCAGGTGCAGGAGTCTGCACTTGCTCTTACTGTACCTCTTACTGAGGTTCACCTGGGCCACCCCCACAGCTTTCCAGGTCCCTCTGGATGACATCCTGTCCCTCTGGCATAACAGCACCACTCAGCTTGGTGTCATCTGCACACTTGCTGATGGTGCATTCAATCTCACTTTTATATCAATGATAAAAATATTAAACAGCACAAGTCCCAGTACAGACCCCTGAGGGACACCACTTGTCAGTGCTCTTCACCTGGGCTTCAAGCCATTGAGCAGTGCAAGTCTGTTTCTGTCAGGGTCCTGGGGGTGCTCATATGTTTGAATTGCTGGGACCAGCCTCCCCTGGGACTCCCACCCCTACCATCTCATGCTGAATGCCCAGGGGATGTCTCTTAGCTCAGCCAGGGGTCTCCAGGCTCTGCCTCAGAGCTGTTATAAGTGTGTCTGTTCCTGTCTCCTGGATGGGTCTGGGACCTGCACTGCAGTGAGCTGCTCCCCTCGATGGAGCCCTCAGCCCTGTGTCAAAGCCTGTTGGGATGCTGACCTCAGCATCCCACAGCAGAACTGTGCTCTTCTGTTCCCTGCACTCCCCATGAGTGGAGGAACCATGAATCTGTTCTTTGCTGGAAATGCTGGGAGGTTTCCAGCTCCAAAAACACTTCAAAGGACACAAAACACAAAGGACACAGGTGGAAATAGGATTTTATTTTGGTTTATGTTGGTTTGTGTTATTTTATTTTTTTTATGCTTCACTGTCCTGGGAATCTAGAAAGCTTCCTCCTCCTGGACGTGCATCCCAAAGGCCACCTCTGCAGAGCATGAGTGACAGGTTCCCTACCCTGAGTCTAGAGAGCTTGCCTCCTCCTGCAGGAGCGGCCCGAAGGCCACCTGTGGAGCACAAGAGTTCCCTCCCTGTGCTGCCATGGTAGATGGCTGCTCCCTCTGGATGGGCGGCCCGAAGGCCACCTTTGTGGAGCGGCCCAAAGGCCACCTGTGGAGCACAAGAGTTCCCTCCCTGTCCTGCCATGGTAGATGGCTGCTCCCTCTGGATGGGCGGCCCGAAGGCCACCTTTGTGGAGCGGCCCAAAGGCCACCTGTGGAGCACAAGAGTTCCCTCCCTGTGCTGCCTTGGTAGAAGGCTGCTCCCTCTGGATGGGCGGCCCGAAGGCCACCTTTGAGGAGGACAAGCAACAGGCACCTGGCTAGCTAGGGTGGTCTGGAGAGCTTTCTGTCCCTGGCTCTGCAGCCCGAGGGCCACCTTTGTGTAGCACAAGCAGCAGACCCCTGGCCAGAATGGCCCCAAAGAGGCCTGGCCAAGGGGCTGTGCTGAGTGCTGCAGAGGAAGGCAAAAAAAACCCGGGGACACTTAATCGTCCCTTGTGAGGGGAAAAAAGCCTTCCTCCCCTAGCCTCAGGGCATGAGAGGCCATCTTCGTGGTGCATGAGCAGCAGGCAGTAGCCCAGCCGAAAGGGAGCGGAGGAGCCCTGGCAAGCGGTGATGCTCAGTGCTACAGAGGAAGGCAAAAAACCCCCAGGGACCAGTGCCAATGTGCCCCGGGGGAAAAAATTCCTTCCTGACCCCAGTGCTGGCGATCGGCTACTCCCTGAGCACGTGAGCAAGACCTGCTTCCTCCTCCCACAGGCTTCTCATGCCTCCCAGGAGATGCCCAAGCCCTCTTCTCCCTCAACCTGCAGCTGTTCTCTCAGTGGCTTCACAGAGTAGCCAAATGCCCCTGGCCTGATAGGCCTTGAGGACAAAAATCCTTCCCCTGCCTGCTGCCACTGCCCCTGCAGGGGGTGAAGATGGTGAGCTCTGCAAGGCTCCTGAGAACACATTCCCTTGGTCTTGCTCTTGCTGCCCAGCTGAAAAAGCCTCAGGCAGCTCCAGCAATTGGTGGAGGTTCTCATCCCCAGCAGCCTGGTCTAGCCTCTGCTCTTCATCCCTCAGGCCTTACCAAGTCATACCACCTGCTCCTCCGGGACCTCCTGTGGGCCAGGTCTGTCAGCAGGCACGGGAGGATGCTCCCTTTTATACTGGCTGGTGGCATAGCACTGCCGTTGCCAGGTGCTGGTGGCCCTGTGACATCAGGTGACAGCTCCCCGTGCTCAGCCCTGCCCACCAGCGCCCCACCCAGCGCCCCTCAGCCCAGCATCCTTCAGAGGAAGCCTTTGGGGTGCCCAGGGAGCTTTCCCTGCCCCAGGTGGCCACTTGGCACAGCTGCTGGACATCCCTGACATGTTCTGTGCTGCTAGGCTTCAAGGATGTAGCTCATGCTGCTACTTTTCCCTCAGGCTGTGGCAGGAACCACCCCTGCACCCAGCTGCTCCTCAGCCCTTGACGATGGGCTTAGAAGGGCATATTTAGTCAATCTCCTCTATTGAGGAGCAAACAAAGCATAAAAGCAATGAGAAACTTGGCTGTGCTGGCCAACAAGATGGGCAGGAGATCACAGAGCCATGGAATGACATTAGCATCCAGGCCAGAAAGGACCCCCAAAATCAGCAAGTCCAGCCACGCTTCTTTTGATGCAGCCCAGGATGTGATTGGCTTTCTGGGTGGCAAGCGCACACTGCCTGCTCATGTCCAGGGTCTCATCAGCCACACCTCCCAAGTCCTTTTCTGCAGTGTTTCTTTCTATCACCTCATCCCTCAGCCTGTATTGATAATGAGGATTGGTCTGGCTCAGGTGCAGGAGTCTGCACTTGCTCTTACTGTACCTCTTACTGAGGTTCACCTGGGCCACCTCCCCAGCTTTCCGGGTCCCTCTGGATGACATCCTGTCCCTCTGGCATAACAGCACCACTCAGCTTGGTGTCATCTGCACACTTGCTGATGGTGCATTCAATCTCACTTTTATATCAATGATAAAAATATTAAACAGCACAAGTCCCAGTACAGACCCCTGAGGGACACCACTTGTCAGTGCTCTTCACCTGGGCTTCAAGCCATTGAGCAGTGCAAGTCTGTTTCTGTCAGGGTCCTGGGGGTGCTCATATGTTTGAATTGCTGGGACCAGCCTCCCCTGGGACTCCCACCCCTACCATCTCATGCTGAATGCCCAGGGGATGTCTCTTAGCTCAGCCAGGGGTCTCCAGGCTCTGCCTCAGAGCTGTTATAAGTGTGTCTGTTCCTGTCTCCTGGATGGGTCTGGGACCTGCACTGCAGTGAGCTGCTCTCCTCGATGGACCCCTCAGCCCTGTGTCAAAGCCTGTTGGGATGCCGACCTCAGCATCCCACAGCAGAACTGTGCTCTTCTGTTCCCTGCACTCCCCATGAGTGGAGGAACCATGAATCTGTTCTTTGCTGGAAATGCTGGGGGGTTTCCAGCTCCAAAAACACTTCAAAGGACACAAAACACAAAGGATACAGGTGGAAATAGGATTTTATTTTGGTTTATGTTGGTTTGTGTTATTTTATTTTTTTTATGCTTCATTGTCCTGGGAATCTAGAAAGCTTCCTCCTCCTGGACGTGCATCCCAAAGGCCACCTCTGCAGAGCATGAGTGACAGGTTCCCTACCCTGAGTCTAGAGAGCTTGCCTCCTCCTGCAGGAGCGGCCCGAAGGCCACCTGTGGAGCACAAGAGTTCCCTCCCTGTGCTGCCATGGTAGATGGCTGCTCCCTCTGGATGGGCGGCCCGAAGGCCACCTTTGTGGAGCGGCCCAAAGGCCACCTGTGGAGCACAAGAGTTCCCTCCCTGTCCTGCCATGGTAGATGGCTGCTCCCTCTGGATGGGCGGCCCGAAGGCCACCTTTGTGGAGCGGCCCAAAGGCCACCTGTGGAGCACAAGAGTTCCCTCCCTGTGCTGCCTTGGTAGAAGGCTGCTCCCTCTGGATGGGCGGCCCGAAGGCCACCTTTGAGGAGGACAAGCAACAGGCACCTGGCTAGCTAGGGTGGTCTGGAGAGCTTTCTGTCCCTGGCTCTGCAGCCCGAGGGCCACCTTTGTGTAGCACAAGCAGCAGACCCCTGGCCAGAATGGCCCCAAAGAGGTCTGGCCAAGGGGCTGTGCTGAGTGCTGCAGAGGAAGGCAAAAAAACCCTGGGGACACTTAATCGTCCCTTGTGAGGGGAAAAAAGCCTTCCTCCCCTAGCCTCAGGGCATGAGAGGCCATCTTCGTGGTGCATGAGCATCAGGCAGTAGCCCAGCCGAAAGGGAGCGGAGGAGCCCTGGCAAGCGGTGATGCTCAGTGCTACAGAGGAAGGCAAAAAACCCCCAGGGACCAGTGCCAATGTGCCCCGGGGGAAAAAATTCCTTCCTGACCCCAGTGCTGGCGATCGGCTACTCCCTGAGCGCGTGAGCAAGACCTGCTTCCTCCTCCCACAGGCTTCTCATGCCTCCCAGGAGATGCCCAAGCCCTCTTCTCCCTCAACCTGCAGCTGTTCTCTCAGTGGCTTCACAGAGTAGCCAAATGCCCCTGGCCTGATAGGCCTTGAGGACAAAAATCCTTCCCCTGCCTGCTGCTGCTGCCACTGCCCCTGCAGGGGGTGAAGATGGTGAGCTCTGCTGGGCTCCTGAGAACACATTCCCTTGGTCTTGCTCTTGCTGCCCAGCTGAAAAAGCCTCAGGCAGCTCCAGCAATTGGTGGTTGTCCTCATCCCCAGCAGCCTGGTCTAGCCTCTGCTCTTCATCCCTCAGGCCTTACCAAGTCATACCACCTGCTCCTCCGGGACCTCCTGTGGGCCAGGTCTGTCAGCAGGCACGGGAGGATGCTCCCTTTTATACTGGCTGGTGGCATAGCACTGCCGTTGCCAGGTGCTGGTGGCCCTGTGACATCAGGTGACAGCTCCCCGTGCTCAGCCCTGCCCACCAGCGCCCCGCCCAGCGCCCCTCTGCCCAGCATCCTTCAGAGGAAGCCTTCAGGGTGCTGGCCCTGAGGCAGTCCCTGTGTCCAGTGTGCCCAGGGAGCTTTCCCTGCCCCTGGTGGCCACTTGGCACAGCTGCTGGACATCCCTGACATGTTCTGTGCTGCTAGGCTTCAAGGATGTAGCTCATGCTGCTACTTTTCTCTCAGGCTGTGGCAGTACCCTCCCTGCACTCAGCTGCTCCTCAGCCCTTGAAGATGTGCCAGAAGGGCGTATTTAGTCAATCTCCTCTACTGAGGAGCAGTCAAAGCATAAAAGCAATGAGAAACTTGGCTGTTCTGGCCAACAAGGTGCAGTCTCTGAAGGAGAATTGGATTTGGACAATTTGTAGACTGGGAACAGCAGTTTGCCTGGTTTTTGTAAAAGTGGTTTTTCTTAAAGTATGGCAACCCTCTTGGTGTTCATCTGAGGGTGGAGAGGAGCTGTCAAGCAGTAAGTGTGGAGAGGATGCAGGGAAGGCATGGGTATTAAGACATCACAACCTCTTTCTGACTCTGATGGTCACCAAGAGAAATGGAAGCTAGAGTATGGCAGAAGGAAGGGATGCAGACATGGTTTCTTTGCCTGTGTCATAAGCAAAAGCAGAATAAAGGGGGACAGCTTATCTTCTCTTGGAAATTGACATTACCTGCTCTTTAATCTGTGTGACCTATGTCTTTATTTAGGAGTAAAGATACGTTTTATCGAATCATAAAATCATAGAATCATAGAGTGGGCTGGGTTGGAAGAGACCTTGAAAGGTCATCTAGTCCAACCCCCTCTGCAGTAAGCAGGGACATCCTCAACTAAATCAGGTTGCCCAGAGCCCTGTCAAGCCTCACCTTGAATATCTCCAGGGATTTGGCCCTGGGCAACCTGTTTCAATGTTACACCACCCTCATGGTAAAGAACTTGTACCTAACATCCAATCTACATCTTCTCTGTTTTGAAGCCATATGGAGTCATGCTGAGCTATCTCCTTCCCATCCCACCATGGGCAGCAGGAATCAAACTGCTCTGCAGCAGGAGGGGCCAGAGGGGTGAGCAGATGGGCAGGAGGCACAGTCAGCACTGTGCTTAGGATCTCAAAATGCGTTCCCTGGGGCATAGGACAAGGCTGCATTCAATCCAGAAGGAGGCAAGGCAAAAGGCACATTGTCTTCTCACAAGAGTTTTTGGGAGGGATGGATTGTTCTAGCAGAGCAGCCTTTGGTGACAGGATTTAAAAAATAACATAACACAAAATAGCATAACATAACACAAAACAACATAAAACAAAATAAAATCCTATTTCCACTTGTATCCTTTGTGTTTTGTGTCCTTTGAAGTGTTTTTGGAGCTGGAAACACCCTAGCATCTGTGTTTTGTGCTAAGATTTGACTTGCCTTCATGAATTTGAGGGGGAAATTGTTATCCTAAGAGGCAGCAAATGCAAAGAAAAAGATTATGTAAAAACTCAGAAGGTGGCAGGTTGTGGGCTTCCAGACACAAGGAAGACAGGCTAATGGAGACACCTGAGTGTGATCTGAGTGTGATCACACCCAGACACCTGAGTGTGATCTGGGGCAGAAAACAGATGCAGCAGAGAGCAAAGACCACAGAGCGGTGTGAGATTTACATCCCAAGGAAGGGAAGAGTGCAGAGAAGGAAGAGAGAGAGAGGAGGAATCCAGGTGATGGGCTGGGAAAGGTGCTAAGGGACCTGTCTGCTGAGCAGTTCTGGGGGGAGGTGTCTCCTCAGATTTTCAAAGGCAGCCAATAGCCCCATTGACTCAGGTCATGGTAACGATCCATCACTTGACAGTTGATGTTGTTGACCATAAAATTCAGTCTTTAGAAATTGCTGAGATATATGGGTCCTTTTATTTCTCCATTTCACATTATCATAAACACAGTTGATAAATTTATATCTTGAGAAACCTTTGGAATATCTATGTGCTTCTGACATTTAAAATATATTTTTTAGCTTTTTGTCCTCCTAAACGATCCTGGGTCTCTGTTTGGACTAGATAAGCACATCTGCACGATTTATGATGGAAAGAAAG
Organism: Dryobates pubescens; assembly: GCF_014839835.1. Lineage (NCBI taxonomy): Eukaryota > Metazoa > Chordata > Aves > Piciformes > Picidae > Dryobates > Dryobates pubescens. Next base: position 27,048,451 of record NC_071615.1, on the reverse strand, counting down.
ATTATTCCCCTCCTCAGTGGCTGTACAGATGCAGGGGAAGAATGAGGAATTAATGTTAGAGAGAAAATGATAGCTCAGGTTTGGGGTTCCGAAGGAAATGATGAAATGCCTGTGGGCCATGTCTTTGGGTTAGCCTCATCAATTATAGAAATGCCACTAGATCAGGCTTTAATGCCATGGTTGTGAAAGGGAAGAGCAGTCAACAATCCTCATCCTTTGATTTGTGCTGCTTAATATTCAGTGGAGATGAAATGTGGGGATGAGGGACAAGTGCTATTAAAATAGATTTTTGCCAAGGTTGGATTTATTGTCTATTATTTTAAAGATGACCTTTTAAACAAAGTCTGTCTTCAGTTTAATTTGAAAGGCCTGAAGGGTGAGAGGACTTGGAAGATTTGTGTCTTTATCATGGTAGCTGCAATACAAGATAAACAAGGGCAGTATACTAAAATGGCCTCACAAAATGGTATCTTGGTCTAAAAAAGTTCCAAAGATAAGGTTTCTAGATGGCAAAAGCAGCACAGGGAATTTAGCAGAGGAAGAGCTGTGTCCTCATTAGCTCTTCTGGTCTCACAGGTCAAGAGAAATCAAATACTGGTTTCTCAGCTTCAATGCTTGTAATATTGTTTGGGTTTAGCACAGCTGGTGGCTGTGATTTTTCTTACTTGTAGTCACTTCTCAACTCTTTGAGGTGTGCCACTTCTTAAGTTCACAGTTTGCTGGAGTTTTTTGTGCCAGTTAATATTCTCCCATCTGGGCTCAGCCAACAACAACAAAGTAATAAGAAAAGCAACAGTGATAAGCAGTGGGCCAGAGAATGCTTCCTCTAAACCTTGCTCTGGTAAATGGCAACTGATGATACAGACCTTGCCCTCATCTTCACAGATTCCACGTGAAGGCTTTTGTCTATGATAAGCAAAATTGCTCAGTTCTTCATAATAACACCACTGTTATGTCAGTAAATGCTAATTACCACCTCTGATTAATAAAAAGAGGCTACATTCAAATGGAAAATATCTTATCTTTAAGATGATTCCCCACCCCTTCCTCCTTCAGGAGTATCTGAGGGAAATAGACTTCTTTATTCTGGAGAAAAAGAGGCTAAGGGGACACCTTATTGCTCTCTACAACTCCCAGAAAGGAAATTGGATCCAGGTGGCTGTTGGTCTCAATTTGCACCCAGGGAGGTTTAGGTTGGATATTAGAAGGATATCATGTTTAGGTTGGGTGTTAGAAGAAGCTTCTTCACTGAAAAGGTTCTCAAAGACTGAAACAGGCTCTCCAGGGAGGTGGCTGAATCTCCATCCCTGGAGGTGTTTCAAGGAGGCAGAGGTGCGGTGCTGAGGGACATGGCTCAGCCCCGGACTTGATAGAGTTAGATAATGGTTGGACTCTCTGATCTTGGAGGTCTTTTCCAACTGAAAAGATTCTATGATTCAAAGTTTGCTTAAAAATGAAGCAATAGCTTCAATTTTTGTAGCAGATGAGCAATTTTTTGTCAGTAGAAACATTTTTCTCAGGTGCTTTGTGTGTATTCAGACATTAAAAAATGTCTCTCAAAAATCTGCAGTGGTTGCATGTGTTATACACAAAACTCAGTTGTAGAGCAGGTACAGAAGTAGCAGCAAAAAGTGCAAGCAAAGCATCTCTTCCAGTATATTGAACATGGCCTCTGTCTGCTTCAAGCCATTATGCCAGACTAACCAATCTGATCAGTAACCATGGCTACAGCATCAAAATCTTAATCAAAACCCCCACTATTAGGATGAGATCTTGTTTTACTTCCTGCCTGCACTGATTGTAAAACATACCCCATGCCCCCTGTAGGTATTTTGTAAGTACAATAAACTCAAGCTGTATTTTCTTTCTGTGGTGTTTTGATATACCTCCTGCTCAGTTTGTGGCTCAGTAGCAACTACTCAAGGTGTCTGTTCCATCCTGGTAATGGGGTCAGTTGAGCTGGACCCCAGACCTGCTATCATGATACACATTTGGGTAGAAAAGCCATCCCAGTTGTCCAGGGGTGTGGGCCAGAATGCCATCTCTTTCTCTGCAAGCAAAGGGTGTTCCTTCAGCTTTTGCCTATTGTAAAACTGTAGAAATAGGAAAGAAGTTGAAAGCCACAGCTTTATGAGAGCAGGAGCAGTCTGATGGGAAGGACAGAATGAGCAGCTGCACAGGAAGAGGTGAATACAGGGGGAAAATTGCCTTACCACTGAAAAGAGCAATAACTTACTTGTCCTTAGGGCTTTTAAACATATTTTTTTTTCCAAGTCATCTGCATAAAGTTGATTGGCTGCCTGTCGTTATTCCTACTTTCAGATTAGTAGGACATTTGCCTTTGGCTTTCTTTAAGCTTTTATGGGTTCACATTTTGTAATACTGTTGAGATCTCCTGAATTTTGCCAAGTGCCTGTGCCCAGGAAGACATATCACTGATTTGCACAAGAGCTGTGTGCTTCAGGCACGCTAGCAGCATGTCCTTTCACAAAGGGTGCTTTAGAAGCGTACTCTAAATATGTAATAACTTGGCCATAGAAGAATCCAGAAGAGTTTGGGTATGTCAGAACTGAAAATGAGGTTTGAAGGTTTTACAGAGATGGGGATCATATTTGAAATTCAGAAAACTGGAATTGCAGAGCTGATTTTTTCCAATATACATTTTTCCCTCTCTTCTGAATATATTTTTCAATGCCCTCTTTCCTCCTTTCTGCCCTCACAAATCTGAGTGTCCCTGGAATTGTTTTGACTGTTTCAATTCCTAGGTGCTCAGTCTGAAGAACCGTGATGTGACCTTCTGGGCAGTGAAAGAGTACCTCTGAAATGTAGTTCCTTTAAAGAGAACAATCTGAAAACGTTGGTCATGAGAGAAGCAGTTTTGCTTGGTTAGTGGTTGAGTGCATGATCCTCCTTACATACAAATGGGAGTGCTGAGGGAGCTGCTTTTCATACCGTGAAGAATCTGTAGGCCTGTTGTCCCAATCTGCAGCAGACTTGGTGAGGTTTACTTGATCCTGCAATGGTAAGGTTGGGTAGATTGCTTGGCTTGTTTACCTCACCATTAATGCTCCAAGCCTTTATTGGAGAAAAGGATTTGAGGAGTCTTCTGTTCAACTGGTATAGATGTATCCAGCAGGTTTTCAACACAAAATTGCTAGCAGTTTCTTAGCTCTGTCAGTAACAGTTACAATTGGAGCAAACAGTGAAATATTTGTAAATCTCCTTTCTCTTACTTTCCTTCCCAGGACAAAACATTAATTACTTGCATCATTGGAGGAAAGAACAGAATCCTGCAAGATAGTGTTGGTTTAAAAATAAAGACCTGAAAATCTAGCTGTGCTTACCCAGATGTCACTTTACAGAGTCACAGAATCACAGAATGGTAGGGGTTGGAAGGGACCTCTGAAGATCATTAAGTCCAACCCCCCTGCCAGAGCAGGATCACCTAAAGCAGATCACATAGGAACACATCCAGGCAGGCCTTGAAATTCTCCAGAGATGAAGACTCCACCATCTCTCTGGGCAGCCTGTTCCAGTGCTTTTCATGTTTAGATGGAGCTTCCTATGTTCAAGTTTGTGCCCATCACTTCTTGTCACTGGGAACCAACGAGAGTCTGGTCCCATCTTCCTGACACCCACCCCTTAGATATTTGTAAGTATTACACTTCCTCTTAATCATGGATCTAGACTTGGAAAACTGTCCAAAATGTTTGAGTAATCAGATTTAAGGAGTTTCAAAAGTGAGTTTTACTAACACTACAGGAATTTTGTGTCTGTCCTCCAAACCAGTCCTAGTGCTTTCTTTAGCAATTAGATGAAAACATTCTAATGGCAGGATGAAAACTTTTCAATGGCAGCATCTCAGCAATTTTGGCAGCAAGTGACAGCCCTGGGCATTTTTTTATTAGCACCTTTTGGAAATTGTTAGCTAAATTAGTCAAGGATGAAATAATCTTGCCCCAATGGTCATCTGCAAGTTGCACTTTGAACCTTGTATCTGCTTTGATGTGTGGACACACTGCTACCCTCATAACAGTGTTCTCTGGGTTGTGTGTCTCACTTCTGGCACAGAATCTGAATGCAACCTGGCATACCTTTCGAAAATCAATTTTAAAAGCTCCTGGCAGTTTTTTGGTACTGGCACTTAGAATATTAGGGTTTTCAAGTGTAGTCAACAGCGCAATATTAGGGTTTTCAAGTGTAGTCAACAGCACTTTTCCTTATTACCTGCAACAGAGAACTTGATCTCCTATGTATTTCATATGTCTACATTATAAATTTTCATTACTCTGGGTTTATGCAGCTGAAGTAAAGACAGCTTGTGAGAGGTAGAGCCCTGGGTAGAGCCTAATGCTGAGCCAAGCTGTCAAACTGATGTCACAAGGTGTGATTGTCCTTATCTTTGTGGCAATTTGTTGAATTGAACATTTCACTCTTCTTGTATAAAAAGATATATTTAGGGATCTAATACAGTAAAATAATAATCCATGCACAATGTTAACAGTGTTGCTGGCAAGCAGTGCCTGAGGAATTTTCCTAGGCTAAGAAGGCTATTCACAATTCTGCCCATGCCGGGTACAAACAGACCATGCTATTAACTCTTCAGTCCCACTTCAAGCATCCTTTTTGCAACCATTCACAGAATCACAGAATGGTGGGAATGAGAAAAGACCTCCAGAGATCATCTAGTTCAACCTCCCCTGCTACAGCAGGGTCACCCTGAGCAAGTTGCCCAGGATCACAATGTCCAGATGGGTTTGGAATCTCTCCAGAGAAGGAGACTCCACAACCTCTCTGGGCAGCCTAGATCAGGGCTCGCAGGGCTCACCCTCACAGCAAAGAAGTTTCTCCTCTTGTTCGGATGGAACGTCCTGGATTGCCCCTTGTCCTGTCACTGGGCACCACTGAAAAGAGTTTGGCCCCATGCTCTTGACTTCCACCCTTTCAGCTACTTATCAGCACTGAGAAAATTTTCTCTCAGGCTGCTCTTCTGCAGGCTAAACAGCCCCAGGTTTCTCAGCCTCTCCTCCTCACAGAGATGCTCCAGTCCCTTCAGCATCTTTGTAACTTCTGTTGGACTCTCTCCAGTAGTTCTCTGTCTCTTGAACTACTCAGTCCCCACTCACCCCTAAGCCAGATTTTCACTAAAAAATGATAGCCTACCCTTAACTACTCTCAACTGGCTTCCAGAAGACATGATGTGCTTAGGGAAAGAAACATGCTAGCACATCCCACCTGTAGGAGTGAGATGAGGTGTTACTCTGTTTCTGTACAGTAATGGTACCAGGGAACTTGCAGGTATGGAATGGGTTATAAGTATAAAGTCTGAAATTTTATGTACTGTGGTCATAGTGGTGGTAAGAGGTCTGAACTGAAAGAAATTATGAGTCATGGAGCCAGAGAAAGTGCAAGGTAAAGCAGCAAGCTCCCAAGTCTCCACTTTATTCCTAGGTGTTAGGTCTTGGATCAGCCTGCAGTCTTAGTGTCTTTGGTTTGCCTTACTAGTAGTCCTTAGGTGCTGCATTGTGTATTTGTAGATTTTGCTCATCAGATAACTACTGTTAAATCATTTATGGTATTGTCCACATTGGTTTCAAACTCTCTGCTGTCCCTTGAATGTGAACATTCTTCAGTCTTCTCCTAATGACTTCCACAATTTGTTTTGTGAGATGATCTTTACTTGTTCATCTTTAGACATTCTTTCTGGGAGCTGCTTGAAATGCTGTCATGCTCATCAAACAGCCCCCTCAAGTCCTTGGAACAGTCCATAGAGTGGAAGATATTTTATTCTTTCCTTAATCCCAAACTTACTTAGAGATGCCACCCTGTTAAGCACAGTTAGTGCCATCTGACAAAATCCAGCTTGATCCAGCTACCTTCAGTGAGAGTTGTTTGGTACAGTGCTGTGCCAGCCAGCCTCAGGACCTAGAGACTGGGAAGGGGGCAGTCTCAGAGCGTCTGACAGCTCTGAGGTCTGTGAACAGTTAGGCTCTCCAGAAGTAAATTTATCAGATCCTGGGCACTTCCTAATTGTGATTCTCCAAATGGGTCCTCAGGGTAGTAAGCCATCTGTAGCAATCTTCCTCTCAGGATTTTTCTCTGAACGTGCAGTTTACAAGACAATCTTTTTCAAAGGTCATCTAGCACTGGTGACTTCCTTGATTCTGCTCATATATTGCCTGTGCCAAACTAAAACTGGTGCTGGGGAAGTTTTCTGCTTGCAGTCTTTTGGCATCTCCAAATGCCAATGGAGGAGGGTCTGTCTCAGAGTAGAAAGTTAGCTAGCATTCATATTTTGTGAAAGGCCCTCCAGCTACACTCCACTTGGGAGTCTTTCCATCTGCCACAGCTGGAGAAAACTTTTTCACTGATCTTGCACTAGCAAGATCCTGATGACATTTGGTGCCATCTCCATCCTAAGCAACTTGGTGTTCACATGACTTCAGGGAGACCGGGGCTGTTCTCACAGCTTTTGACCACTGGACTCAGGCTTCTCTGGCACCAGCCCACACCTTTGGGGTATGTGGAGAAAGCTGCACATTTGTTTACTTTTGGGAGACTGGCTGTCAGTATGTCCCAACAAACAGACATAGTGGCCCAAGGTTTGGCCATCCAGTTTTTTGCCTTCCAGTCTTTGGCCTTCCAGTGTCCCTTTCTGATTTTTTTTTTTCCAGGGACTCCTTTCAGAAAAGCCCAAGAAGTAAAAAGCTTACTGAAATTTAGGAGACCAGGACAAGATCATGTCAGAGGAGTTACATCTTGGTACTGAAGGCAACCAAAGATGGGGAGTGGAGATCCATCCCAGACTAAGAACCAGACTGTATGTTTGTGGCAGTGACTCCATCTCTCAGTGTTTCACAAGATGTTTCTACACTTTAGGTGTGTGCACTGCAAGAACTGCTGCCTTTTCACTGATTAAAGCTATTTCCAAATACTGAAAAGAGCAGCTGGAGTCATTTGGCTGCCCTGAGGCCAATGTGCCAGACGGGTCAGGGTGGCTGCTAGCCTCATTGCTACGTGACATGAGCCTGCACAGGAGGTGCCTCCAGGTCACTGTCAATGTGCCTGTGGCAGTCTTGAAGTGACAGAGGTGACAGGTCCTAAGGCAACATGTGAAGGGGCACCTGTCTTTCTATGAATATTGAGCATGAGAACCAGGAATGCCAGCATGACGTAGAGGTGGATGAAAAACACAAACACTGCTTGAAAACTTTGAATTTATTCAGAGACATAAGAATTATATTTGGAAAAACAGATTTTTTCTGTCCTTGTCTGTATCTCATCCTCTGATTGATACTATTTCAGATTTTAAAATACTCTGGATTATGGTTTAGTTGATTAGATAGTGTTGGATGATAGGTTGGACTCGATGATCTCAAAGGTCTTTTCCAACCTGGTTTGGTCTATCCTATCCTATCCTATCCTATCCTATCCTATCCTATCCTATCCTATCCTATCCTATCCTATCCTATCCTATCCTATCCTATCCTACCCTATCCTATCCTATCCTATCCTATCCTACCCTATCCTATTCTATTATTATTATACTAAGGCAAATGCTATCATGAAGTGCATTAAGAAGAGCATGGCAAGCAGGTCAAAGGAGGTTCTCCTCTGCCTCTTCTCTGCCCTGCTGAGACCACATCTGGAGTACTGCACCCAGTTCTGGGCTCCCCAGTTCAAGAGGCACAGGGATATACTAGACAGTGTCGAACAGAGACTAAGAGGATGGCAAAGGGACTGGAACATCTGTTGGATGAGGAAAGTCTGAGAGACCTGGGGATGTTTAGTCTGGAGAAAACTGTGAGGAGATCTTATGAATGTTTATAAATATCTGAAGGGTGGGTGTCAAGAAGAAGGTGCCAGTCTCTTTTCACTGGTGTCCTGTGATAGAACAAGGGGCAATGGATACAAACTGGAACTCAGGAAGTTCCACCTCAACATGAGGGAAATCTTAACTGTAAGGGTGATGGAGCCCTGGAAGAGGCTGCCCAGAGAGGTTTTGGAGTCGCCTTCTCTGGAGACATTCAAGACCCATATAGATGCATTCCTGTGTGACCTGCCTAGGTGATCCTGCTTTGGCAAGGGAGGGATGTACTTGATGATTTTCAGAGATTCCTTTCAACCCCTTTCAGCTTTATTGTCTCTTATGCCATTGTTTGGAAACAACTTTTGCTTGTTTACGCCTGATCTTAACATCACATTGCAGTGCCGTGTTTAGCTGCAGCAGCAGATGTTGGTGACATCTTATAGAGCATAAATAACAGTGGTGAAATCATTACATCTGTCAGGGGACCCTTCTACAGCTTGTCAAACTACAAGAGCAAGTCTTGAAAGACAAATATGTATGTATATTGCCAGAAGTGTATTTCAGGCATAGCTGGGTACCCACTGCTTTCATGGAGCTATGTATCATTTGGTGTAGATGCTGCAATGAGAAACTGTTGTCCCAACACCCAGAGAAATTCATACATCTGTGCAGATCTTAGAATCATTAAGGTTGGAAAAGACCTTTAAGATCATCAAGTCCAGCCTTCTACCAAACACCTCCATGACCACTAGGCCATGCCCCAAAGTGCCATGTCTACATGGGTTTTTTAACACCTTCAGGGATGGTGGCTCTAGCACCATCCCCATTCCAAAGCCTGACCACTCATTCAGGAAAGAAATTCTTCCTAATATTTGATCTAGTGCTCCCCTGGTGCAGCTTGAGGTCATTTCCTCTTATCCTGCCATTGGCTACTTGGGGGAAGAGGTCAACATCAGCTTCACCATAGCCTCCTTTCAGGTAGCTGCAGATAGCAATAAGGTTGTCTCTCTGCCTCCTCCAGACTAAACCCCAGTTCCCTCAGTCTCTCCTCATAAGACATGCTCTCCAATCCCCTCAGCAGCTTCACTGCTCTTCTCTGGACTTGTTTCAGCACCTCAGTCTTTCTTATACTGCTGTGCCCAGAACTGGATGCAGTATTCAAGGTGTGGCCTCAACAAGTGCTGAGTTCAGGAGCACAGCCAAGTGTCTGAATGAGCTTCACAGACCTACCATGGTGAGCAGGATGTTGCTGTCTCACAGGGTAAAAACCTGCCAACTCAAATGTTTTAAATCAGGATCAAAGGGGCCTATTGATTTACTGATGACAAGTAACTGGCAATCAGTGAGCTGTACCTGAAGGGGGCCTACAAAAAAGCTGTGGAGGGACTTCTTACAAGTAGTTATCTATTACATTGCTCATATTCATTGAATGGTTTGGGTTGGAAAAGACCTTAAAGATCATCTGGTTCCAACCCCCTCACCATGGGCAGGGACATTTCTACTAGACCTGGTTGCTCAAGGCCTCATCAAAGCCAGCCGGTTACACCTCCAGGGATGGGGTATCCACAGCCTCCCTGGGCAACCTGTTCCAGTGTTTCAACAACCTCACTGTAAAAAATTTCATGCTAAACCTGCCCTCCTCAAGCTTCGACCCATTCCCTCTCATCCTATCACAATGAGTTCTTGTAAAAAGTCCCTCCCCAGTTTTCCTGTAGCCCCTTCAGCTACTGGAAGGTCGCTATAAGGTCTCTCCAGAGCCTTCTCCTGTCAAGGCCAAGCAGCCCCAACTCTCAGATCCTATCCCCATAGGGGGGATGCTCCAGCCCTCTTACCGTCTTTGTAGCCTCCTCTGGACTGACTCTGATGTCCTTCCTTCAGTTCACCAGATGGGGTCTCACGAGAGCAGAATAGAGAGGGAGAACCGCCTCCCTCGTCCTGCTGACCGCTTCTTTGGATCCACCCCGGGACACCGTTGCCTTCTGGGCTGCCAGCACACATTGCTGGCTCATGTTGAGTTTGTCATCAACCAACACCCCAAGTCCTCATCAAGACTGCTCTTGAGTCACTCCTCATCCAACCTATGTTTGTGCTTGGGATTCCTCCAGCCCTGGTACAGGACCTTGCACTTGTCCTTGATGAACTTAGTTTGGGCCCACCACTCAAGCCTGTCATTTTATTTCCTGTGGCACACTTCCCATGCAATCATTTCAATAGATAAATCTAAAATCTTCTGCATTGTACCTGTAAGAAAAAGTAAACGGCACAGTGAGCCTCTTCCCTCAGTAGATGGCATTGTTGTCCTCACAACAGTCCCAGCCAAGCCAGCAGACACTGCTCTTTCTTGCTTCAGCCAAAGACATGTACAAAAGAGTAGATTTAGCTGATGTGGGTTTACTGTATTTTGTTTGAGTGCTACAGATGTGGCAGGTTAACCCAATTTGTGTTGCATCTTGATCCTACCTGGACTGTTCACTTTTGCTCTGGGTTTGGCTATCCATACACTAATTGATATTGCAGAGACTGTGCAATATCTGTAAGATATCTGGACTTAATAAAGTGGGTGAAGAAAAACGTGAGTGAAGAAAAACATGAGTTAAGAAATGGGATTCCAGAACCTGGTGTTTCAGAAAAGGAGGAAACACATCAAGAATATCAGAAGCAAGGGTGAAAGGAAAGAAAAACTAAGACCCAAGTGTTCATTGCATGGACATGCGAGTAAGCTACTGAAATTAATACGACTAAACTATTCTATTCTATTCTATTCTAAACAGGTGGGGGTTTAGGAACAAGAATAAAAAAGAAAAGAAAAAAGTTTTTATCTGAATGGAAATGGGAATTTGTCTTGGTATAGGGGCCATGTACTGAAAACTCTGTGTACATGTGTGAGAAGGAGAGGCAGAAGGAGAAAGACTGAGATAGAAGGGATCCCAGGCACTGAGGTATTTTATGGAACTTGAATACAGCCATCGAGGTAGTATTTTGATTAAGAAGACAAAAGGGGATCCTCCACAACTTGCTGGAAGTAGTTATTTTGGTATCAATTGCCAGGAGTGTTGACACTTACTCTCAGAAGAGTATATCTTTCCCACTTCCAAGGCATCTGATGCACTCTGTCCTCTGCATTCCCTGTTGCTCTTGTAAGGCAGTCTGAAGTTCCAAAATACCTTTTAGCAGAGGGTGCTGGCTTTTGGGGCACGGATGAGGTGGCTAAGATATCCTGGGCACTTTGGTGGAAAGTGCCACTTTCACTTGGGGCATTTCAATGGAAAGGACGATGAGAAAGTTTGGTTCTCAGGGCCAGAGGGTAACCCTCACGTTTGGCTTGCCTAGACAATCATTTTGAGGCAATGAGTCACCATGGCTAGCAGTTTGTGGTCTGTAATCAATCCCATATGTAGCAGAAGCTTTTTATGCTTTTCTTTTGCATTTAGTAAGAGATACAGGCTGACATTGTGAGATAAAAATAAAAGGGATTGGAGAAAGCAGGTACCTGGCCAAGAACAGAGGTTCTCCTTGTTCTTATCTATCATGAAGGAGAGGTATCTTTTTTGCTGCCTACTGAAATTTAGGTAGTTCCTCAGTGGAATGGAGAGGAGACCATGAGAGAAAGTTGCAGAGCAGCTTTTCATGTGGCCAGGGCAAGGGCACATGGCTGAGTGGTAGCAGAGACCAGGGCATGGCATATGGTGTGTCCATGCAGAGTAATGCTGCAGGGTGTCTCTGCAGCACAGTGTGCTTCTGCCACACTTGTCCCGAGGTGCCTGTAGAGTTGTCCTGATATGAGCCAGACCAGCACTAGCTCTGCTCAGTGCTGTGCTTTCCCAGCTCAGTCTCTGCTCAGTGAGGCCCTTTCTGCAGCTCAGGGCAGGTTTGCACAGACAGTGGCTGCTGCTGGCAGTGACAGCGCTGGTGGGAAGAGTTAGCACCAAGGCATGGGTGCAGACCAAGGGCAATGCTATATCTTGTGTGCCACCTTGGGGTGCAGAAAGCAAAAGGCTGTGGCTTTGTGAAGGAGGGGACAGGCCAGGTGACCCTAAGCTGACCAAAAAGGGATCCGTCCCATGAATGTCTTCAGAACAAAGCTGAGCCCTCACCAGGGTCAAACCTCTTCAGTGACCACTGTCCAATGACAACTCTGTTCTGCCTTGCTCCCAGTCTTTGTGTTTCTGAATACAGAATCCAGCTCCTGAATCTGGTTCCCATCTGCTGCTGAGTACAGTCCAGGACTTCTGCAGTGCCTGCTGCTGCATTGGTGGTGACAGTGGCCATCAGGGGTTGGGTTCAATATTAGTTTGTATCTGTTTGTATCCATTTCATTTTATTGTCACTATTTTAGTTAAAGCTCTTTTAGTTTTCTAACCAATCAGGTTCTCTGCCTTTCTCTCTTTTCCCTTCAGGAAGGCAGAAGGGTTCACAGAGAGCCTCTATCACTTGTCTAGTGGTTGGCCCAGCCCTAACCCTTTTCAAAGGAAAATACACCATAGAATTGCTCAAAAAAATTACTGTGAGTTCCTTTATGTTACTCACTGTTAGTCAGGATGCCAGATTCAGTGATGTGGCTCTGTGGGACATGCAGATGGAGTCAGCCCCAATGAAAGATCATCTTCAGAGAGAAAAACTCAGAGGTCTTTATTGAGCCTGGGTAGGAATTTGGATTACTGACATCCTGAGACAAAAACCTGTTGTGGCTGGACTGAAAAGGTGAGGAAAGAGTCTGTAACATTCACTGCCAGATCATCCTTATTAGCATGAAGGAGAACCACAAAGAAGACTGGAGGGCTGGAGCACCTGCCCTATGTGGACAGGCTGTGAGACTTGGGGCTGTTCAGCCTGGAGAAAAGAAGGTTCTGGGGAGACCTTAAAGCAGCCTTCCAGTACCTGAATGGAGCCTACGAGAAAGCTGGGAAGGGACTTTGTACTGATAGGATGAGGGGGGATGGACTGAAGTTTGAGGAGGGCAGATTTAAACTGGATATTAGAAATAAATTCTTTCCAGTGAGGGTGGTGAGACACTGGAACAGGTTGCCCAGGGAGGTTGTGGATGCCTGCCCATGACAGGGGTGTTGGAACTATGTGATCCTTGAGATCCCTTCCAACCTAAACCATTCTATGAAATTATTAACATAGAAAGGTACCACTTTTGATTTTTCTTTTTGTTGTTCTGGTACTATAATTCTCCCAGGAGATGAAATAAAGAGGACTGGAGCAGTGCTGAGTCTGGTCATTTTGTATGGGGAAAAAAAGAAAAAAGCAAGATAGCTATAGGAGTAATCATAGAATTCTTTTGGATAAAAAAGACCTTTAAGATCATCCAGTCCAACCATTACCTAACTCTACCAAGTCTGACGCTAAACCATGGCCCTTAGCATTACCTCTCCGTGTAACTTCCTCTGTTCTACTTTGTATCTATTGTCCCTTGTCCTGTCACAGGACACCACTGAAAAGGGACTGGCACCTTATTCTTGGCACCCACCCTTCAGATATTTGTAAACATTAATAAGATCTCCTCTCAGTCTTCTCCAGACTAAACAGCCCCAGGTCTCTCAGACTTTCCTCATCAGACAGATGTTCCAGTCCCTTCATCATCCTTGAAGACTCTGCTGGACATCCTCTAGTATATCCCCATCCTTGTTGAACTGGGGAGACCAGAACTGGGCACAGTACTCTAGATATGGTCTCAGCAAGGCAGAATAAAGGGGGCGAACCTCCCTTGACCTGCTGGCCACACTCTTCTTAACGCACCCCAGGAGACCAGATATTGCTGTGAGAACAGGAACCAGACCACTGAACTTCTAACCATTTTGGCTGACTCTGCCATTCAGGAGTTATAAAACTGACAGTTCCAGCTGTTGATGTGTAATCTCAGATGTGAGTGGGATTTATCATGGAAACAATTCCATTTTAGCTGCCTTGCTGAATAACAGCTCCTAGCATGAGTGAGAATGTTGCATCAGAAACCAATATTAGCTGACCACTGGAAAATGTTAACTAATAAGGTCAGTATAAGAAGTAGGGCATCACCAAGAAGTCCTGACTTGTATACACTGCTGAAGCAGAAGTGAATTATTGACTCTCTCTGTCAACACAAGTTGAAATACTGAATAAATCATCTTTCCTTCCCACAAGAGAGGGGAAATAGCTTCTGGATTCTATAGTATTGTTTCATCTGATTGTTCTATCTGTGTGATTTGATGTCTTCTGTCTCCCATGGTCTACCAAGACCATAAAAATTAAAATAGAAATTATACCATGCTTTAATTTTACTCAGTTTAGAACTAATCTAGAATACTTCTGCCTTTATGACTTGGGCAAGAATGAATTATTCAACCAGTCTGTCCAGCCACAGACATGGGAGTTATTTACTCACACAAGGATCAGGGGCTGGGAGTGAGAGTGTGCCAAGTGGGCTTTTCTTCCATGAAGTATCTCAGATTTTATGCAGAAACTCTCTGCATGCCAAATGCTTGTCCTTCCTTCCTGGTACCTATTCCAAGTGCTGTAAATAAGAAAATGATTTTAAAGTGAAAACTCTATGAAAGACTGAATAGGAGAAACCTTTCGCACTCCTTTGCAGGACCCTTAGACAGCAGTTTGGTGCCACCTCATGGAAAAGCTTCTTTGCCACATTTCCTGTGCTTTCAGCCTGCTGCTCCCCTTCTATTTGTACCAGGCAGGATGGAGGACTGGAGTGCCACACTGAAGGTAAATTGAGTAGAGCCCTTGTCTAACTTGTGAGTTCCTCTGGGTAATGAAAAAGGAAAGATTTGGTATATCTAAATGATTTTCATGCTAAGGGAAAACAAAAAATGATTAAGTTTTTGATTCAGACCATGTAATTCTGTGTGTTAAGGCAGGCAGATCATGGCATGTGTTTCCCAGCTAGCAAAGTGGTGTTCTGCAGATTTTTGGTTTGGTTTGGTTTTGGGTTGGTTTGTTTTTTCCAAATGGTAACAACTGTGCTATATGATAGATTTCAGGGCAATTTGTTCTCTTCATGCTGCATTTCTCCTTAAGATTAGAAAGCAGCATCTCTGTCTCTAGCAACAGGGTATTAACTGTGTCACAACCTAGGACAAAAAGGCTTGAAAGCAGGAGGGAGTGGTAGGTAGGTAGAACATCCTAGTCTCTACACTATAACTGCAACAGGACAGAGGAACTGGTGCTCCTGTTACAGTGGTGGTAAGGCTTTTAAATCATTGTAGTGACCAGACTGAGATAGACTTTGGATTAAACAGGAAGAGGAAAAAATGTCTAATAATGACAGAAATTGGTCTTGATAGTGTGGTCAGCATACCATCAATAAAGGCATTAAACATGTTGGCTGAAATGTCATAGAACCATATAACAGTAGGGGTTGGAAGGGACCTCTGCAGATCATCTAGTCAAACCTCTGTTAACACAGGTACACCTAGATCAGGGTGCACAGGATCACAACCAGGCAGGCTTTGAAATTCTCCAGAGTAGGAGACTCCACAACCTCCCTGGGCAGCCTGATCCAAGGGCTCTGGCACCGTCGATGTTAGGTGTAATGATGCACTGAGCATCATGTAATCTGAGGTGACCCAAGCATTCTCTCCCCCAATAAAGGTTCCTATTATAGTCCTGTGCTTTTACCATATCATTTGATGTCTTCATTTTGCACAAGGTTTTGTTTTTAAAGTCTGTTATTTGGTGCTATGGGTGTAGCAAAAATGTCACAGGCAAGGCCAGTCTGGTCTATAAAATGTCTGTGCATCATCTGGTGCGGCTCTTGCAGCAGCAAACTTTCTCAGCTCTCAGGATGAGATATCAGATGCTCTGGTATGCAGCATTCCTTGGCAAGCTGAAGGATCAGAAGGGAAGAGACCCATAGGTAAATGGCAGGGGCTCTCCAGGGAGAGACAAGGCTAGTGGGGACAAGAAACTATGGGGTTATGCTGGTGCTTTCCCCATCTGTAGCTGGAGTTGCAAAAATCCCAGCACGTCCTGTGCCAGCATCACCAGCCAGTGACGTGGGAGCTCCAGTATGGGAACAGTTCTGGAGAAACTGGTGGCTTCTAAGGAAACAACCTGCACTGGCTTTGTTGCAAACTCCTCAAAGGAAATGCCACAGCAGCACTTGAGATGTTAGTTTATGTCCAACTAAAAGAGTATTACGGTAAATCCTGGCCATCTACTAAGCCTTCTGCCAGAAATACACAAGTCCATAACAAAATCCTGATAGAAAACATGGGTGTCATGGTACGAAGAGACATCTGGAAAGGTAGAACATGAGACAATTCTGCTTGAGGAAGGTATCAGCAGTGGTATGGAGCGTGTAGGTGGATGCCAGCAAAAGATTTCTGCATGGTCTTTGGTAGACGCATATATTAGGTAAAAGTGAGAATAAACACCCAAACCAGAGAATGTTTTTGTGTATAAAAAGAACTGAGGCCAGCAATTTTATATTTCTTTGATAGTTTTCTCTTCTCAAAGAGTCAAGTAAATTAAAGCCTTACTGGATGTGTGACCTCAGCATTATGTCATGTTTGGTGCCATCAGTGCCTGCAAATTCAGCCCCTGATAGCTAGTCAGAAGATCTTGACCTCACTGCAGGAACTGGCAGAAGACAAAAGAGGTGGAAATGAAGAAAACATCTCATCATGGAGACAGGCAGTTGAGAAAACATCCTTGTTGCCATTTCATACATTTTCCCACACTTTTATTATGTTTTTGTTAGTCAGAATCAGTTTTCTGAAGTGCTGTTTGGCTTAGAGCTTTTGTCCTTTTATTTATCCAAAGATACATCTTGATAGAAAAAATAGAGACTTAACTACACCGCCCAAACTTTGGTTTTAACCATTTTCTGGAGAGACAATGTTTTTATTTCAGTAATGCGTTATTTCTTTTCTATGCAGAGTTTCCAGCTGATCAGTCAGTCCTGGTCAGAACACTGGCTTTGGTGATGGGGATGTTTGCCTCGGGGGAATTGCAATCCTTAGTTCATTTACCAGTGATCACTGAGCTTACTTGCAGGAAGAAAACTGCCAAAACAAGAGGTGGTGACAGGAAGATTTGGGAGATGAGTTCTCTCTGAAGATGCATTCTTAAAATAGCTGAATATGTTCAAATAACCACAAGAAAGAGCAGTGTGAGATTTATACAGGTTGTCCCTTGCTCTTCATGGGAAAATGGTTCCGTTTAAAACCTGTAAAACCATTTAAAACCTATGAAACCACTTAAAACCTGTGAAAAAAAAACCAATGTAGAATTGCTGTGTTCAGCATGATTTCATACTTCTGTGTGTGGGAAGGAATCTAGAGGATTAAATAGCTTTGCTGGAGACAAAACAGAGGAGAGAAATGATCACAAAATAATGGAGGATAGTCTTTACATTTTCACTGAAACCATGCAGAGAGCTGGAGAAAGAAGCCCCTATAAAGTCTGAAATCTATGTGTGTACCTGTAGCTTACAGTGATGCACTGTTCATAACACTTAATGTAGTGAAATGCTTGGGACATTCTGTGTGACACACTTGCTGAGAGGCCACTCTTTCTGTGCCATCAGTCTTTCTCATGATCATTCATACCCCTTGACATTAAAATATAGAAAATGCACATTTTCTTTCTCTGGAAAAGGGGCAGCTTAGAGGAAGATTGCAATCTAGATGCTTACTGCTAGGAGGTAGTCACAGCAGATGGGAAGTGAGATGGGGTCTGGTCAATGCTTATTGATATCTAAAGGGTCATGAAGATGGGGCCACTCTTTTCAGTGGTGCTCAGTGATAGGACAACGGACAGTGGGCACAAACTAGAACACAGGAAGTTCCATCTAAAGAAAGCTTCTGCCCTCTGAGGGTGCTGCAGCCCTGAAGCAGGCTGCCCAGAGAGATTGTGCAGCCTCTTTCTCTGGAGAGATTGCAAACCTACCTGGGTATTGTGATCCCGGGCAACCTGCTGTGGATGACCCTGCTTTAGCAGTGGAGTTGGACTACATGACCTCCAGAAGTGCCTTCCAACCCTTGCCATTCTGTAATAACAGCAATGAGGAGGCCAAGGGCAGAAGTACTGTTCAGGAGTAGAAAACCCACTCCATTTCAACACTGCTCTGAGCTGCTTCTGCTCAGCCTTGCCCTGAATTCTTCAGCAACCCTTGGGCTAACGATTTGTCTTGAGAAACAGGGGGATTAAGTCTTTAAATTTTTGGCTGCTGCGATGTCTTATAACTTCCCAGAAAGGGCTTTTATAGGTTTCTTTGAATTCTGACCACATCTGACTTGAAATGCAATCAATCATTGCATTAGCAATGAAATGACCTCAAGTTAGAAAAAACCACCACCACAACCTTGTAAGCTTTTATTAAACACTCATTGTGTCCAACGTTCCTACACACAGTGTGACCACACTGGCAGGAAATCATGAAATCAAATAGGTTGGAAAAGACCTTTAAGATCATCAACCCAACACCACAATGCTCACTTAGCCACGTCCCAAGGTGCCAGGTCTACACATTTTTTGAACACCTCCAGGGATTCCGCCACCTCCCTGGGCAGCCTGTTCCAATGTCTGTCCACTCTTTCAGGAAAAAAAAAATCCCAAAATCTAATCTAAACCTCCCCTGGCTGTAGTAAAGAGAAAGACAGTAGAGATAAACTCCTTTGAGAGCTTGTACAAAAGAGACCAAAACTCTAAACAAAATAGTAACCAAGTTGTAGACTCTTATTTCCTCCATCATAGCATGGGGGGGCTTGGAAGGGGCCTCTGGAGATCATCTAGTCCAAAATCTGCCTGTGAGGCTGCTTCTGCCATAGCTGAGAAACAAACCCAGTGCCAGAGCAAGGAGGGAGGCACAGCAGAGGTGGCAAACCTCACATATCAGCTCTCACAAAAGAATTGTGACCTTTTGTGGGCTTCCCCTGAGTGCCAAAAAAAAAAGTGTAGCAGGGCTGAGTGGCTTTTTCCTGGGAACAGGGTGGGCTGTCTTTTTCCCATTTATTTTATTTTATTATTTTACTTTATTTTTTGATTTTTTTTTCCTTTTCAGCATTGGTGAAATTTGCATTGTGTTTCCTACCTTTTTTCCAGCTTTGAAGCCTTGGGCAGTCTGCCTGCCAGGTTATGCTTTAGAATTTAATTTCTGCATCAAACCTGTGCCACAATGATTTTCCTAACTGATACCTGCTCAAGCTAAGCCTGGGATTTGCCAACGAACACACTTTGCTTTTGGCTTAGGGCAGTTCAGGTGATACATTGGAAGCTTGATCTGCTAGTTTCACAGAATCGCAGAAGTCCAGGTTGAAAGAGACCCCAAAGATTCCAGTCTTTGTGGGTTGAAATGAGATGGCCCAGTACCCTGTCAAGCTGAGCTTTAAAACTGTCCAAAATTTGCTGAAATCCAGCAGGCTATTTCCTGGCTGTATTAGTTCAGGTCTGCTTTTAGGAATTAAAGTAAATAAACATTACAGCCAGTTACGTTGCCTCTTTATAAAGAAGCATCAGAGGTGTTACGGGAAAAGCGTGCCACATTTCCAGTCTGCCTTCTACACACCAGCATCATGGGATTGTGTGGAGGGGCCAGCACCCTGTTCCCTCTGCTAGGCAATGCAAAGCAGAGCTGCTTCTGTAGGCATTAAAGGATTAAATGCTATTTCCATATTACAAGGGAGAAAATGCAAATATGCATTAAGCACTTCAGTGTCAACAGCTTCATAATAGAAGTTCTTGGTGGTTTGCTTTGTCATCTTACCTGCCCTTTAGATAAAGGGTAAGGGCTATAAAAATCAACATAACCTTTTCCTGCTCCCATCTAGATCTAGATCTGTGCCTATTTAGGCAGCATGCATGTACCTGAAATGAAAACAGTTTACTTCTGGAAGAGCTTGTGGTTAAAACTGTGGTGCTAGAGGGGCTCTCAGTATCTGAACATCTCAGGCTAGGATCAAATCTGCAGCTTCTCAGGAGCCACCAAGCTCACAGCTCACCAGTGAAATGCAGAAATACAGAAGTCTGCCATGGGCAGATGTTTCAGCTCACAAGTGGCTGTGTATGATCTCTGTTCTTGTGCAGACCCCATGAGTCAGCCCAAAGTAAAGGGCCTGGGGGTGGTGAGGGACTCCTGGCTGAACATGAGCCAGCATGTGGCCAAGAAGGCCAACATCATCTTGGCCTCTATCAGCAGTAGTGCGGCCGGCAGGACCAGGGAAGTGATCGCCCTCTTGTTTTGATTAGGATTAAATTAATGAGGCAGGAATTATAAAAATATAATTATCTTTATGTCCTGAAAACCCTGCCCCAAAATTATAGAATAGACTAGACTAGACTAGAGTAGAATTAACCAGGTTGTACAAAACTGGTTACATTTTATTTACAGGTCGTGAATTCCACAAGTATGCTTATGGGCAACTTTAGTACAATTCAGAGAATTCGGAAAGTGGAAAAGGCTAAGCCACACGATAGCTTTACCCCACTTATAAAATCAGGGGCAAGCCACGAGCCTCGGGAAAAGCCGGTAATGCCGGTTGTACTCGGGAGAACGGAGCAAGACTTTGGAGATGGTCCCCAGGGTCTCTCCTCGATGGCAGGCTCCGACGCGCGGATGGCGCGGCACAAATCCAAAGGAGAAGGGACCCGCCACGGGTGAGCTGTCCCTGGACACGGCTCCCGCGAGGCAGCACTCGCGCAGCAGCGCTGTGTGAGGAGCGCGACAGCCGCCGCGCTGCCGGCCCCGGCCAGCCCACGGCCGCAGGTCTGCGGCAGGCAGGGCCGCTCGAGAACGGGTCAGGCAGCAGGACCCCAGGGTAGGCAGGTCCGCAGAGAAGCAAGATCCGGGTGCTGATCGCTCCAATTTCGCCGCGAATGTAGCACGAATCCCAGGAATCCGAGTCCCCAGCGAGTCCAAAAAATGAGTACCGAAAACGACCCCTCCAAAATGATCCCAGCCCTCTTTCCGGTCGCTCTGTTTGAGATTTCCTTAGGCAATGTGTCCAGTGCCAATATATACTGGGCGCAAAGAACCCAGACAATCGCAATTCCAGATCCCAGCGCAGGCTTCCCCCCAGGGGTGAATACCTGCCAGGCTTCAGCTCCCGGCGGGAAGAATGGACACCTATTTTACCTTTCCACCTCAAGCGCCCCAGGTGGGAGGGGAAGGCAATTTCCTGCCTTTGTCTCCCCCCACTCAAACCTCCGCTGATGGAGGTGGAGGAAGTGGTGTTTGGAGCCCCCGACAACACCCCCGTACTCAGCACTGGTGAGGCCATACCTTAAGTACTGGGTTCAGTTTTGGGGCCCTCGCATCAAGAAAGGCATTATAGTGCTGGAGCAGGTCCAGAGAAGGGCAGCAAAGCTGGTGAAGGGTCTGGAGAACAGGTGCGGTGAGGAGCAGCTGAAAGAACTGGGCTTCTTTGGTCTGGAGAACAAGAAGCTGAGAGGAGACCTTCCTGCTCTTTACAGCTAAAGGAGGCGGTAGTGAGGTGAGTGTTCGTTCATTTTCCTAGTAACAAGTGATAGTACAAGAGGAGACGGCCTCATTTTGCACCAGGGGAGGTTTAGGTTGGATATTAGGGAAAATTTATTTATGGAAAGAGTGGTCAGACATTGGAACAGGCTGCCCACAGAGGTGGTGGAGTCACTGCCCCTGGAGGTGTTCAGAAAATATGGAGAGAAGGCAGTTTGGGGTGGGGTTTAGTGGGCATGATGGTCTTGGGATGATGGTTAGACTCAGTGGCCTTGAAGGTCTTTTCCAACCTTAATGATTCTATGAGATCTGTAGAACTCTGTTGGTGTCCAGGAGGGGTTTTTTCTGTGTTATATTTTCCATTCATGCACTGAATGCCCTTGCCCACATCTGCCTGGTCCTGGGCACAGCTGGGAAAGTACCTGCTTCACAGAAAAAGTTGCTGATACCAGTAGGTGGCTGCATAGTAGAGCCTAATCTCTCCTTGCATATAGTCAGTGTGAAATAGGATCAAGTCCAGTGATGCACTTGCCTTGAAACTTCTGTCTGATCCCCATTATGGTTTGGTACCCTATCCTTCCCCAGCCCCATCAGGCTGAGGAGTTTCAGCCAGTCCGGTTTCCCTCTGAAGTAGCAGATGCCTAAGGCAAGACTCAGACCTTCAGTTAAGGATACGCTCTATACATACAGAGCGCTGTGGTTTGGTTATATTCTCCTCAGATCGCCAGCATCTCCTAAATAAGCAACGAGCAGCAGCTGGGCCGAGTAAGGAGGTTACACCTAGGTGGCAGCAGAACATTAAAATTCATCCCAGTTCTGCATGGGTTGAGCCTGATTGCCCTTACTTAGCAGTGGGAAAACATGCGAAGAACTTATCTTGTACAACCCATTAGTAAGCTTCAAGGTTTCTTGAACCTTTCAGCAGTCATTTTATGTCTTGTTGGTTGTTGGCTGTTTTTTTGTTTGTTGTGGTGTTGTTTGGTTTATATATATATATATATATATAAAAACCTGTTCCACCTGCCTGCAGCTTGTCAATATTTATCCTATGGCTTATTAAATTCCCAGGCCTCATAAAAAGCATTGATCTGTTTTGCTTAACCATTTCTCTGATTGCTTGTCTCTAGTGATATTCTAATGTGATCTTCAGTTATACTGAAGTCCAAACCTTGGGCCCACAATAATGCCTTTATTACTCATAGTGTGGGCTGGGGAGAACCTCTGAGGATCATCCGGTCCAAGCTCCCTGCTAACACAGATATGCCTAGAGGAGACAGAACAGAACTTCCTGCTAGCTCTGAAATTAATTTGAACTTTGGCTTGTAGTTATAGGATGAGAGGGAATAGATTGAAGGTGCATATTAGGAAAAAATTATAGTGAGGGTGGTGAGACACTGGAAAAGGTTGGCCAGGGAGGCTGTGGATGGCCTCTCCCTGGAGCTGTTCAGTGCCAGGTTGGATGAAGCCTTGAGCAACCTGGTCTAGTGAAAGGTGCCCAAGGCTGTGGCAGGGGGGTTGGAACGAGGTGATTTTTATGGTCCCTTCCAATCTAAACCATTCTATGATTTTCTAAATTGGTGGTGACTGAGACTTAATGAGATTTTCTGGTCTTCTGACTAGTTTGAGAATCCACAGATTGCAACCTGCTGAAGGTTTAGCAACACTTTCCCATAACATCTCGTCAAGGAACTGTCCTGTACTGACTTGCAGGAAAGGCAAGCAGGGAGGAAAACCCTCTTTTTTTCCAATAATGTATTATCGTGGGCAGCCTGCTCTAGGTGAACCTGCTGTGGTAGGTGGGTTGGACTAATTGATCTCCAGAGGCCCCTTTCAGCCCCTATCATTCTGTGTGATTATTATATATGCACACATAGTATTTTCATGTTAATATCAAAATGTTTCTGAATGCCAAACATTGCTAAAGACTTCTGCTTAATTTTCACCTCTCTCTAAAGTCCATGCACTGATGATAAATATTTCTTGTTCTGTGAGCATGTGAATTGCTGCCAAATATTGTCTGCCTTCTGGTTTTTAAAGAGCAGGTCTCATATTAGCATCCAGAAAAGTCCCTGTAGTCACAGCTGTGTCATGCCATTGATATTCTGCTCAAGCACTGCAGATCCTTTCCAAGTATTTCAGCAATGTCCTGTGTTATTCTAAACATCTGCAAACTTCTTGTGTACCTAGCTTCAGAAATGTGAATCTGCCTTGGGGTTTGGACCCTAGAATATGCCCACTCATGCTTTTAGGATGTGTATCCTGTTGGCTTTATTTTTAGTCCCATTTTCCACCTAGAGCTAAAGCCACCCAACTTTTGTGGTCAGGGTGTTGTGGTTCCACACCTATCTGCTCTGCACATTCAGCTGATGAGATGGGACAAGCAGATCTCTACATCAAACTGTGAAATCCCACTTTTGCTGTACATAGTTTTAGTGTGAGCTGGCAATGTGTGCTTCCAGCCCAGAAGTCAACTGTGTCCTGGGCTGCATCCAAAGAAGTGTGACCAAGCAGGATGAGGGAGATGATTCTCCACCTCTACTCTGCTTTTGTGAGATCCCACCTGCAATACTGCATCCAGTTCTGGGGTCCCCAACACAAGAAGGACTTGGAACTGCTGGAGCAGGTCCATAGGAGGCCATGAAGATGATCAGAGGGCTGGAGCACCTCCTATGTAGGGACAGGCTGTGAGAGTTGGGGCTGTTCAGCCTGGAGAAAAGAAGGCTCCAAGGAGACCTCATAGTGGCCTTCCAGTACCTGCAGTGGCTTACAAGAAAGCTGTGGAGGGACTTTTTGCAGGGACTCATTGTGATAAGATGAGAGGGAATGAATTGAAGCTTGAGGAGGGTAGATTCAGACTGGATATTAGGAAGAAAATCTTTGCAGTGAGGGTGGTGAGACATTGGAACAGGTTGCCCAGGGAGGCTTGTGGACGCTGCCTCCCTGGAGGTGTTGAAGGCCAGGCCGGATGAAGCCTTGGTCTAGTGGAAGATGTCCCCTGCCATGGCAGGGTCAGTGGAACTAGGTGGAATGTCCCTTCCAACCCAAACCATTCTATGATTCCCCCCTCTCCCAGAAAGGTCAAATGAAGACCTGTCTGGCAGAGTAAAAGCCATGATAACACAAGCTGTTGTTCAGGGTCATAGAGATCAGGTAGAGCAAGTCCAGAGACCATGTGTCTGCATTGAGACGTGTGTGTATAATGCAAAGTTGGCTACAGAGAGTATTGCTGTACTGTCCTCTCCTAGAAGACATGCTCTTCATAACATGTTCTAGAGCCAACAGTTCCTGATATCATATCCATTCTTCTCTGTGAGGCCAAGAGTTCCCTTCAAACTTGTTACTGCTCACATGTGGTCAATTTTCAAGTCTTAATTTCCCCTCCCCCCACCCTTGCTTTTTCTGCCCACACAGACCCAAGAGACCTTATTGCTCTATGTGGCTACCTGGGGGCATGGGTGGTGGTGAGGGGGTTGTTGATTTCTTCTCCCTGTTGTCAAGAGGTGCAACAGGAGGAGATGGCCTCGAGTTGTGCCAGGGGAGGTTTAGGCTGGATATTAAGACAATTTTCTTTACTGAAAGAGTGGTCAGGTAATGGCATAGGCTGCCCAGGGAGGTGGTGAAGTTGGCATTCCTGGAAGTGTTCAAACACATATAGACATGGCATTTCAGGAAATGGTTATGTTGAGCCAGCAGTTGGACTCGATGATCTTAAGGGTCTTTTCCAACTAAACCAGTTCTCTGATTCTATAACATGGTCACTCTTCTCAATCATTATTTACTGAGTTTTGTCAGTTCTTTGTTAGTTGTTTTCACTCCCCTTACGGAAATTGGACTTCAGGCTCTTCTTATCTCAGTGGAAGCAGTGCTCAGCCTACTGCTGGTACTTTAAACACAGAAATCCTGCTCAGTTGCCTTCTGAAAAGGAAAACACCAATCCCTCAGCAAACTCCTTATTTCTTCACCCTCAGTTGTGTGAAACCAGTGTGAACTGCAAAAATAGCCAGAGACTTAGGGAGATTTAGCCCAAGCCTATCTATCCTGTAGCTGTTTGGCATTCCCTGAAAAACAAAGTTACTTGTAAGATGCTGTAAGAAAATACCTTTATGTGTACAGGAAGGTGTGGTTTTGCTGCGTCCTACGTCACACTCTAATGTGCACTAGCACACATATTGTCTCTGAGTGAAGGTGAAGTGTGCTGTTGGTCAGCAATGTTTTCCTTTAAAGACCTTGCTAAGATCAGGAAATGAAGAGTGACTCCAAAGTAAATAGCACCGAAAGTTGTGTTCCCATGGGCCTCATTAGCTTCTTGGCATGAGGACAAAACCCTTCCCTTCTGACCCTTAAAGATAAAAATGTAATACTCCCTCCCCGCCCCGCATATGACAACAAAAAGTTTGTGGGGGGGGTTAATATAACTCTTTCCCCTTCTATTGGCCCTGTGATGATTACTAAAACAAGAACAAGAAGTTCATTTTTCCTTTAAGCATTTACCATAGTCTGGAATTTCAATTTTATTTATTTCCCTGTTCAAAATATCTGTTGTGCCTTCTGAAATTATTTTGGATAGACCCAGATAGGCTACCCTATTTTTTAATTTTATTTTTTTTTTAACCCTACCAATATTGCAGTTTTCTACCAGTACTTGTCAACTATCAGCAAGAAGACTCCTAACTTTCTGGAAACATGAAAACAAAATACAAGCTGAAATGAGAAAGGGACCACTGGGAAAAAAAAACTAGGGAGCTTTCCAGAAGTGCTACTCTTAATCTGTCTGATAAAAGGCAACAATCATAGCAACCTTTCCTAAAGACATTCACTCAGGAGCTTCAGACAAACCAGGAGCTAGATGCATCTATCAGTTCCCAGTAACATGGACATTGGCCTTTGAGTGCTGCTGGAGTGGATCTCAGGGTGTACACATGACTACATGCTCCCTGGCCAGTCCCAGGCATTTGGAAAAGCTCAGTCTAGTGAACATCATAGAAGTATGGAATCCCTAAAGTTGGAAAAGACCTCCAAGATCATCAAGCTCAACCATCAACTCAACACCACTATGCCCCACTAAACCATGTCCCAAAGTGTCACATCTATTTTTTTGAGCACCTCCAGGGATGGTGGTTCTACCACCTCCCTGGGCAGCCTGTACCAATACCTGACCACTCTTCCAGTGAAGAAATGTTTCCTAGTGTTCAGCCTGAACATGGTGCAACTTGGGGCCATTTCCTCTTATTCCATCAGTTGATACTAGGGAAAAGAGACCAACACTCACCTCACTACAGCTTCCTTTTAGGTGGTTGTAGAGAGCAATAAGGTCTCTACAAGACCAAATTGTACCTTGTGAAATTCCCTGGGGCAAAACTGTTTGTTGTTGAATATATGAATACATATAGCCATGATATTAATGTTTTTATGTATATATATATATATATATGGTACACTGCCTGAAGTGACAGCAATGCTAATGAGTTTATAATTTTATAAATAATTTAATATAGTATATGAATATATAAATCATGTGAATACTTTTCTTGCTTTATTAATATATACTTTCTATATATAGCATAGGAGTGTTAAGGCTTCCAGAACCAAGAGCTGTTTTGATCTCTAGACTGAGCTTCTGTCAAAGGTTAATATGCTGGCATGGGTTGACGGGGGCAAGTGAGGTGCTGGTGTAGGGTTTTGTCATTTGTTTTTTCTTTCTTCACTTCAGAGGGTGACTAAGCAGTGCTAATTCATGCTGCTGGGTACAGTTATAAACATTTAAAGATCTAGACTTCAGTCAAACCAGATTTCTGTGTTTCCATCTCTATATCAAGAGAGCAAGATACTAATTCTTAGTATTTAAAAAAAAAAATCAGGCAACTGTGGTCGTCTACCAAGAAGCTTAATTGCTTTTGTTTTTTCTTTTTCATGGAATCATAGAATTGTTTTGGTTGTTTTTTGTTGCCTCTCCTGGAGAGAGTCCAGTAGAGAATCACAAAAATGCTGTAAGAGACTGGAGCATTTCTCTGAGGAGGAGAGGCTGAGAGACTTGGGGCTGTTTAGCCTGGAGAAGAGCAGCCTGAGAGGGGATCTGATCAATATCTAATGCTGATCAATATCTAAAGGGCAGGGGTCAGGGGGATGGAGCCAGTCTCTTCTCAGTGGTGTCCAGTGACAGGACAGGGCAACAGGCATACACTGGAACATGGGAGGTTCCATGTAAGAATAAGGAATAACTTTGCTGTGAGGGTGCTGGAGCCCTGGACCACATTGCCCAGAGAGGTTGTGGAGTCTCCATCCCTGAAGCCATTTCAATCCTGCCTGGACTTGTTCCTGTGTGATTTACTCCAGGTGACCCTGCTCTAGCACAGCAGTTGAACTAGATATCCAGAGGTCTTTTCCCACCCCCACCATTCTATGTAACTCTCTAGTTCACTACCAGCAGCTATATCTGCATCTTTCCAAGTAATGCTGGCAGAGAATATGTCTCTGAGACAATGGTAGACGACAAGTCCTGCAGTAATTTCTGTGAGCTGTGACCACGGATCCTGTGCCAGCCTGCAGGAGAGTAAGCATTCAAAGCCTGCACATTTTCTTGCTTCTTTAAATGCTCATAAAAAACAGCCTCTGTGTCTTTGCTCCCTCTTTTTACTGTGCTCACATTGGGCAAGTGAGCAGTTCACAAATTAAGGTATTTTAGCATATTTTCCTAGCATGTTTATTAGACACCCCCATGCCACCACCACCATGCTAAGGGTCCTGCACAAAATGGACAGGCTGTTCAAGGCTTGCCTTGCTTTGAGAAATTTGCTGTGGTGCTTTTATTTGATGGGATGGGATTGGCAGTTTCCTCAGCCATACTTGTTCATCTTATTTATAGCCCTTTTTATTGAGGGTTATTTACCAAACAAATAGAAATTAATTTAGACTTGTTGAACTGTAAAGAACTGGCAGGATGAACCTACTACCTGAATCCTGAAGGCAGAAAAAGTGAGCAGCAATGCATATCTGAAGGACTAGCTAATTCCAGGAATAGCTTTTTACTTGTGTATAGAGCAGTGATTTTTAATATCTGATGGCCAGGTCCTGTGAGGGCAAATGGGATATGTTGCATCCCATCCTTCTAATAGCATTAAGTTCCTGAGTAACATCTCTCCCTGCTTTCTCTGCTGTTCACACAGGTTTGTGTGCGTCTAGATGCAGAGTTTTCTCAAGTCCAGCTCACTGCTGTGTGTGCATCTCTCTGGCAGGACAGAAGTCCTGTGGTTGGCTGCACATCACTTTCCATTTACCTTCAACGTGAAGGACACAGGCACAACTCGAGCTTCTTTTTTGCTGTCTCACAGGACCGAAATTCTTGTGAGGAGCACCGTGTTGGCAGGATCTGAGGTGGCTTTCTCAGCTATGTGTGTGCTACAAGACCGCTTTGATATAACAAACTGAGGATGGCCACCTCAGTACACAAACTCAGCAGAGAGAAATCCCAAGCTGTTTTTTATTGAAGTGCAGCTTTGGAGAACTCCCCTGCTGAAAATGGACAGCTGGTAATGTCTGCCTTCACTGAGGTAGAAATAGGTTGTTGTTTTCTCCACCAAACTCTTCCAGAGAGCTATTTTGCTTTGAGAAATGCGTGTTTTCTTAGGAAAGACATTCTAAAACCCTGGCTTAGAGCCCAGTTTAGGGAACTGCTTGAGAGAGTACAGCAGAGGGCTACGAGGATGACTGGGGGACTGGGACATCTCTCTTATGAGGAAAGGCTAAGGGACTTGGGGCTTTTTAACCTGGAGAAGAGAAGACTGAGGGGGAAACTTACCAATGATTCCAAATACTCAAAGGGTGGGTGCCAGAAGGGTGAGGCCAGTTGTTTTTTGGTAGTTTTTTTTTCCTCAGTGGTACCCACTGACAAGACAAGTGAGAGGCAGAAACTTGAACACAGGCAGTTCCAGCTAAACATGAGGACGAACTTCTCTGCATTGAGGGTGGTGGAGAACTGGAACAGGCTGCCCAGATTGGTGATGGAGTCTCCTTCTCTGGAGACTTAGAAAACCTGCCTGGACACAATCCTGTCAAATTGCTCTGTGTGAACCTGCTCTGGCAGGGAGGTTGGACTAGATGATTTCCTGAGGTCCCTTCCAACCCCTATCATTGTGTATTTCTCTATCTGAACCCCTGAGCTGCAGAAGTACTTCAGAGTGTGGTTTGAAAGACCCCGAGTGATACACCTCAGTATTAATCTGAGATAATCTTTGTCTTTATATACGAGCACAATTTAGGGAAAAGAAATTTCAGCTCTCAAAATCACAGAATTGTTGCAGCTGGAAAAGACCTCTAAGATCATCAAGTCCAGCCATTGACCCAGCAACACCATGGTCATTAAACTATATCGTGAAATGCTTTTGAACACTCCTTGGGTGGTGACTCCACCACCTCCCTGGGCAGCCTGTTTCAATACCTGACCGCTTTCAGTAACAGAATGTTTCCTAACATCCAATCTAAACCATTATGCACATAAAAGGGTGCTTTGGTATTTCCTGCTAGGATTCTTCTTTCACTTTATAGCTATTACAAGATTTTTATATATTTTCTCAGTCAGTATCCATGACACAACTTTCAAAAGGTGTAAGAACCAATACGAGGTTTGGAAAGCTTACAGCAGAAGACCTAACAATAATAGGATCTTGCCTTGAGCAACTGAGTAGCTTTTATTTTATCTGAAGAAAAGCAATTTCAAGAGTAATTGTTTAGTATGGGTTGCTTGTTTATTAATAAACAGTAGTAGAATAAGTGCATGGCTATGCTCTAATGATGAGGCAGCTGATACTTTCCTCTCAGAATAATTATTTTTGCTACTTTTGGTTTTGTTTGGTTGGTTTGTTTTTGGTGTGGGCTTTTTTTTCCCCTTTCCTCTGTTGTCCTGAGACTTGTACTCCAAATAAGTCCAAACAGGAATCTCAGCTTCAGAATACCTGGCAACCCCCCTGAAACAAAAAGCTGCTTGTGCTGGGAGACAGCACCATGCAGAGGGACAGAGGTTCCCATTGAGGCAGTTCATCCAGTGGGTGGGAATTTTCTTCTATTTTGTTTGGTGATAGGGACACAACAGTGGCTTCATTCCAAGACATCCTGCTGGAGGAATCATTTCTGGTGAGGATAAAAGATTAATGCCCTACCCATGCTGTTGACTATCCTTTCACTGCAGTGGATGGTAACTGAAAACACTGCTAAACCCTCACCTTTGGTGATCTGATCCCCTGCGTGCCACGGTTAAATGTGACTTGAATCCAGCCAGTGAGTACAAAGAGTCATTGCAGTATGTTGCAACAGTGTCAAGAGGCAGGATTTCTATCCAAAAGGGAGCAGGT
This sequence comes from Dryobates pubescens, assembly GCF_014839835.1. Classification (NCBI taxonomy): domain Eukaryota; kingdom Metazoa; phylum Chordata; class Aves; order Piciformes; family Picidae; genus Dryobates; species Dryobates pubescens. Next base: position 27,017,883 of record NC_071615.1, on the reverse strand, counting down.
CGTGGTTGCTGACTGGTTTGTTTGTACTTTGTGGAAAAGGGGAGAATATGGTTGGAAGTCATGGAACAAACTAAAGGGTTTGAGGTTTTTTTAAGCTATGACTAAGAAAGAAACTTAAGCATAGAGGATGGCTCATTACAGCTGGTGTTTAAGTCATCAAAGGAGGCAGAGGCAGTGTGAGGAAAGAATATTAATTATAGGGAACAGTGAGGGTTACTATTTAATTTGTTCTCTGTCAGTGTAACTGTAGGAGACATTCCTGCTCCCGGGTGCAGTAGAAAGAGCAGATCTCTGCTGCTGGAAAGGGAGGTCTTGTTGCTGATTCAGTTACACTGGTGCCACACTCAACTGCTAGTTTTCCCTATAATGGCAAGTCTAATATAGTTTAACCTCTGAGGTCTACAGTGCCCTTCTGTAACCATACCACCCAGCCATCATGTGTAACCCTCAGCATGCTGCTTGCAGCTGCTTCATGTTGAAGTCAGCCATCTCATAGAGATATCATGAGGAGCTTGTTCAGAGGAGGTTGGTAAAACTGCCATCATTGGGCAGACCATGACACTGAGGCACAGAGCAGTTGAATAACTTGCCACCCAGCATAGTGAATGAGGCCAGTGACCGAGCTGAAAGTACAATTCATCTGAGATCAGAGTCTTGTTGCAAGAGAACTGGGTCTGGTTCCTGATTGCTAGGAAGTAGCCTGGGGTAAATGCTAGGGGATGAAACAGGTCAGATTCCCATAAAGTTTTGCCTTGACTTAAAATCCTAACAATGTATTTGTGTTTCACATTTTATCTTTTTTTTTTTTTTCTTCCCACCCTTCCTTTCTTTTCTATTTCTCTTTTTCTTTATTTTTTCTCTTTTTTTCCTTCTCTATTTTCTTCTTGCATTTTTCTTTTTTTCTTATATTTTTCTTTTTTTCCTCTTTTTTTTTTTTTGATTCTTCTTTTCTCTTCTCTCTTTTCTTCTGACTCACCCATGCAGCTACTTTAGAAGGTGTAGCCAGGTGGTCATATTACTACAGCAGCTTAAATTACAGGAAATTCTCTTGTTCCAACGTTTATTTATGCTCTGATTCAAAATACACACTCCTTTTTGATTGATTTTTCAAATCCTTTTACTCAATGTTAGTCTGAATCAGTCATGGCATTTCCCAGGAGAGGTGGTGCTGGTGCTGATTACACTGCACCAAGGTATGCTGCTGCAGGTCCTTCAGGCGCAAGTGAACATCAGTCTGATGGGGAGCTAAACATTTCTATTGAATGCCAGAGATTAAGCTTAAAAAAAATTAATAAAAAAATGACAAGGCAGGGGCTTTGTAAACAGCCCTTTTTTGTTTCATTGTCCCATGCAGCCAGCCCTGTGCCTCCTGCCCTGTGAGTTGTGGTGAGGAGGCTAGACCAGTTGTCATTCATGTAGAGCCTGTGGTTTTCCACTGGTGTGGCCACATTTCCACAGCAGAGTAACAGCAGGACAATGAGCAGTCAAGGAGCAGAAACTCGGGGGAGGAGGAGCGTGAATGCAACCAGGATGGGTAGACATGGGAAAGTCCACTGCTCTGCTGCCCAGAGCTCGAGGGATGATGGAGAACTGGAAGGCAAGTTAATGACCGTGAAGGAATGATAGAATGGCTTAAGTTGGAAGGGATCCTAAAGATCATCTTGTTCTACTCCCCTTGTCATGGGCAGGGACACCTCCCACTGTTCAGTTGTTTTTTGGCTGTCAAGCCAAAGAATGCACTTCAATTTGCGAGAGGTGCAGGCTAATGCTGATCCTGTTTGGACCTTTGAGGTGTTGCTGAAATGCGGGAGGCAGATGGAGAAACTCATGTGCAAGACAGAAGCTTTGGAGAAGGACCAGTCCAGCCTTGGGGCACCCAACTGCTGTTTCTGAGCCCTGAGGGTGAATGACAGAGCTCTGTTGTAGGAGATAAATGTGCCTGATAAATAACAAATCGTCTCCATCCACAAAGGCTCCCTCTGTTCCCATTGTTTATCAGTTGTTCCTCAGATATGCAGGAACATGCCCTTCACACCGCAGCCAGCCTCAACCCTTGAACGCCAGACCAATCTTAACAGGATACCCAGAGGCACAAGCTGGGAGATGCTGGGTATCGCTTAGTAGAGTCTGGCTCCAGATGTTTTTGTCAAGTGTGACAACGGAATTATGTGCCTCATAATACACTTAATTTTCAGGTGGAAAATGAGGGAAATGGGTACATTTACTAGCATGCACTAACAAGACTGCTGCTGCCTCTCTGCCCTGTCAAATACATTTTTATTGTCCCCCTCCTGACTAGTTTGATCTTGCTTGCGAGTTTTAGGTTTGCTTCCAAGTTCTCAGACAGTCTCTTCTAGCTCATAGGTTAATAATTATACCTCTTCTTTAGCAGCATCTTTCATGTTGAAGAGTTGCAGAGCATTTTGCAGCCCTGTGCCAGTATCTGCTCTTTCAGACGGCAGAACACAGAGTCACTTAAACCCATCGAGAAGCAAGGGAATGGAGAACCTGGCTCTGTGTCTAAAGAGGTCTCTTCACCTACAGCCAAAAGGGAGAGTGTGGTGGGTGCTGTGCTCTGCCAAGTCAGCTTCCAATCTCTGTTGGCAGAAGGGAGACAAAGCCTGTTTCTAATGGAAGGCATTTGAATGCTGGGGGCTGGGAGGAGGAAAGCTGGAAAATGTGCCAGGGCAGCTGCGTTAATACCTTTGTCTTGTCAAAGAGCATCACACAGTTATTGATTGTAGCTGTAATTTTTTGTCATCAGTGTTTATTGCTCTCAGATGTTAAGAAAAATGAAGTCAGGTTTAGTTCTGGAATTGGATCTCTTTGCCCTACTGATTTTAAACCTCAGGGCTCTGATTCCCCCCTTCCCCCCCCAATTTTTAATCCATATAGCTACAGGACTTGAAACTCTTCTCTATCATTTCAGATGAAGGCTGAACTTCTCACATGGTCAGCTGGCTTCCTGGAGCTGAGGCTTTCAGAATCATAGAACTGTTTGGGTTGGAAAAGACCTTTAAGATTATTGAGTCCAATTATTAACCCAACACTACCAAGTCTGGTGCTGAACCGTATCTCTCAGCACAGAAATGTCAGAAGTCCATGCACTCCTGAAAAAAAAAGCTGCAAAAAATGTCAGCGTTCTGATAACCTCAATGCCTTGTGGCACATTTCAAGAAGATGGGCCCAGATATTGATTCTGCCTTGGAACAGAGTAGAGGTGTCCCACTCCCACCTTTAAGGCTGGAGACATGCATGCTTTCTACACTGCTTTTATGTTCTGTGTGGTAAGGCTTCCCTTTCCCATTTGTTTTCTTTCTAGGACTATTTGTCCTTTAATAGAGAGATTGTCCTTCTGAACCTGACTTGTCCCAGCATCAGTGGAGTTGTTCCAGTGATAAGCCCCACATCTTTAGTTAGCAGCCTGTTATGTGCAGCAATAACTTTTGCACATCACTGTAGTTGATGGCTTCCCAGCTTTGAACTTTCTGAAAGAGGGAAATTACTTCACTCCACACTCTTCATTCCCTGGGAAAGGCCTTAGCTCTGCAAGCGTGGGGCTAAGCAGGTAGTGCTGCTACACCTAGAAAAGCATTGCACAGCTCCTTGTTTTGATGGTGATATAGCTGATCCGAGGAAGGTCTTGGTGCTATGAGGTATCTAAAGGGATACCATGAGGCTATGCAGCTGGGACATTTAGGGTAGAGAGAGTGTGGATAAAGGTGATCCAGATATATATATATAAATGGTTAATAGAAATTCGAGAAGGGTGGACCCCATGCTCCTTTAATGAAAACCAAATTAACTAGCAGACCTGGTTGGAGATAGTGTCCTGGAGTGCACCTCCTCACTGTGCTCTGCAATTTGGAGAGTTAACTTTCTGTGGCTGTTACTGAAGCTCTTGATTTCTCCCAAGTGTCATAAAGTTTTGTTTACCTAAAAAAAAGAAAAGGGAAAAAAACCCAACAACATAATCTGTTCTCTTTGGGTTAAAAGATGACCAAGATGCTAAAAGAAACACAGACTCTAATCAAGCTCATCAGACCTGCATGTTTTTTACTGGTATGCTTCCCCCAACAGTTTCATATCATAGCCAGCACCATACTTTTCCAAAGGACAAGCTGAGTCCCCTTTGCCCAGTTCCCACACTCTCCCTATGCAGCAGCATCCAGCCTTTTGGACAAAGCAGACTGGTTTCCATACCTCTGCAAAACAAGAACTCAAAGACAGCAATGATTTGCTTGCAGGCTCGTTTGTGGGCATCCAACTAGTCCACATCAGAAAGGAAAAGCCTGGACATGTAGCAGAAAGATGATTCCAGCACCTGACTGCAGGCAGGGCTGTGCAATGCCTTGGCAGTGGGGGAAGGGCTCTTGTATAACCCCATGCTCTGGAGTGGAAAGGCAAACGAGTTTTATAATGTTACATGATGGTGTAAGATCACTTGGGGCTGGACAGATTCATTCTACACCTGCAAGCTACCAACTATGTCCCCAGGACAAGATTGCAAAATCTGCTTCAGTGTGCTGCTTTTATTTGAAATACAGAAAAGCAAATCCTAATCCTAGAGAGCTCAGTCACATTTCAGCTGGATCAGGACTTTTTCCTTGTGACTTCTTCTGAATATCCAGTAAGCAACTCGCCTCACCAGCATGTGACTGGTCAAGGGTTTCTTTGCAATGCTGATTACTGGTTCTTTTTCCTCTCTACCCTTAATATATCTAAGAGATTTACATGACTGGAGCTGTCACTTTGATCTAAAGAATGTGTCTTTGTAACACCCTTGTCAACTAGACACATTATTATGGTGATGTATTGAAGGAAAATAGAAGATACAGTGATTTACTTAAAAGCCAGAGTGAGTGAACCCATCATGAAGTGGGCACCCTGTGAGCCCTGAGTTTCAGGCACTGGCCTCATTCTGCTCCATCAGCCTACAGTGAATAAGTAGGAAAATACTTCCAAATGTTAAATTGTTACATTAAAAAGCAATGGCTCCATTGCAGGATCTCAATGATCTCCAGAGTCCCTTCCCACCATTCTGTGATTCTAGAAAGGTGAAGACAGTGTAGATACAGAAAAGCATCCTCTCCAAATAAATTTGAGAAGCTTTTTGTGGTCCTTATGAGCCCTCCTTAGTAATCCTTCACGTAAACTCTTGCTATTTGATTGACTTGTCACATCAAGTGTCTAATTGTTAGGAGGCATATTGTGAGTCTGGTTCTTAAGTTACAGAGAAGAGTGCAAACAGGCCCTAGAGAATATAATGAAGCTTTTCAACACTCAGCAAAACACAATGTGTAGTTACAGAAAGAGATGTGGTCGTGTATCATCTCTGCATTTTGGCAGGTGTGATGCCTGCTGCTGTGCCTGAACACAGGTATTATCATTTGGCATGTGCAGAGCCTTGGTGTTGCCTCAACATGGCCACAACATGCCCGTCCCATAGCAAATCTGCCTGGTGGGGCATGATACAGGTGAACTGTAGCATGGAGCTCAGCTAAAGAGTGGAAGCCCTGAGCCTGAAGCCAAGCAAAGACTGGAGTGGGAATCAGAAGAGGGTTGGGTGTTTATATGGATAAGGGGAGTACCCATCATTTTACTCCTTAGTTATAAAAAAGGTATAGGCTCCCATTCCCTGTGGCATGAGGCAGCTGCCAGCACTGGGAGATTAAAAAACAAGCTGGTTTTGTTGTAGGGTTTGTGTTGGGTGGGGGGTTTTGCTGTTGTTTTTTGGTTGGTTGGGTTTGTGTTGGTTTTTATTATTATTTTATTTTGTTGGGTTTTGGTTGGTTGATTGGTTTTTTATGGTTTTGGTTATTTTATTGCTTTTTTATCAAACGTAGATGTTCTCATAAGAATATGAAGAGAGATTTTGGTGTGTCTTTCTCTGAATGATGTGGCATCAGTCGAGGTGGGGTCGGTCTCTTCTCACATGCACCAAGTGACAGGAGAAGAGGAAACTGGCTTGGGTTGCATCAAGGGAGGGTCAGGTTGAATATCAGGAAAGATTTCTTCGTGGACAGAATTCTCAGGCATTGGAACAGGCTGCCCAGGAAGGTGGTGGAGTCACCATCCCTGGAGGAATTTAAAAGATGCGTGGATGTGGTGCTCAGGGATGTGGTTTAGTGGTAGTGGTGGAATTGCACACTCGAGGTGAGCAGTTGGACTTGATGATCTCAAAGGTCTCTTTCAAACTCCGCAGTTCTTTGATTGGCCTCTGTGTCAGGAGACCACATTAGAAGACCCTCTACCACTTTGCAGTTCTCCTGTGATTTCTATGACTTACTCTGAGTTGCAAAGGAATTTATTGATGTCTGACAAAGACCTTGGGAACTTTTGTTGCTTCATATGATTGTCCACTCAGTTCAGTCTGGGAGGTACGTCCCTTCATTTCAGCCCCTCTCCTCTTTCCTTTGATCTCATTGCCCACACTGTAACTCATCCCGCACATTTAGTGGCCACTCACAAGCTGGCAGTGCTTCATCTGTGACTCACACCACAGTCACTTGTCCAGAAATGAAGCTGTCCACAGCAGGGACTGTGGAAAAGGCAGACAGCCCTGGGTGGATGAGTAACCCCCCTCTGCTGAACTTTCTGCCTTGTGAGTGGAAGGATGTGTGCCTAGGGCTTGCTTACCAATGCTCTGTGGCTGCAGGGGTAACAACAAATGTTTTTTACATTGTCTTTAGTGACTGGAGGGGAGACCTGTGAAGTGTTGTCATAGAAATGCAGTTTCTTCTGCGGACTCTATATTCTCCTTGTAATCCTATTTATTTATTTATCTATTTATTAAGTATGTATTTGCTTGCTTTTTGAGTATGGGGAATGTTTGGCAGCATTTGAATGCAAAAGTAGGGGTAAAGGTCAAGGTTATATAAACAACTTACTGCATTACTAAAGAAAAACAAGTGGAAATAACAGTGAGCATAGTGAAAATAAGCATCTCTCCATAGATACACAGAGAATTAAAAGTGGGTCTCATCTTAATAATTTAGGGTTCTTTAGTCCAAAGTAAATTATTAAAGATACGAATTTGGGTGTAATATGAGATCACTGCTCTTAGGAGTAGATGTTCTTGCAAATTAATAATTGACTAAAAACCTCTAAATTCCTCTTCTTGGTTCCTTCCTTCCCTGGAGAATGCTTCTGTGATACTGAACAGGCACTTAGATCCAGATCCTTGAGGTTATTTAAATGTCTTTACATGGATTCAGCCCAAATACAGAGCAAGAGGCAATCCTCACTCTGAAGAACTCACCATCTGCCTGCTTAGCGCCTTATGTAGCACAACAGCACTTTGGAGGTCTGGTCTGATGCTGAAGTCTATGGATACATGTAATATGTTTGCAGGCAGAAAGTAGGTGAGAACAAAGCCTGGCAACCACTTCTGCTTGTCTTCAAAATGAGCTGGGAGCTCTGTTTCCTATGTTTTGTATAATAGTTTTTAAGCATTTACCTAAGAATATGCATCACTTCCTGTCTCAAGGCAAACAGATTTAGCCCTGCACCCCATGGATCCTGAGAGAGAACCCTAACTTCCAGGTTGCTTTTTGGCCAACATACAGAGGGGAATGAAAGAGCAGGCTTGAAGGAGAGCACTAAGAAATGACCATAGGTGCAAAGCAGTGTGGTGCCTGCTGCCTGGAACTGTTCTGCAAGGATAAAACAAACTGAACATTTATACCTGTATGAGGAATTGTATCTCAGATCAAACTCCCGAGGACTTTGCTCCAGCTACATGCTGTCACTGCCAGGCTAGCATCAGACTCCCTCTTTGCTCAGCCTCCTTTGACCCACGGCTCCTGTCAGCTGCACAGAAGTCTGATTTCATCCCGCAGCCTAAACCGTTCAGTGCATGCACATGCCTAGGAAATGGAAGAGTAGTTGTAGCAGAAGGAGCTGAATATGGATCCCCTGTGGGGATCTTGCAGGCAACACTGAGCGTCCTTCTTGTTACTCAGATGATTGCTTACCAAGAGGGCTTCATGATGTGGACCATGGTTTGCATGGAGGATCCTGCATGCTAGAGAAATGAGAATGCTGACCTAGAGTCAGAGAGTTTTAGTAACCAGCTCCAGGATATACTGTGAGTTTCATGGACCACCAGCAATCTTCCCTGACTCTGCACTGTCTCTGTGTTGAATTTAATGGTGCAGCTTGGGGCAGGATTGTAGCTGCATGTTGGAGGTAACTACAATACCAGCCTTACTGCCAGGTTTCTCTTTCTGTGCAGTGGTTCAGCAACAGCCCAGATTTATGCAATTCCCTTTCTTCACTTAATCCTCCACAAATAAATCTTTCAACTTTGTATTTCAAATGGCTTGGCAAGACTAACTTCTTATGGAAAGTTGGTAAAGAGGTTTATTTTATTTTTTTTTAATCTCTATTTCATGGTGCCAAGATGATGAGTGAGCACGTAGATTCAGGTCCCTCAGTCAGCAGAAGAAAAATGCATTTCCTACTGAGGTAAACCTTTGCTTGGTTTCACAAGCCCATACATGCAAGCAGTGATTAATTCTCTTTGTCAAGGTTGCAGTTTTCACAGGTTATTTTAGTTCTAGCATTGCCAGCATAGAATTAACTTCCATAGCCTCTGGCTTTCATTCAGACATAAAAGAGATTAATATGAAGGAAAAATCTACCAGATATACCACTCTATTTTGCTTTCCCAGCTACTGCTGCATCTGTAAGAAATCCTTAATAATAAACCAGGCTGGAGCTAATGAGACCAGGTAGCATATAGAAGATTGTACTGCTTTATGTGAAAGGATGTGCTGTCCAGTTCAGGAAGCTTTTGGAAAGAAGATGCTCATGGGCGTATGATTTCAGATCAATAGTTCTTATTACTTGCACTTTAATTTGCTGGAAAATTATTTCTTCCCTATCTCTTTGCTCTCAAATGCTTTTCAGTGGATTAATGCAATAGTTCAGGAAGAAATGCTCCCAGTGTTAAGGCGCATAGGCTTGCATGTAGCTGCACTAAAATATTCAGATGTGCCTATTAGAGAGTCGGAAATTTAAATAATACAAATACTGCTCCTAACTAGAAAACACTGTCTTCATTCTTGGATATTAGAAGAAAGTTCTTCCCTGAAAGGGTTCTCAAATACTAGAGTAGGCTCCCCAGGGAGGTGGTTAAATCCTCATCTCTGGAGGTGTTTAAAAGAGGCAGAGATGTGGTGCTGAGTGACATGCTTTCATCCCAGCCTTGGTGGAGTTAGGGAATCATTGGACTCCATGATCTCAAAGATCTTTTCCAAATGAAATGGTTCTATGATTCTTTTAAGATTTCTGAAGTTCCCACAGTGTTGTAAATTACATCCCTGGAGGTGTTCAAGGAGTGTGTAGATGTGGTGTTTCAGGGTATAGCTTAGTGGTTGTGTTGGTTGTATTACTGTTGGACGTGATGATCTTGAAGATCTTTTCCAACCTTAGTGAGTCTGTGATTCTCTATATTCTATATATTCTATTTGTATCTGAAATACCTGTACTTGCTTGGGTAACAGATACTGTGTTTTCCCAGCTCTTGCTCTCAAAACCCAACCTCTGCATGCTTCTAACAGCTGATTTTTTGCTGCAGAGAGAGCACAGGATTTAGGGGAACAAACACAGCAGAGTCTGCCCTTATTTAAGGGGTAAGAACCTCTGAGTGTTTATGCAGTTTAAATGTAGAGGTGACACCCACTGGCAGAGATTTCAGCAGGCTGCATAAATCCAACTTACCCTCCAGGCTGTAAAGTTGCCTAGTATGTCGTACAGGCAGCACTTGAACTCCCAAGGGGTGTGAAAATCATTTTGGTCTGAAGAGTTAGAATCTAAGGGATGTCTCTTGATTTGTGTCTTCTTGCATCCATTCACATTCCATTTTTGCTCAAGTACTTTGTGTCTGTGTCAACATAAGGCTTCTTTGCAGTCAAATATTAGAGAGGATAATAGAAATGCATCCTACATAAATAAATAGATAAATAAATAAAGCCCAAGTGTTTTGGCTTAGGCAGACCACCGTGCTTGTCCCCATGAAGAGCAACAATCGATAGCAGCCTTTCCCATCTTTCCTCCTCTCTTACATGGGATGAATATCGACTTATTTCATGACAGAACACATCAAGTTTTTCATGCAAGATCTGCTTTGACGTGAAGAAACAATATGACAGATGTAGCCAGTGATAAATGGTTTCTATCTATTTATTTTGGTGCAGAAAAACTGAAAGGTGGTGAGAGAACTAATGTGGTCCACCCTTTAAGAGTGCAACAGAGATTCATCCAGTGCAAGCTAAAGCATATCTTCTGTGTTTGTGCTTCAGAGTTTGATTTGATATTTGGCTTTCCTGGGAGACGTTTGGGTGGTGCAGTCAGCAGTAACAAGCAAGCAACTGACAGTAATAAAGGTCAGACTGTGAAAGTTAAAATAAAGGGATTTGTTGAGTAGCTGGAGAAGGTCAGACACAATGAACTGAAGCACCTTGCAAACAAACAAAATAAAAGGACAAAAAGCAATTTAGACAAAAATATTATCTTTTATTCTTAAAAAAAAATAAAGGTTCATTTAATGTTTCATAAGAGGTAGCAGCCAAGGGCTTAGACAAAAGGTACACATTGCTAACTGGAAACACTTAGCAACGTCAAATACTGGTATTTTACAGTCTTCTACTGCCCCATTTTAGTTATAGTGGCTGGTGTTGCACCTGTGTCTCCAGAACTTCACTGGGGTTGAAATTTTGGGCCCCAGTGTGTGTCAGGGAGTAGCAAATCCAGTGTGGTACAGGCTGGCAGAAAATTATTCTTGTCTTCCTTTGGTATATGCAGACAAGAGCTGCTGTGATCACAAAGTGAGGAAGCTACATTGATACTTCTCTTTTGTTGCAGCATGTTGATGTACCTGTGTGGCTCTCACCATATCAGGAAAAATTTCTTTACTGCAAGAGTGATCAGGCATTGGAACAGGCTGCCCAGGGAGGTGGTGGAGTCACCATTCCTGCAGGTGTTCAAAAACAGTGCAGACGTGGCACTTGGGGACATGGTTTAATGGCCTTTGTGGTCTTAGGGTGGTGGTTTGACTTGATCTTAGAAGCCTTTTCCAACTGAAACAATTCTACGATTCTGTGAGGTTCACTATCCTGGGGAAGGGGTGAAAATAAAGTATTATCCCAAGGGAAGCCTGCTGTCATACACCATCTCTTGTCAAACTAGCGTGCATTGAAAGCTGAAAACACCTGTATGGCATTCTTGCCCCAAAGGTGAATGCTCTGGAGGAAACACAGCAGCACAAAAATGATTCATAGTTAAAGCTGGCTAACCAGTTTCCACCACACAGCTCTGTACATGAAAGCAATCTTGAAGGTCTATGAATAGCCTGAGCCCTTAGGAGTTTCAGTATTGGCATCTCTGGGCTGAAGCTGCATGGGGAGGGGAGAGCCATGTAGATGTCTGCCAGGAGTCCTTGCAGAGGGCATACAGCTTTTGTACCCCAAATAAATCAGCCCCTTGGATGCAAATTGTCTTGCTGTTTCTCTCCTGAGGGCTGACCATGGCTGCTCAGCTAAGGTACTCAATAGTGGCTTGTCTGACATGTCTTGTGCCCATGTCCTGCAGTACTGACATCACCCATCCTTAAATCTGGCTATCTCTAAGACACTAAAAATCAGATTCTGTCTTATAGTAAATTGATTTCCCACCAAGTCTTATTGCTAAGGACCCCAACATTTAATTTGAGGGCCTGGGTAATATGCAGGGAAAGTAGGCCGGCCAGTGACCACCTGTGGTTGAAACAAAATACTGAGAGAAAAAAAAAGTCTGAGCATCTTAGACTGGATATTAGGAAGACATTCTTTACAGTGAGGGTGGTGAGATACTGGAACAGGCTGCCCAGGGAGGTTGTGAATGCCTCCTCCCTGGAAGTGTTCAAGGCTGGGTTGGATGAGGTCTTGAGCGACCTGGTCTAGTGGGAGGTTTCCCTGCCATGGTAGAGAGGTTGGAACTAGTGATCTTTGAGGTCCTTTCCAAACCAAACCATTCTCTGAGTCTATGAACCTCCTCAAGTACTGTAATGGCTATGTTGTTTGATCTACACTCCTAACATTTGCACTTCTGATATCTTCCTTACTGTACATAAAATCTTGCTGAAAGGTTTGTTGGCTGTCATGTACTTCTGAAGGTGACTGATGTGTGACTGCACACTCAACATAAGTTAATTTCTTCCTCACCAGAATGAAATACTTCATATGTCCAATGTCTGCTTCTTTACTGCAGACCTTGGGCATTTGAAGAAAAGATGGGAGAAGTTATTCCTTTTCTGTATCCTTCAGTTTCTGGGAAGAAAAGATCTTCTTCTTGAAGAGTGTTACATGATATTTATGCATGCTGAAGACATTTTTTTCATAAAGGGAAATACCTTCTTAGAAATTAAAATACCAATATAAATATAGACTGGATTTCTGTCTCACTTGTAGTTTCAGACCTGAGTGGTATGCATCCATATTAGAAGAAATTGAGAACCCTTTACTGGAAGGGTCTTCAAACACTGGAATAGGTTCCTTAAGGGAGTGGTCAAATCCCCATCCCTGAAGGTGTTTCAAAGAGGCAGAGATGTGGTGCTGAGATGCTGGTTGGACTCGATGGTCTTTTCCTACCAGAATGATTCTATTCTATCATTTCAATTTGGATTAACAGGTTGCCCAACCGCCTCCCTGGGCAACCTGTTCCAGTGTTCCACCACCCTCATGGGAAAGAACTTGTTTCCAACATCCAATCCAAATCTACTCTTCTCTAGTTTGAAGCCATTGCCCCTTGTCCTATCACTACAGGCCTGTGTAAGCAGTCTCTCTCCATCCTTCTTGTAGGCCCCCTTCAGGTACAGAAAGGTCATTATTTCGTCTCCCCAGAGCCTTCCCTTCTCCAGGTTGAACAACCCCAGCTCCCTCAGCCTGTCCTCATAGCAGAGGTGTTCCAAGCCCCTGATCAACCATGATCAAACATATTCAGAGAAAGACAATGAAGCTGGTGAAGGGTCTGGAGAATCTTGGGTGAAGAGCATCTGAGAGAACTGTGGTTCTTTACTTTAGAAAAAAAGGAGGCTAAAAGGAGACCTTCTTACTCTCAACAACTCCCTGAAATGAGGCTGTAGTGAGGTGGTTATTGGTCTCTTTTCCCTAGTAACAAGTGATAGAATAAGGGGAAATGGCCTCAAGTTGCACCAGGGGAGGTTTAGGTTGGCTATTAGGAACAACTTCTTCACTGAAAGAGTGGTCAGGCATTGCAACAGGCTGCCCAGGGATGTGCTGGAGTCACCATCCCTGGAGGTCTTCAAAAAATGTATAGATGTGGCACCCTTGGGACATGGATTAGTGGCCAAGGTGGTGTTAGGTTGTCAGCTGGACTGGATGCTCTTAAAGGTCTTTTCCAACTGAAATAATTCCCTGATTCCAACTCTTGCACCCACATGCATGATCACTGCCTTCAGTCTATAACCAGCTTAAACCTGGTGTGAATATTCATCAACAGTACACAGATACTGTGAAGAAGTTTGTAATGTTGATGCTTTTGCAGGGCTAATAATCCTTTGGCTGCTGTGCTGGATGTTCACTTTTTGGAGCTCAGAACTAGCAGACAATCTGGCTGTGCTGTTGCCACTGATGGTAGGGAAATCAAGTGTAATAGTCTCAGGGAACAACATCCTGGGTATCACACACACCCTGTTAGAGCAGAGGAGATAGCTAGGCATCACAGAAAGGGTAGACATCACAAGAAGAGGGAAAGGAGACAGTTGCTAGACTTGATTCCATTATTGTTAGTAACTGCCCTGAAAAGACTGCATCTGCCCCACCTGTATTTCCATACAAAAACAGATACAGAGAACTCTGCTGCTCTGCTTGTAGGGTTTGGGGAGTTTGTTTACTGACATCAGCAGGACCAGGTGAAATGGTGAAACATTTTGGTCTCTACTCAGGATAGTGTAAAGGAAAAACTGTACCACTTCAAAATAAGTAACCATGCAGAGGAAAGAGGGAGGAAGAGCAACATGCATTGTCCTTATTTGTCTTGTTTCACTGGCATTGCTATTCAAGATAAATGTACATGCCTGAGATGAGATGTGAGCTCCTTTGGATCAGAAGGACTCATAGGGACACCTAATGTAACACTCAGGGCTGTAACTAAACTTCTGCATGCTGGAGCACTGTCAAAGACATGGCTCAACATGTGCTGTATAAAGCAGGCATGTGACATAACTCAGGTAATAGCTTACCTCTGTGGCAATAAACTTGATCAAAATGGAATGGGGCATTACAATAAACCAATCCAAAACAGTGATGGAACAGCTTCTCCCCAGCATTAGCTCCAGGGAAAGGAAGAGGGCTCTGTAAATGAGTTACAGCTGCCTGCAGTGCTGTTGCCCATTATGTGTTTTGACTCCCTTGTAATTGCAACTTAAAGAAATTGCTGCCTTTCCAGAGAAGCTAAGGCAGTGACTCCCAGGGTATCTCAATAACATTGCTTGCATTTCAAACCACCCACCCTAAAGAACCTGCATCACTGAGTATTTTTGGTACACTTACCATGCTCACAGCTGAAAGATAATTGCTGTTATGAAGTTCCTGGGGAGAAGGAGGCAAAAATTGCTGTGTCTGTGATCATAGAATGGTTTGGGCTGGAAAGGCCCATAAGATCATTTAGTTCCAACTTCCCTGCCATTGGCAGGGACATTGTCCAGTAGAGTAGGTTCCTTAAAGCCTCCCAGCTTTCTTGTAGGCCCTCTTCAGGTACTGGACAAGACTATAGGTGAGCTATGAGTTCTGTCAGATAGCTTCTTTCCTTTAATGTAAAAGGTGGTCTCTGAAGGAGCCTAGCCTTGAACAGAGCAGAACAGCCTAAGTGGACAGGTTAGTGAGTGGGCTGGAGTGGAAGTGAGGAATTAAACTAGACCACAGAAGGACACAGCATCATGAGATCTGCTTGGTCTTTGATTCTTGTTTCGGCACTCTCTTCATCGCTGTGGCGTACTCAAGAGTCTTTATTATTTGGCTACCTAAACCACAGGTGGCTCCAGCTTTTTGATGCTCCCCAGAATTGGTTGGAATATTCATGAGGCAGAACAATTAAAGCAAGCTGCTTCTCGTGAACTTAAATGGCTTGCCTGAAAATGGAGTTTGGTTTGGGGCTCATGCCCATCTGCCTTTAGAGAAGAGGCACATGAAAGAGATGCAATATGATTCATAAGAGCTGCATGGACCAAGGTGGGGCATATATTCCCAAGAAGTGAGACCTAGTGCTATGGGGAAATGAGCTCTGTGGCAAATTTAAACTCAAGATTTATAGATTCATATAGAAAGCTTTGGGTTGGAAGGGACCTTAAAGGTCATCTAGTTCCAAGCCCCCACAAACATGGGCAGGATGACCTTCCACTAGTCCACACTGCTCAAGGCCTCATGTAACCTGGCCCTGAACACTTCCAGGGAGGGGGCATTCACAGCCTCCCAGGGCAACCTGTTCCAGTGTCTCACCACCCTCACTGAAAAGAATTTCTTTCTAACACCCAGTCTAAATCTATCCTCTTCAAACTTCAGTCCATCCCCCCTCATCCTATCACTACAAGACCTTGTAAAAAGTCCTTTCCTAGCTTTCTTGTAGGCCCCCTTCAGGTACTGGAAGTAGTTATAGGAGAACATCATTCTGTCAGATACCTTCTTTCCTTTAGTGCATAAAGGTGGTCTCTTAGGAAAGCAAAAACCTCAATGAGAACATTATCAGACATTGTACTGTCTGTAGTTTTAACTTTGTTGCACCAAGCTTTGGGGCACTGGAGGGAAGAAACAGCACAGACACTGGAAGGAGACAGGAGAAAAGGGTGTCTCTGTTTGACTCCAGATTTGTTACCCTTCTTCCAGATATCTCTTTTATAGTTCTTTTGTGCTGTTTACTTTGATGCTTACTGCACCATGTCACTCAAGCATGCCTCTGCAAAAGGCATATGCCCTGGAGACTTGAAGGCAACGCCTCTGCAATACTCCAAGCATCCTTAACCCCAGCAAACCGGAGTCACCAGCCAGCTTTGGCCCAGCTGTGCATTTATTTTGGCTGCAAGGGTCAACAGCACAAAATTTAATTTGGCTGTGCTGTAAAGGAAAATAGATGATGGTGCCAGTCTCTGTTTAATCTCATAACTCATGTTTGTTACCTACTCTGCCAGGGAAGTTGCCAGCAAAGCATACGGAAGATTTTATGGTACATCTGCTTCTTTGTAAGAAAGGAATATGGTGAAGTATCTACACTAGCTTGGTGACAGCACTTCACAACTGTTCCTGTCCTGTCACAGATGTAATTAGATTTCAGGAACGAGCAGCACACTTTGTTTTGTGTGTTTGATTTTACCAGCAGTGAGTTAACTTCAGACCAGAAAGTTGATCCCTCTGGGTTGGATACCCCAAAGTGTAGATCCCTCTGATTCTGCGTACAGGCACAATAAAAGCTGTAGTTTCCAAGAGGTGAATATGCTTGCTGGAAGGGGAGAAAGCAGAATTTAACCTCTCTAGCAAGGATACTTGTCTGAAGGGTAAGGAGAATATTGCACACTACTCAGCAGTCAGCTGTTTGGATGTCTCTAGTCTAGAAAACTGAGAGGAAGAAAATGTCAGTGCACTGCTGAATGCATCAAAAGCAGCCCCTGATCACCAAAGAAATGAAACAACCTTCCAGAACAACATCATCAACAAAAAGGACTAAAAAGCGCCTAAGTCACTGATGAGCCTCTGCTGTGGGAACTATATGAGCTGGGAAGAATCAATCAGTATGGTTCACTGAGAGGTGATGATTCACATGGAAGCCTGCACCGAGCAAGTTTACACCCAGGCAACTGTTCCCTGGTGAATTGCATTTTGAAACAAATGCACTATTTTGGACAGGATTCTCACTATTTACTACCTGGGCCTTGTTACTTAAAAATAAAATAAACAAAAGATTAAAGAAAGAAATCTCAGATGTCAAAACCTGTTTTCAGTATTTTCAAAACTCCAGTGTTGAACTGTTTGTTTCAAAAATTGGTGATTTCAGGAAGGAGATTTAAATGTTATCTAGAAAACCAGAGTATTTCAAGTTCTCCTCCTAATGCAGGAATTTCTGTTCTTTTTTTTATTAACTCAAGGCAAGGCAGTGGGCAGTAGGCATTAAATGAAGACTGCAGATATTTACATTGCTTTAGCTGGAGTTACCTTCTGAGCATGGATTATGTCCTACAAGAACCTGAAGATCAGCAACTGGCAAAATCTGTTGCAAATATTATTGGGTGTGGTATTTACAGTGAAGTAACCAACATTATAAAGAGGTGTCAACAGCAAGCTATGTGGGAATTTTTTCATCCTGAGGAAATATATGCCCAAATTTTCTGATAGGTGTGTGTTGATACTGCTCACAGCAAGGGAGGTAGCTCTTACATAAACAAAATCCACTTACTTATCAGCAGTATAAATAAGATGCTGACTAAACCTTAGCTAGGCAGCAAAATCTATCTATGCAGGCTTCAAGGCTGAAGCTGGAGGTCATAGCTCCCAGGCTGGCAGCAAGGGAGGTTAAGGAGCTCTTTACCCTCTCTCTGCAGAAGAACTAGGTTCCAAGGAAGACTGCTGTTTATCCAAGTCTCCCTGCAGAAAGAGAGGCTTGATAATTTGCCAGCACTTGCGTGCAGGAGGTGTGTGTAAGAGTTTGCTGCTTTATTTATCTTGGAATGAAGAGACACAGAAAGTACCCAAACCTCTATGTACCTCAGCCAGATCGTGGTGTCATTCCTCTGGGAAAATATCTGAGGCTCTTAAGATTTGCTGCAGGCTTGGATTGACTGTGCTGTCTTGCCAAGGACGGTTGGAAAGGGGTAAAGTCTGGCTAGATAATACCTAATAAAAGCAAATCTCACCATCTTCTTAAAAAATGCCACTTTGTTCTGATTTTTTTAGAAGCTCGAGGTGCTTGTCAGTAGGCTGCTGTACTCCAACATCATTCCACAGGAGCACATTTCCCAGTTATATTTCCCAGAGTGTTAAACCACGTCTGCAGGAGAAGTTGAAAGTCTGGCAAATGACAGCCCAATGCTCTGTTCAGAGGAATAAAAAAGTGGGATTCTGATTTCACTCAAAATGCAAAGACTTCCTGATGTTTCCAAAACACAGGACGTCAACAGGAGCACTTGCAAATATTTGTAATGTGAAGGTGTACAAATTGTAAGGACATCTATCACAGGTCAGCAATGCTGCCAGCTTTCTACTCTACTCCTCCATTTTAGTTCCTTCTCCCAGAAATGACCAACCCATTGAAAAAAAAAAAAAGGCTTGGGGCATGGCCATAGGGTCATATACCTTCTTCAGGCTCTGTGCTTACATAGCTGTGTAAGCCAGGAATATCTGGTGGAGCTTAGTCATCTTGCCAAATACGCAACCTCCACAACGTTTACAGCAATATTGGACAATGTTAGAAAGGCTGTGCTGATATGGTAACCTTGCACAGCTTCTCCTCCTTGTAGAAGAGGAAATAATATATGTGACTAAACTTGAGACTATCTAAGTGACCTTGCATGTAGCTACATGTGACAGCTCTGAGAATATCTAAGGTCAAGAAGTAAGAAGAAGATGGGAAGATGAGAATAAAATGACAAAGTGCTGCTGGTATTGACTAATGCCAGTTAAAGAAAAGGCTTCTGATTATTCTACAGGAGGATGTGGAAGGCATGTCTTGACTCATGTGTGTGCCTCATGTTTGGAGCTGGGCTGTGACCTACAACTGTGATATGGCTAATGGAAAAGAAATCCTTGGCTCTAGGCCTTTGTGACTCAAAGCAGCTCAGAGTATCATAGAATCACTAAGACTGGAAGAGACTTCTGAGATCAAGTCTGTCAACCCAGTACCACTATGCTCACTAAACCATGTCCTGAATGTCTATGTCTGCCATGTCTACATGGTTTTTGAATGCCTCCAGGGACAATGACTCCACCACCTCCCTAGGCATCCTGTTCCAATGCCTGACCAATTCTTCAGTAAAGAAATTGTTCCTAATAGCCACTCTAAACCTCCCCTGATGCAATTTGAGGCCATTTCCTCTCATCCTGTCTCTAGTTATTTCACATAAATGGACCTGTGTTCCGTCACTGGAAGGAAAAACCATAAGGTATTTATATGGCTGCCTGAAGAGAGATTTTCATCCCATAGCACTGAACAAACAGCAGTTGCTTTACTCTAAATATTTCAGATTGATAGTCTGGATTTCTTGTCTCTGATTACAGAGTACACAGTGGTTTTGCTGAGAGCAGCAGCAAGCAATCTCACTTACCTCTGTAGCAGCTGGGGTGTAGAATAGAATAGAATTAACCAGGTTGGAAAAGACCTTCAAGATCAAGTCCAACCCATCATCCAACACTATCTAATCAACTAAACCATGGCACCAAGCACCCCATCCAGTCTCTTCCTAAACACCTCCAGTGATGATGACTCCACCACCTCCCTGGGCAGCACATTCCAATGGCCAACCACTCTTTCTATGAAGAACTTCTTCCTAATATCCAGCTTAAACCTCCCCTGGCACAGCCTGAGACTGTGTCCTCTTGTTCTGGTGCTGGTTGCCTGGGAGAAGAGACCAACCCCCACCTGGCTACAACCTCCCCTAAGGAAGTTGTAGACAGCAATAAGGTCTCCTCTGAGCCTCCTCCTCATCTCAAACTGCAGATGCTCAAATTCTGCATTCCTCCTTTTTGTTTTTTAACTTTGCTTTTCAAAACAGGTTTTAAAATAACAACTAGAGTGAATCTTAATGGCTTAATTGAACTCTTTACATATAGGTGAGCTTGAATCAGACCTTGGAGTCAAACATCTATGAGCTTTGGAGAACTTCAGGTTCATGCTTTGCAGCTGAAACTCATCTTGTTTTTAAATACATTTTGGTGGCAAGTGCCAAAACTTCACATAAGTGATTTCTCTACCTTACCACACCCAAGTCAAACCAGAATATCACTGCAGCTTCTTTATGCAGTTTTTCTTTACTTTTGTGCATAGTAGTTTATTGCCTTTTATTAAAAGGTTGTAATCCAAACTCTCTCTGAATGTAACCCGAGATAATCCCCTTCTTACATGTAACCCCTGCTTGAACTGCAAAAGGTAATTAGTGCCTCTTCTGAACTGTTTGTCTTTCCTTTTGCCTTCCCCTTGCCTCAGCTTACTGCACTGAATTTTGACTTGATATGCATTACAGCTGAATATCTGATCTAAATACTTAGTAATTTAGTTTCTAGCCTGGTATCTTTATTTTATAGCACGTTGTATAATGGAACCTTATGGAACATGCTGATATAGGTTCATATGGGGGCCAGGTGTGTTATGCCTGCTAATCATCTTAAATATCCGTTCAGTATCTCTTGATGCTATTAACATGTTTGTCCTTCATTTAATATGCAGTAGGGAGGAGGACAGAGATAAAAAATAAGTATTAATACAGAAAGGCTGAGACCAGTGTATATCCCTGGACATCCCTCACAAACAAGCAACAAAACAATGGAAATGGCAAAACCAAAGAACATCTCTCAGCTGCACATAAAATTCCAATCCTATCAATGGATTCTTCTCTGTATCAGGCATAGTGTTGACCAGCAGGACCAGGGAAGTGATTGTCCCCCTAGACTCAACACTGGTGAGGCCACACTTTGAGTACTGCATTCAGGTTTGAGCACCTCACTACAAGAAAGTCATTGAGGTGCTGGAGCAGGTCCAGAGAAGGACAATGAAGCTGTTGAAGGGTCTGGAGAACAGGTCTGGTGAGAAGCACCTGAGGAAACCTGGGTTATTTTGTCTGGAGAAAAGAAGGCTGAAGGGAGACCTTCTCACTCCCTACAACTACCTAAAAGGAGGTTGGAGTGAGGTGGGTGTTGGTCTCTTCTCCCTAGTAACAAGTGATAGGATGAGAGGAAATAGCCTCAAGTTGCACCACAGAAGGTTTAGGTTGGATATGATAAGAAAATTCTTCACTAAAAGGGTTCTCAAAGGCTGGAACAGCCTCCCTGGGGAGGTGGTTGAAATCCCCATCCCTGGAGGTGTTTAGAAGAGACAGAGATGTGATGCTGAGGGACATGGTTTAGCAGCAGACTTGGTAGCGTTAAAGAATAGTTGGACTCGATGATCTTAAACCACCTCCCCAAGGCTAAGGAGACATGGCACATTGACTAGGGTGACAGAGAAGATGTTATTGGTGCCATTTATTGTCGCTGTTGGCTCCTCTATTATTTATTTACATCTGTATTTGATCTGAAATCTTCTTGGCTGTTGCCTTTAATCATGTATTCCTATTGCTCACTTCCTTCTTTTCCCATTTCCAGGGTTTATGACCTGGTTCAAACTTGGCTTAAACTGTTAATACTGCATGGGATAAATGGAGATGTTCTTCCAAACTCAGGCACAAGAGGCAGTAATAGGCACATGGATGATTGTTAAATCCAGGACCTCAGGGGTTTCTGAAAGTATAGTTGTGTCCATTTAATTAAACTGTGGCTATCTTTCCTCTTTTTCTTCTTCTCCTCCTGTTGCCCCTTCTATCAGGCTTAATTAAAATGATGCAAAATGTCTGGTGGGCACTGTCTTGGCTTAAGTGAGGCATCTATTGATTTAGGAACAAGAGCTGCTGTTGGTAGATTACCTTACCTACCATTTATCGAGATAATTTTAATCATAGAGGCTAATTATTTCATTCCATTTTCAAGGGTTTGCAAGAAATGCACATGTTTTGTAATATTTTTTTTTATTTCATCATTTCTTTCTATCTTTATTGCTTGCTCCTAATAACAAGTATGTTTGATTGTCCTATTGCAAGGGAAATCACCCACTCTGTTTATTTTGGCTACTCTTCTGTAGGATCAGTCATGCTGGCAGGATGACATACGATGGCAGTGAAAGTGCAAGACATTTTTTCCAAGCCACTTCTTTGCTGTTTTGGATTTAGTTCCAAGCTTCTTAATGCCACAAAGGAAATATTATTAATATATTGTGATTCTTGGCACTTTCTGCACATGCTGTCGGTGCTGAACAAGTGACTTTCTTTCCACATGGCATGTGGAGTTTCAGGGCCCAGGTTCCCATTCCTCTCTGTGCATGTCACATCAATGTAAATGTGATGAAGCCAAATAACAGCACGGTTTTCCATAGTTTCTCAGGATTAGGTGCTGGATGACTGCGATGAGAAACCAGCTCACAATGTCTACCTCATCCACCAAATGTTTCCAGTAGCACCGACAGAAGAGAACAGGCAGGGAAGTGGCAGCGCTGAGCTCACTGGAAGATCCCTGGCACCGCTCTATTTGTGAAGGCTTTGCTTCCTTAGCCAGTTCCTGCTGCATCTTTAATTAGTTTAACATACAGCACATCTCAGTATTCTTTATGGGAGTTGTTGAGAAACAAGTGTGTTGTGAAAATCTGCCTGTACATGCTTAATGAACATGCTCAAGGGAAATCAAACATTTGGGATTTCTATTGAAATTCCTCATTGAACCCCGAAGACTTTTTTAAAGCAGGAAGAGCAGTTACTTCATGCAGAAAATATGTTTTCCATGTGCCTTGCACTTTCTACCCTGCATCCCTTTCTCCGTTGCTGTCTGAGCATATTTTAACTGTGTTTTTAGCATATTTTAACTCTATTTTACTGCCCACAAGCCACTGGTAAAATAAGGAAGCTGTATGGTTCTCCATGCCAGATCTGTATGTGGTGCACCACTGGTGCAATTCCTTCAAGTCACTACCATTTGGGAATCCAAGATAGGTGCTGGAAGTGCCTGTTTAACACCACAGGAAAGTACCTAACTTCTGATGCGTGTTACAGCAACCAACATTGTTTTACACAGGTTTTGGGGGGTTTTGCCATCTGGCATAGATGGCAGGTTTTGTTCTAGTCATGACAAGAGGTATCTCAAGCTATAGATCATTTATACCATGCCACTTTCCACTTTCCACTCATTAGAACTCATCATGATCCACATAATACTTTTCTTCCTTCTGCATTAATTACTGGGAGAAGGGCAAAAGGAGGGCATCTTTCTCACTGAGTGCTAGCCTCAGTTAGTTTCCAGAATGATGCCTAGGCAAGCAGCATAGTAGTAGAAAGTCGTCTTCTCCCTGTTGTGACTTTGTACTGTCCTCAGGAGGTAATCACAAGTGTTTCTCTCTAGTAAAAAAATTGATACCTAAAGCAAGGTATCAAAAGTGGCCATGGATTCTGTGAATGTATCCAAAGAGTAAAAGTGATGTTGGGTGCTGTTCTACCACAGCAAAAATGAAGATCACTTGCCCTCCCTTGCCCACTTCAATCAGACTTGAGCCTTGCCCGGCTGGTCTCTGCACTGCAATCACTGTAGTCACCTTGTTTTGACTTGGCCAAAATAATCAGAAGTGCTCAGCTAGGAAAATGTCTCCTGGCTTCATTCCTGGATCACTCTCTCTGCATACCTGCTAGCAGCACCTTTCTTCGGGGCGTACCTGTCCTAATGGTGATCTCAGTGGAAGGCATGAGTCACTTCCAGTGTCTGTGAATCACCCATCACAATCCAAACACTTAACAGCCACAGTGTGGTGGAAGAATTAGGGCATGGAATAGAAAACTCTGTAATTCCATTAATTTTAAATCCATCTGTAGGTTGTCATAACAGGGTGCACTTGTCAATGTGCTCTAGAAGTGGCTTTAAGATTTTATAGAAGTAGTATTCCCAGAATCATAGAACTGTCAGGGTTGGAAGAGATCTTCAAGATTATCAGGTCCAACTGCTTCCCTAGAGCTCACAATCCCACCACTACTGCTAAAGAAAAATATTATCTCTCACCCAAAATCAGATCTCCTGGAGGTGCATATAAACTTTCCCACCCTCCTACATTCTCCACCAAGTATAATCATGTCCTTCAGCAAAGGCAGCCCCACAAATGGGCTTACCTTGGCTCAAAGTAAGAATTTCCTATATTCTTTCCCCCAGCGTATTCCTTACATGCATCGTAGGGACTTTATCCTAGCAGGGAGGTTGGACTAGGTGATCTTCAGAGGTTCCTTCCAATCCTACCATTCTGTGATCTATACATTTCATGTGAGGTTGTTTGTCACTTTCTGGAGCAGTCCTTCACAATGACGAATCATACAAGGATGTTTTATTCAAACTCAACCTAACTGTGAGCTGAGCTTCTCCTTCCTGTTGACTTCTGCTGAAGTCACTATGATTTTGATTTAAGCAGAGCTGAGATCTTTGCTTCAGATTCTTGCATCTATTCCTTGTTGAAAGCCTTGGACCATTTGACATATAACCTCTAAATCTGGCCTACCCTGTTAGTGCGCAAAGAGCTTTTTATTGGCAAAGCCCAGCATATGTGGCTCCTTGATTGTTTTTCAGTTCAAGCTGGCCCTGAAAAATGATAAAACCAGACTGAAATAACAAAGCTACTTCTGGTGTTTTACTTGTCGAGCTGAGAAACGGCTGCACAAATGTCAGCCAGATTTAATTCAAAAAGAAAAATAACCACCTCCCTTACATGCCAAACTTCACTCTGAGTAGTACTGAAGACCTGAAATTGCTAATAGGTAGACTCTTAAAAAAACCCCCTAAAGATTAAAAAAAAAAACCAAAATAAAAAAGAAAGAAAGGGAGTTGTGGAGAGTAGGATTGGGAACTATTGTTTTAGTTTGCTGATGTTAGGACATTGTTAATGAGTGACCAAATTAGATGTCCAAGTCCAGAAAATCAGTTGTATCATTTGTCCTCTTCTGGGAGTAATGAAGAGCATGGGATAGATGTGATGGCTGTCCTATGTCCTGGTGGACCCCTGCATTTTGGACACAGGAAATAGAATAGAATAGAATAGAATAGAATAGAATAGAATAGAATAGAATAGAATAGAATAGAATAGAATAGAATTAACCAGGTTGGAAAAGACCTTTGAGATCATCGAGTCCAGCCTATCACCCAGCACCATCTAATCAACTAAACCATGGCACCAAGCACCTCACCCAGTCTCTTCCTAAACACCTCCAGTAATGGTGACTCCACCACCTCTCTGGGCAGCTCTTTCAAATGGCAAATCACTCTTTCTATGAAGAACTTCTTCCTAACATCCAGCCTAATCCTCCCCAGCACAACTTGAGACTGTGTCCTCTTGTTCTGGAGCTGTTTCTGTTTTAGCAGATGAGTGGAAATGACACACCAGGTTGATGGTGTATGGTGAAAAAAAAAGACACCCAGCCCTTTCTAGATAGGGTTTTTTAAAGCTGCTTTCACAACAGGCATTTAAAAGAGATAAGAGCATGCTTTTCTTTTCTGCTGTTTTTTTGCCTGAGAAGGTAATCTTTTTCAGGGACAAATGAGGGAAGTGTTTAATTACATTTCTGAGAAAGGCAGCAGAGACGAGCGATGAGCTTTCTCCTCTGTGTGTTGTGTGAACACTTTGAAGGGAAAAATGCCTTTCCCAGTTTCCCTGGTTATTCATTACATGTCTACAGCCTGCCTAATTGAACTCTGAAAGGTTATCAGTTCTAACAAAACAGTCATTACAGGATACTGATTCTATTTTTTTTGCCAATCAACCTTCCCAGTGGCTCAAAATTGTTCATGTTTATTAACAGAAGAATGCCAAAGCAGGAGAAGAAAATCAATCTGTGAGCTAACAAAGGGGAAAAAACCTCTGTGACTTCTAATTCTTGGTATTGCTGTTAACTGTTCATCAGAAGTATGCCGATTGTCTGCCTCATTCAGAGTAGCTTTGGTGATAAATGTGGTGTCCAGACAAGGTCCAAAGGTAATGGTAAAAATAAAAGACCATTTTCTTCCAGTTAATCACACAGTCCAGGAAAGCAGGTTACAACCTATAACATTCCTGTGTCTAGGAATATTTTAGTGAGACAAATGCAGATCTTCTTTTCTAACTGCCATATCTAGCTTTCCTGGTAGACCTGTCAGAGAAGGACATAAGAGTTATCTTTTGAATATCTTTTAATGGAAAGCCAGTGGCTTAGACTCTATTCATCATTCAGGTTAAATTGTAGTGAAGTTGTGTGTGCCCAAATGGCTTTGATTGTCCATGCCAATGCTTAATTCAGTCTAATGGGATGACTTTGACTTAGTGAGGGCTTAAGGACTGGCATGTTTTCAGTGCTTTATGTTCTGCTTTACCATGTACAACCTGATCTTGGTAACCTGTGTTAGCAAGAGGGTTGGACTTGATGATCTCCAGAGGTCCCTTCCAACCTCTACTATTCTGTGATTCTCTGATTTCTGTCATCATCAGAGAGTGCTGAGCAATTAAATACAACACTTACTGATTTGAAATTCTGTTCTTAAGTGTCACAGTAGATTTGCAGTTTATTCCATTTATACCGAAAGGTTATATCCAGGGCATCATGTCCATCTGTAATCATCCAGAAACACAGACACTGGGATCTCTTCACAGCTGCAATAATATTGCTGTAGGATGTAATGTGTGGGACCACTCATGTCAGCTCCATAGATCAGATAGTCCCTGGAACAGAATGCCAGATCACATCCCTAAGCCTATCCCCTTAGTGTGTTCAGATTTTCAGAAACCACCCCTTCAGGAAGTCTGGGGGTAGAGGGAGGGTGAAGTATAAGCCTCAAGACACTTGTCCTCTCCTATGCTCTTTTATCCCATCACCTTCATTACCAAGCCTCTTCCAGGACAGTTGTTGGTACTGTGACCTCCCCTTTCTTCTTTGTGCCTCAGCTTTGCAACCATCTTCTGCAACCTCAGTGCACTACAATAAAAGTAAGATCAGAAGAAGCTCCCTTAATAGATTTTTGATTCTCTTTGATGAATAATTTGTCCAGAACATTAAGGGGGTTGGGAGGTGGGAAGTTTCTGATTTTAAAACAACTTTTGCTCCCTGTTGGTTTCTAAACAAACTTTTACTGTTGGTTTTTAAACAAATAGCAGATTTATGTTATAGGGAAAAGTCACAGGGAAGAAAAACTGCAAATTTCCGTTGTGCCTGAAAATATTTTGTACAGCTTGTAGAGAAGTGTCATAGAATAACAGAAGCAGAGTACCAAGGCCAGTGAAAACTTGCATAAACTTCCAGTGCTGGAAGGTCAGGATGTAGGACAAACACATGCTGTCCCCTCAGGTCACTCCACAGGATTCCATGCTACTAATTGCACTTTAAAATGTTTATGGCTGATGTGACTTGTGTCAAATCTGCTTCCTAAAGGTCAAGATGAGATCCATCTCCTAAGTATTACATAGCAGGGTATCCTGCATTCTGGACTGGGCATATTATTTCTGGATGGTGAAATAATCCCTCTTTTAACATCTTTAAATTAGGGCTGAATTCTAGGCTGGATGCCTGGGTAAAGTTTTTCCATAAGTTAGAGGGACTTACATGTATGTTACTTAGCACAAAATGGGATCTACATTGCGAAGACTCTAAACCACAAAATATTGTTAAGCACAGCACCAGGAGACACAGAATTAAGACCCCCAAAGTGTGAAGAGAGGGATGGCATTTCACTTCTCTCTCCTCACAATTGTAAATCAATGCTGTTTGCACAGATTCTGCAACTCTGGCAGTTCTGAGGTTTCCTTCTTAGCTCTTCCCCTCCACTAGCCATATTTTGCCTTCTCTCCCACTTTCCCATCAGTGCAATAAGATTCCTCCAAGCTGGCCAGCAACGTCTTTGGGGAGTTCTGTCAAATCCTGGCACAAATGACCTTTGCAGTCAGCCCTTTGCCTTGCAGGAATGAACTCATCGCTGGGGTCCCAACAACATCAAATTTCAAGTATAATATACAGCGTGAATCCAAACTTGGATGTGGCCTCGACTTCATTCTCGTGATTAATTTCATGCACACTTTGTGAAGTACCAATCGTTGTCTAGAGCCTGATGTATTAAACAGCTCAGAGGATGAAGACAATGCCAGCTACATCTGTTTCTCTTAGCCACTCAGAAGACATGTAACTCTCCAATATAAGCACAGGCACGTATATAGATGGAAAATATGTTCTAAATCTCTGCTGAGGAAGTAGCAGTGCCCAAAAGTTAAAGGAAAGATCCTTTTAGCTTTGAGCAAGTCTAATCAAAACTATTCAAAGCACCCAAAAGAGTCATTATTCAATTCACTTAACTTTTCCTTGAGCGCTGGCAAATGTCCATGGACCTGTCCTGAGCCCTACTGTGAGTGGCTTTTGAATCTGGGAAGCAATCTGTGTTGAAGTGGTGTTTGGATCTTCAGTGACAGCATGTGTAGAACAGTGCTGAGAGAATGAGCAACCTAATACTTTGTTCTTCTTGCACCAGACATGTAGGAAGATATTTTTGTTTAAATTTACCAGTGAGAAGGGGGAAATGTTGCTGAGACTCTGAGAAACTGCTGCCTGGGACTTGAAAGGCAGATGTTTTCTGGTAGGAAAAAAAAAAACCAACCAAAAAGCCAAAAAAACCCAGAAACATCAGCAAAATCTAAGGTAATTGAATCATCTTGGCTGGAATGAAGGGTTTATGGTGGGGATTCATCTCTGCTCAGTGCACTCCAGGAGAGCCAAGCTGAGCAAATTCTTTGGCTAGCACATCTCACTGCACAGAATAACAGACCGATAGGGCCACTGATGCAGTTTTCACCTGTCTGACAAATGTTAAAGTGCATCCACAGCTTACCAAACGATATGTGTTTGTTTATAGGACCCCTCTCAGGCACTAGACTCATTATGGGATACATTCAAGTAGTCTCTCCAGGAGTTTCTCCTCATTTCCATCTTAGATCTCTGCATAGGTTGTCTTTTCCTTCCTGTTGCTCTGACCAGTAGCTAAATTGAATGAACTATTGTGTGGCTAAGCTAAAAAATCCTTTCTGGAGGCAGGAAGGCGTTTGTGATTATCTCTGACTTGGGGATATTGTTTCAGCCACTTTTTAGGAGGTCTTGAGAAATCAGACTGGAATTCCCAGATGTTTGTTGGATGAAGAATGATGGTCAGTGAGGTTCCCGAGGACAAGGATTCTTGCACCAGGGAGCAGCTGAAGACCTAGAGGTTAAATCCCCCACTGGCTGCAGAAGACCGAGAATGAAATCCCAACAGCTATAGGGTATGCCATCTTTCATAAGACTATTGTGCAAATCAAACCACTTTCACAGCAGGGCATCCTAGGCTGCATTCTTCACTGGCAGTCATTTCTGAGCAGGCTCCAGCTCCCTTTTCCCTGTGGAGGACAGGCTGAGAATGCTTTATACCCACACCTGAAATTAACAGATCCTTCTATTGTCACAGGCCCTCAACTATGCATTATCCTTCTGAAGGTGGTGTAAAACACTCCTGCTTTTGACCCAGAGACTAGACTATTCATACTGGATGATTTGCCATGACACATTTACAGCCCAGTGGTAGGCAACTTGCTGACATGTATTAAATAGTCATTGTTTGTTATAAGTCCACTGTTTCAGTGGCTTAAGATTTTTCCCTGGAAGGACTGTTTTGATGATACTGTTTCTCCTGCATTAACTCCAGCCAAGATTTAATATATGTGGAAAGTTCCAGCAAATATATTCCAATTTTTCTCCAGACTAGCTGAGTGTGAAAGGTCTGCAACAGGGAATGAGCAGCATGCGGTGTCTGGTTAGGGCTCTGGACTGAGTGCCGCAGACAGAGATGACACCAAAGCAACTTTTAATCTTCACAGTCCCCACACTTCTGGGAAACTCCAATTTAAAATCTCTCTCTTGCAACCACCTCCCATGTCTCTCCAGAGCGGGATCATCTGTGCTCTTGCATATCCAAAAGTCTTGTGATTTCACAGAGATTGGGATATTAACCAACACAAAACAGTTCATGGCTTGGTGCCTTTTCCAATTTGCTGTGCAGATGGTAGCTTTGAATTTCAATGCTTCTGTGAATATTAAAAAGCCTGATCACATGATTTTTTAACACAAGATTTTATGCTGTTGACATAGTTTGCTGGAGCACTTCAAGAATAGCTAAATGCTCACAAGGTTGCTCTGAGAGTGACTCCTGAAGAAGATATTAATCAGTTTTCTGAGGTGGCAGACACATCACAGCTATGGCTTGATTACCTCCTTCCCAGATTTATAGCAAGCCTCAAAATGCCACAGGAGGATTGACTTTGAGGAACTCAGTTTGGCTCCTGTGCAGTGTGCCGGAGCAGACAGCACACCCTGAGTGTGTCATCTGCTCGCTGGCTGCCCAAGAGCCCCACCACCATCTGCCTCCAGCCGAGGAAACACACACGAGGAGCTGAGGGCTGTGCAGAGCTGGCAGGCTCAGGCAGCTTCAGCACTGTGCTCAGCATCCCACTAAAACATTGCCTTCTACAGCCACTCAGCAAAGTCATTGTGGGACAGCATGCTCATGAATGACCAAGCAAGCATGCTCCTCAGAGATGGTGCACAAAGATGAACTACTTGGAAAGAAAGCAGTCATGAGAAGCATCTTGATTTGGAAAGAACCTTGCTACACACAAGCCTTAGATGAACTCCCCCTCCCCACCCTCCCGCCCCCAGAGACATTAGTAGCTATACATTTTATTTCAGTCTATGAATTTTGTCTAATGTCTCTCTTTGATGATTATCAAAGGCTGAACCAATTGCCCTCTGGTATCATGGTGGCACTGGTATCACAATACTGGGTTGGTGGCATTTTAGATATAGCTGGGAGGATCAGAATGACTCATGGATGTTGCCCAAGTCTTCTTTGGGATTCTAGATACTATTGCTCATCTCTGTAGTGTTTGCCAGGTTTAACTAACACAGACACTACTAGAATGACAGAATCATTACGATTGGGCAAGACCTTTAAGATCATCAAGTCAAACCATCAACCCAACACCACCGTGCTCACTAAACCATGTCCCAAAGTTCCACGTGTACATGGTTTTTGAACACCTCCATGGATAGTGACTCCACCACCTTCCATGGCAGCCTGTTCCAATGTTTGACCACCCTTTCAGGAAAGAATTTTTTCCTAATATCCAACCTAAAGCACCCCTGATGCAACTGAGGCCATTTCCTTTTGTTCTTAGAAGGGAGAAGAGACGAACCCCCATCAAAGTGAGGTCTCCCCTCAGCCTCCTTTTCTCCAGACTGAACACTCTCAGCTCCTTCAGCTGCTCCTCATTGAGAGTAGACTGTGAGCTCCTAGGATATTTTCTTCTTGAGTTGAATTTTTTCTTTAGCAAAACTATGTAGCTACTGTTACAGATACAGATCTGGCCTCTGAAGGTAGCATGAGCTGATCAGTAGCACCCCAGTGAGCCTTACATTAAACCGTCTTTTTCAGAAACAGGTGTCTTTCTAGACTGTAACCAGGTACAGTCCAAAAGCCTCTAACTGGAATGTTTATGTTCCTCTAATACTAGCTGACAAATATATTTTACCACCTGCTGCCTGTTCTCTGACAAATTGCTGGGAAAGCTCATTTCATTCAGAAGTTTATCATCCAGAGTTTAGTCTAAAACAAATGTATTTGGAAACAAATGTTTCTAGTTGCCTTCCTGAAAGGAAGCACCAGCTTTCTTTAAAAGTAAACAAACAACTGAAACAACTGAATGAATTCTGGCTTGTGGCTGGTTCATGCCATGATGTCTCTTTCCTCTTCCAAACACCAGCAGAAGTAAACAAAGTGCAGTCTCAGTGTTTATTTTGGCACGTCGGGCTTGGAAAGGGCTCTGAGTAGGGTAGCTGGAGGTAGCTGGGGTGAGCTGGCAGAGCAGGGCTTGTCAAAGCATGCATGTCATCATCTGGGCAAATCCCAAAGGGATGCCCAACTTCAGCCCCTGCTGACTAAAGGGAAGGTCCCAGCTGTAAAACAATCTGTTCTGCCTTTTGGCTGTGCTAATGACCATAAAATAATCAACTGCCTTACTAGAAAAGGCAAAAGGTCTTTTAAATGCCCTTTCTGAGCTATTCTGATTCTGAACTGACAAGACCAGGTAACCACAGTCATCAGACTGCAGCCAAGAAAATGGCATCTTCCAAAAATCTGTATTCTTCCCTAAAGAGGCTACCACAGCTTCTCTGAAAGGAGCAGGCATGAAGTTAAGCAGCCAAATGTGTATGAGTCATAGAATCATTTCGTTTGGAAAAGACCTTTAAGATCATCAAGTCAAATCATTCCCTAACTCTGCCAAGGCTGGTGCTAAACCACCTCCCTCAGCACCACATCTCTTTGTCTATGTTTCTTAAACACCTCCAGGGGTGGGAAATCAACTTCCACCTTGGGGGACCCTGTTCCAGTCTTTGAGAACCCTCTCAGCACAGAAGTTTCTTCTAATCTGTGACTTAAACATCCCCTGGTACAACTTGACCCCATTTCCTCTTGTTCTACCACTTGTTACTAGGGAGAAGAGACCAACACCCACCTCACTCCAGCCTCCTTTCAGGGAGTTGTAGAGAGTGAGAAGGTCTCCACTGAGCCTCAGTTTCTCCAGACTAAGCAAGCCCAGTTCCCTCAGCTGCTCCTCACCAGACCTGTTCTCCAGACCCTTCACCAGCTTCATTGCCCTTCTCTGGAAGGGTTCCGGCAGCTCAATATCTTTTTTGAAGTGCGGGCCCCAAACCTGAACACAGTACTGCAGGTGTGGCCTCACCTGTACTGAGTACATGGGGACGATCACCTCCCTGGCCCTGCTGGCCACACTATTGCTGATACAGGCCAGGATGTTGTTTGTCTTCTTGGTCTTACATCTGGAGAAGATGCTTGATCTAATGACAGTGTACTTTCTGTAGTGGGCCTGCAGTATGCATTAGTTAAATTGCACACACAATTTGCAACAATGGAATAAAATTCATTAAGTCTCTCTTAATTTTTCACATGGCTGGATACTTCCCCACATCACCCTCAGTATGTCTGAAGAAGGGTAAAGCCCTTCCTCTCTCCTCCTCCTTCCCCTTCCTCTCTCCTCCCTCTTCCCCCCGTCTCCCAGTCCCCTAATTGCAGAGTACTGAGATCAGCTTTCCCCTTTTGTGGAAGAAAAGGGCAAAGTTTGAGCCAGTGAATTTTGCTGAGTGTAAAATGAAAGTCATCCATGCGTGAAGAACAGCCATATGATATGTAAATCACAAAATCACAGACCATGTAGGGCAGCCTGAATTTGTTGTGCCTTTGGAGCTGGGAGGAGATTTCAGTAGGTGGGAGGAGAAGAACAGATGACTGTGGCTCCCAAAAGGAATCTGTGTTACCAGCTTGGGCCAGGGGACGGTAGCCAAACTGCAGCAGAGGAGCAGAGGGCAGGGGTGGATTAAAGATTACAGAGACAGCCTGGCCAAGTTAAGGTCTTACTAGTCTGTTTTACTGAGGTTCAGGGAAGTGGAAGCTCAAGATCTAATGTTGCAATGCAATGACTAACCCATTTTCCTATTCTTTTTAATGTAGGTTGTGTCTCGCTTTTGTGGCATCAAGAAGTGTTTGTGCGTTTATATGGACACGGGCTGGCTCAGGAAAGCGTCTCACGTGTGAATGACTGTGACGGCACCCCTGGGGGAGAGTGGGCACAGAGTGGCAACCCAAGGCAAGTGTTTCCATGTCTGGGTACAAATCTCTTCATAGACTCATTTGTAGATTCAGAGAATAGTTTGTGTTGCGAGGAACCTTGAAGATCATCTAGCTTCAGCCCTCTGTCTATGGCCGGGGACACCCTCCACTAGAGCAGATTGCTCAAGACCTTTTGTTGTAGGAACATTAATCTCCCTGTAGCTATGAAGGAAATTTGCATAAGCAAGTGTCCATTTCAGAAGGGTACCTATTTTTAGGTTAACAAATATTCACAAACTGCAGAATATAGAAACAGAGAATCATTTTTGTTGGAAAAGTTCTTTAAGGTGGTTGGAATGGATAATTTGAAGGGTCTTTTCCAGCTGAATAATTCTATGATTCTATGATTGAATCCAACCATATACATTTAATGCAGACTTTAGCAAAGGCTTAGTTGAACACTCACCCTTTGTCAGTTGGGTCCTGACACGTGGTGGGACTTGCCAGTGCTCTTCACTTGTCATGAATAACAAGGAATTTCACAGAGCTTAGTTCCTTTAGTACCCAGAAAACAAGCACCAACAAGTGTTCATGCTCTTCACTCCTCCTCCCTCTCCCTTCCTTCTTTCTGATAAGAAACCAAGCCAAAAGCCCTTCTAGACATCTTATAGTAGTGTTAATGTTTAGAGGAAGCTAAAAAAGCCTCAACATTGCCCATACACTGGGCAAGCATTAGAGACTTGGCTACTGGTCACAACTATTTTATTACTGCCCTCTAAGTGCCTATAAATGCCCTACAATTCCAAGGCCCCTGCATCCCAAGGCTCCACACAAGGCTGAATGCAGGTGTGCACCACTTGTGCCTCTGAGAAGCATGACATTTATTCAGATCCCCATTTCTACAGTGGCAGATAACAGAGCTCATTTGTTGATAACATTTTAGACATCCAAGGTACCTGGTGATTAGCTATCTGACCACCACTACCTTTGCCCTTGAGAAAGCAGTAAAGGCTGTTATGGTAGTGTGTGAAAATGCAGCCAGGCTCAGGTGTTTGCAGCCAGCCACTGCCTGTGTTGCTTCTACAGAGCTTGCAGAAGAGATATTGAGAGGGAAAGGCCCCACATGTAAAATTCACTTCCATAGATCTGGTTATATGGAGAGACAAGGAAATGAAGTCCTCAAAAAAATATTTATTCTCCTTGTAGCAACCATATTAGCTTCTCTGAAAGGAAGACTCTCTTCTCTTAAGTATCAGGTGATCTCTACAGCTCCCTGAAAGGAGGCAGGAGTGAGGTGGGGATTGGTCTTTTTGCCCTAGTATCAAGTGATAGAACTAGAGGAAATGGCCTGAAATTGTGCCAGGGAGCTTTAGGTTGGATATTAGGAAGAATTTCTTTTCTGAAAGAGTGGTCAGGCATTGGAACAGGCTGCCCAGGAAGGTGGTGGAGTCATCATCCCTGGAAGTGCTCGAAAAATGTGTAGACACGGTACTTCAAGACATGGTTTAATGGCCATGGTGGTGTTAATTTGATGGTTGGACTGAATGATCTTAGAGGCCTTTTCCAACCAAAAGAATTTTGTAATTCTGTGTGATTCTGTGATTTGGAACTTAGTAGCCAGGTATGTTCCTTGAGGAGATGCTAGAGCTAATGAAGAGTACTTGAACAGCAGAGTCTGGAGAGTGCTTGCACAGTGGGCCTTGATTTATGCATTGAATTGCACAAATGGTTGCAGCAGTGGAATAAAATTCATGACCAATCCTTCGTCTCCTCACCACCACTGTTCCTAGGGACAGGGCCTTCTAAATAGAATAGAATAGAATAGAATAGAATAGAATAGAATAGAATAGAATAGAATAGACCAGACCAGGTTGGAAAAGACCTTAGAGATCATCAAGTCCAACCTAAAACCTAGGCCTGTTGGTTGGATGTGCAGAAATACTTGTGTATAAAGTCGGGTTGGATCAAATGGAAGGCAGACACTGAGACCCCTCTGAAAAAAATCCAGTTTGACAGTGATTGGATTTGATCTGCCTTACAGCTCCCTGTAACTGTACTGAGCAAAGGAAATGTCTCCAAGACATTTTTTGTCTGGCTCCTGATAAGATAGCATGCCACATGCTGTGTTCCAAAGGAGAACATCGTTATTCCGAGTCAGCTTTTAGAGAGGGAAAGAGTTGCTTACATTTTTTTTCTCTTGGAGTGGCTCAGATGGAAGGAATGAGATTTTGGCAGGTCTGTAGAAAAGGGTGGAGTGTCTTACAGGGGAGGAGGTTCAAATGGAAAAATGTACTCCCTTGAATTGAAATGATCCCATTATCATTTGGATATGATAGAACTTGGTAAATTCCTTCTTTTTTTTTCTTATTCCTGGGAAATGTTACATTACTCAGTGGAGAGAACTGTACAACAGAGCTCTCTGAAAAGCCCAGAAAGACCTTTACAGTAACTCTAAGCACATGACAGCTTTGGGGTTTAAATTCTGACTTTTCCTTGAGGTGGGGACAAAAGGATCACCTGAAAGGTTTCTCAGCTTTCAACTCTTGAAGAAGGAATTCTTTGGTGGGTCTAATTTTTCTTACGTCAACTGAAGCATGGCCAATGAGTTCTGTAGGCATTGTACTGGCCATTAATGGTAGTCTTCCTCTTCTGATTGTCACCTACCTTTGTCACCAGAAATGTGTCGATGTGTGACAAAGAAATTACAATCCCCACCTATCCATTGTCCATCTGGGAGATGTCTTTCTTTTCAGTGAGAGCACACCTAGTGCCACACCTAGTGAAGATGGCTATGAGACATGCTCATAGCAGGATGTGGGCAGGAGAACCTCAATCTGCAAAGAAGCCTCCTTTACAGACATCTAGCTCCTGTGGGTTTGAGGTCAGCTGACCAGAAGGCAGTGGGACAAAGCTGGCAGTGCAAAGCTTTGATCTTCAGCTTCAGGCACTCCTCTGGTAATACTGGTTTCATAGAATCATAGAATTATTAAGGTTGGAAAAGATCTTTAAGATCATCAAGTCCATCTATCAACCCACCATGCCCATGAAACCATGTCCCCCAAGTGCCATGTTTACATGTTTTTAGAGCACCTCCAGGGATGGTGATTGACCACTTTTCTGGGCAGCCTGTTTCAATGCCTGACCACTCTTTCAGTAATGAACTTTTTTCCCAATATCCAACC
The DNA here is from genome assembly GCF_014839835.1 of Dryobates pubescens. Taxonomy (NCBI): domain Eukaryota; kingdom Metazoa; phylum Chordata; class Aves; order Piciformes; family Picidae; genus Dryobates; species Dryobates pubescens. The sequence goes on along the minus strand of NC_071615.1, from coordinate 26,981,225 downwards.
TAAACAGCATCTTGTGCTGACTGCCTCCCTTGTTAGCTCTTCCCTCTTACACCAAGCTCAAAACAGTACAGAAGACTTTAGACTCAATGACAGGATGAAAACCTTGTACATTTTTAGGGGTCATGAGTCCAAGGAGCAATCCTCCATTGCTTGATTAATAATTATTTTCCATGCTTTTAAATTGCAGCAAAATTTAAATCTTCAGACCAGTTGAATTTTGTAATTAAGAAGCTTTGAAGTGGAGTAGAAATGAGAAGCCAGGGAGGACAAGCATTCCAGTGCCAGCCCCCTAAGAAAGAGCATAGGAGAAAATGATGAGCCAGTCTAAGACTTTCTGTAGCATTTGGATGTGGCCAAACTCTAATCATTCTCATAAATTGTTTTCAATGGACTGTTACAGCTGGAGCAGGGGCTGGGGGTTGTGGGAGGAAGGGATTGACAAGTTTTTGGTTTTGCCAATAGTTCCTGATTAATCCAGAGGAAAATCCAATTTCTCCTTGTTCCCTGATTAATACTTTGGATTTACCTATGTGAATTTTCTTCCACTCAGCAGAAGCAACAAGTCCTTTTCTCCAGACTAAACAATGCCAGTTCCCTAGGGGAGATATGGAGTGACACAAGTTGGGTGTAGTTCAAGTTCAAGAGGTTCTGCATGTCCCCTTGAAATACCAGCTAACATGCAAAACTGAGAGGATAAATATTAATGGTGCAGTTTGTATGCATGTGTGTGTGTGTGAGGTGATCCATCTCTTCTGTGAGTTGTTGAACAGGTGCCTCTTTATGGAGCTCTGCTCTGGAGTCTTTGTGATAAACTTTTGGTGTCATTACTCTTACAGTTTTCTTTCACCAAAAGGAAAGCACGTGTCAAGCTTGGGAAGGGGTGGAAAGTCAACAGAACTGTCTGAACAAGTTTAGAGCTGTGGTTTGGGCTCAGAAAGGTCTGTTCAAACCTGACAACCTTAAAGAAAGCTCTTTGTTTGGGAGAGAGGTAAGTGGGTATAGACTAGACTAGAACAGACTAGAATAGAATTGACCAGGTTGGAAAAGACCTTGGAGATCATCAAGTCCAACCTATCACCCAACACCATCTAATCAACTAAACCATGGCACCAAGCACCCCATCCGGTCTCTTCCTAAACACCTCCAGTGATGGTGACTCCACCACCTCCCTGGGCAGCACATTCCAATGGCCAATCACTCTTTCTATGAAGAACTTCTTCCTAACATCCAGCCTAAACCTCCCCTGGCACAGCTTGAGACTGTGTCCTCTTGTTCTGGTGCTGGTTGCCTGGGAAAAGAGACCAACCCCCACCTGGCTACAACCTCCCCTAAGGTAGTTGTAGACAGCAATAAAACCTCCTCTGAGCCTCCTCTTCTCCAGGCTAAGCAACCTCAGCTCCCTCAGCCTCTCCTCACAGGGCTTGTGCTCCAAACCCCTCCCCAGCATTGTTGCCCTTCTCTGGACACCTTCCAGCAGCTCAACATCCTTCCTAAGCTGACGGTATGTACATGTGTCTTGAGGGTCACAAAATCACTCTGCTTCCACCTCTCATCCCTGTCACCCTAGAAGATAAAGAAGGTTTCAGAACAGTCTGGCTAACTGCAATTATTTGAGGCTTTAGGGAAGCACTAGTGAATATCACAAAGCTAGGCATTATTTATAATTGTAAGAAAATTGTGATTGTGTCATCTAAGCCCAAAAAAATTGGTCTTTGAATTTTTGTTCCTTCACAATACGTCTGAGTAAAACCCTTCAATTCCCTACTCCTACACTCCTGTGAATCTTACATAGCAGTTGGGTAGGTGTCATACCAGTCTGTGTGGAAGAGTAGAAAATGAAAGAACAGCACTGGGAAAATGATTAACTGAACACTTGTTTAGAAAACATACTCATTTTTTTCAGAGAAGTGTGGGAGATGCTAGTTTTAGAAGTGCCAAGAGTCATGGGTGGGCACCAGAAAACCATGAAGAGAAAAATAAACCAGCAGGACAGTGTTTGATAAATAACTGACATAGTGCAGTGATGAATGACTTGGAAGATATGTTTTGTTTAAGCTAAATTCATAGAATCATAGAATCAATAAGATTGGAAAAGACCTCAAAGATCATCAAGTCCAACCTGTCACCTGACACCTCATGACTACTAAGCCATGGCACCAAGTGCCACATCCAATCCCTTTTTGAACACCTCCAGGGATGGTGACTCCACCACCTCCCTGGGCAGCACATTCCAATGCTAACAATTCTCTCAGTGAAGGACTTTCTCCTCACCTCAAGCCTAAACTTCCCCTGGTGCAGCTTGAGACTGTGTCCTCTTGTTCTGGTGCTGGTTGCCTGGGAGAAGAGACCAACCCCCACCTGTCTACAACCTCCCTTCAGGTAGTTGTAGACAGCAATAAGGTCTCCCCTGAGCCTCCTCTTCTCCAGGCTAAACAATCCCAGCTCCCTCAGCCTCTCCTCATAGGGCTTGTGCTCAAGGCCCCTCCCCAGCCTTGTTGCCCTTTTCTGGACACATTCAAGAGTCTCGATGTCCTTCTTAAACTGAGGGCCCCAAAACTGGACACAGGACTCAAGGTGTGGCATAACCAGTGCTGAGTACAAGGGCACAATGACTTCTCTGCTCCTGCTGGCCACACTATTTCTGATGCAGGCCAGGATGTCATTGGCCAATGCCATCATGTTGGGCTCTTGCTACAAAAGTCATCATTTTGGTGATTTGGCATCTGATGATTTAGGAGAGCTCACTTGGCTAACAGTTTGATCCCAGTGGCTGGCAGGTGAGAGAGATGAGACAAGCCTGCCCTCAACTACAGAGTGACTCTACATAGAAACAGTCTTTGAAATGTATGGAGATTCATTTGGCTGCTGTGCACAGCTGTGGCTTTCCCACTGTACAAACTTGGCTGAGATGGGTGACTGGCAGAATTTCAGAGGTCATGCTCTCCATTAGAACAAGGTCATTACCTCAATTTCTGGTACAATACTAAAATCAAATGGTGTAGGAGGCATCAAATGTTAGGTACCTGGGATCAGGAAGTGAAGCTTAGCAACAACTGGAACCTGCTTAAAGATCACAGAATCACTATGTTTGGAAAAGACCTTTAAGATCAAGGTGGAATGATTTTAAGCTGAGGGAGAGTAGGTTTAGACTAGATCTTGTGGAGAAGTTCTTCAGTATGAGCATACTGAGACTCTGAAATAGGTTGCCCAGAGAGGTTGTGAATGCCTCCTCCTTGGGGTTGTTCAAGGGCAGGTTGGATGAGGCATTGAGCAATCTGGTTTAGTTGAGAGGCATCCCTGACCATGACAGGGAGGTGGGAGTAGATAATTTCTAAGGTCCCTTCCAACCTATTCTATGATTTTTATGATTATCTAACTCTATTAGGGCCACTACCACATCATATTTTTGAGCATCATGTCCAGATGGCCACTTCTCTGGCCAGCCTGTTCCAGTCTTTGAGAACTCTTTCAATATGGGTTTTTTTCCTAATGTCCAATCCAAACCTCCCCTGGTGTAACTTGATTCCATTTCCTCTTGTCCTATCAGTAGTGACTGGTGAGAAGACACCAACCGCGGCCTCTCCACAAATTCCTTTCACGGCGTTGTAGAGAGTGAGAAGGTCTCCCCTCAGCCTTCTCTTCTCCAGACTAAACAACCCCAAGATCCTTCAGATGCTCCTTACAAGACCTGCTCTCCAGACCCTTCATCAGCTTCATCATGCTTCTCTGGACTCAATCCACCACCTCCAGATGCCAGACCTCCAGGTTTTCTCTGCACCACAAAGCCTGAAGAAGGGATCCTCCTCCAAGGTAATGCCTATTTTAAATCAGGTTCTTCTAATTTGGCAGAGCTGTTTTCTGTCCTGGCTGCTGACTCTGCTGGTGAGAAATGCATTTTTCCTTTCTACTAACAGTAAAAAGCTCTCTTGCAAACCAGACTACCAAACTCTAACCAGTTCTATGTGGCAAATCTGTGCAAGCTCTTCTGAAGCCACCACTCGGTCTGCTGCACCTCGTGACAGGTGGCCAGACAGAAGGACCTGGCTCTTGGATAGCAATTCAGAGACCTGGCAGCAAGAAGAAAGAGTGCTGCTCACAAACTTTGTTGTCTCAGAATTATGGTATCCCAGAGCAGTTGTAAGAGTTTTAATTTATTTTAACAGTTGCTTTTCAACACTCTGGCTTTGTTGCTTCTGGCCTCCACTACCAAGCCTTGCCTTTTGGTTTTGTTTCTTTATAAGGCATCTAGAGAGAATGCACCTGCACTGCCAAGCGCTAGGAAGGCTCAAAATAGGGTTGAGGAGAGCCCAGCTCATGTGCATCCATGCATAACCCCCAAATGTAAAAATGATGTACTGGACAGTGTGTGTGAAATACCAGACCTCCCTCCAGGGCTGTCAGTGTGGTTCCAGGCCTGTCAATGCCTTCAGAAACCAGAGCCATCACAAATGCCCCATTAATCAAGGGTTAGCTGGTCCCACAGCTGTCACTGTGAGTACCCTGTCCCAGGCTCCATCTACAAAGGATTCACTTGCCAACACGAGCGCTTCATGGAAAAGGGGACAATAGGGTGGCAGGACCATCTGCTTAGTTTCAGAGGACCAAATCAGGGACAGAAAGTAATTACAAGAGTGGTAAGGGAAAGATATAGCACAAGGCCATTTTGCAAACCCCTTAAGAGAAAGTGGACCAAGCTGTGCTTATAGCTACACCAAAATTAACTGTGAAGAGCTTTATCCTCAGTGATGATGTTCTGAGGTTACTCTGAAAAAGGTAAATGTAACCTCAATTTCTACAATATTCTGTGGCCACAATGAAGATCTCCTTTTTGCTATGTGAACATAAAGCTGTACAAAAGTCTTCACAACAAAAATCAAATGTGCAAACTTACATAGCCCTGGAAGTTAAAGCCTGTGCATTCAAAACTGGATGTCAAAACTCAGGATCATAAATCAGGAGCCATTCACTGAAGTCAGTGAGTGAGCTTAGTACATTTGCTTCCTCATGTACACATCTCTGATTTACATACTGAAAGACATTTTCTTAATTCCAACCTAAATATCAATGGTTTGGGAGCTGGAGTGGGGAAGGGGGAGTGTACTCACTCAGTGACACTTCTAATCCTGTACCTTATACCCCCTTGAAGCTATGGGAAATCTGGAATAATGTGAACCACCAAATAATGAAGACTGACTTTTCTCATTAATAGAATAGAATAGAATAGAATAGAATAGAATAGAATAGAATAGAATAGAATAGAATAGAATTAACAAGGTTGGAAAAGACCTTTGAGATCATCAAGTCCAACCTATCATCCAACACTATCCAATCAACTAAACCATGGCACTAAGCACCCCATCCAGTCTCTTCCTAAACACCTCCAGCAATGGTGACTCCACCACCTCCCTGGGCAGCACATTCCAATGGCCAATCACTCTTTCTGTGAAGAACTTCTTCCTAACATGCAGCCTAAACCTCCCCTGGCACAGCTTGAGACTGTGTCCTCTTGTTCTGGTGCTGGCCGCCTAGGAAAAAAATGAGAATAATAAACAAAAGAACAAAAATACTTTATAGTGAGTAACTGTTTTGCTGAAGATTTACTTCTTGTTTCTTTGGGAATGACCTTCTTTTAAAAAATCTAAACATTTTACTTTTCTTGACCAGCACACACACCTCTCCTCTCTCCCCCTCCCCCCCAATATATCAGTTTTAAAGATGTTTCATTTTAAAAGCTCTTAGAGAAAGTCATTCAGGTTTTGCTGAATTCTGCATAGCAAATAAAATTTATTCTCTCATCCACATGTTCCCATTTTGCCTGATCTCTATAAAAGACAACAGAAGAGCAATTTTATGCTGGACACTAGCACAAATATTTCTGCTATCCCATATAAAATACACAGTCAGGTTCTTTTTACATAACCTCTGTGGATTTTATTGCTTGTAAGCCTGAACTGAAGACAGTAGACACTATTTTGTTTCAGGTTGCTATAAATTTTGCCATTTGTCTCAGGATAATTCATGTAGTGCTCTAGGACTGTTGTTTGAATTCCAGCAGGAAAAATGTCTTGTTTTGAAAGAAAGGCTTGTTTAAAAATCACAAATCTCATAGAAGAAACCAGATAGTAAAGCCAAAAAAGGGAACAAAAACAATTCTTACCAGGCAGACCTCTAAGCTTTGAATTGCCTGATGTATGAGCTGTCAGAAATCCAAAGTTCACCATGTGCAGAGAAATGTTTTGCAAAATCCCTAAGTTAGGGCTTTCTTGGCAGCATGCATTTCCTGAGGAGCAGTTTGAAAAACGTAATGGCTTACAATTGTAAAACAGCTTTCAAAACGGTGCCTTTCTGCAGCAGAAGTCAAAATGTCATGGTAGGACCTACTTGCACCATTTTTGCCGTGCTGGTGTAGTCGCTGTTTCTTTGCACTTCTAGAGCTGATGAAGTCATACATCCTTTTGGTTCATAGAATCATAGAATCAATAAGGTTGGAAAAGACCTCAAAGATCATTAAGTCCAACCTGTCACCCAGCACTTCATGACTACTAAACCATGGCACCAAGTGCCATGTCTAATCCCCTCTTGAACACCTCCAGGGATGGTGACTCCACCACCTCCCTGGGCAGCACATTCCAATGGCTAACAACTCTCTCAGTGAAGAACTTTCTCCTCACCTCCAGCCTAAACCTCCCCTGGTGCAGCTTGAGACTGTGTCCTCTTGTTCTGGTGCTTGTTGCCTGGGAGAAGAGACCAACCCCCACCTGGCTACAACCTGCCTACTGGAAGTTGTAGACAGCAATAAGGTCTCCCCTGAGCCTCCTCTTCTCCAGGCTAAACAACCCCAGCTCCCTCAGCCTCTCCTCATAGGGCTTGTGCTCGAGACCTCTCCCCAGCCTCATTGCCCTTCTCTGGACACGTTCAAGAGTCTCAATGTCCTTCTTAAACTGAGGGGTGCAGACCTGGACACAGTACTGAAGGTATGGCCTAACCAGTGCCAAGTACAAGGGCACAATGACTTCTCTGCTCCTGTTGGCCGCACTATTCCTGATACAGGCCAGGATGCCATTGGCCTTCTTGGCCACCTGGGCACAGTGATGGCTCATGTTCATCCAGCTGTCAATCAGTATCCCTAGGTCCCTTTCTGTCTGGCTGCTCTCCAGTCACTCTGACCCCAGCCTGTATCACTGCATGGGGTTGTTGTGACCAAAGTGCAGCACCTGGCACTTGAACTTGTCCCTCTTCCACCACTTCAAATATGTTCTGTCAGCTACTCAGGCTGTCCTGCAGCTGCAGGGTGGCTTAGTTTATGCAAAGAAAAAAGTCCATAGCAGAAGTTCTCTGATGCCTCTTTGGCAAGCGGAAGGTGGCCTTCAGCAAGGCATTTTGTGGAATCCTGTACTCTCTGAAATGAGCATGGTCCTTTTACTGGATTCAGAAGTTGTTTGTATTCCAGTGATGCAAAAGTGGAAAACTGGTTCTTAGGAAATGGGGACAGAGCTGTAGTGGGGGCAAGTTATCTCTGTGCATGATGACTTAGCCTAGTGACTTACCTTTGTCCCTATATCTGTGCAAGTTTTTAGTGTACTGTGGGGTAGAAATGATGGCATGACCAGCAAACTCATGGTTGTGTGAGCAGCTCTTCCCTCTAATCCTAGGGAATGCTAGATCAAGCTGTGTCTCAAAAACAAGTAAACCTCTTGCATGCACAGTGGTTTGACTGTTTCAGATGCTTTTTGCTCAGCTGTTTGGAGGCCTTATTTCCCAGCTGAGACATAATTGTGGCTTGTTTATACCTAGTTTGAATTGACTATTGAGGGGAAATCCATGACACGTGGTATATTTAGTGCCTGAGATGGACTGATGGAGCTGCCAAGGAGGTTTGTTCAATGGACAGAGGTGTTTGGAGAAAGGTGATGGTGCCCTTACAGTTGTGAAAGAAATATTTCTCCTTATTACCAAAGCCTAAGTTTGTAGCTCAGCTGGTCCCAGTGGAGGGTGAGGATAGGAAAGATTCTCATCTTCTAAGCCAAACTTATAAAACTTCCAAACATCTTTTGCCTCTCGAGTTCAAGTAACAATAGACTTCATTTTCTCAGCTTCAGCCCTGCTCACTGAAACAAGAAGTTTTGTTTCCTGGGGCGGGGGGGGGGGGGGGGGGGGGGGGGGGGGGATCTGGAGCTAAGTAAAACAAGCTGTGTGCAATTACTGCTTTCTGAAAAGCAGGAGAAGCTGGTAATGGTAAGGTTTGGGTCTTCAAAAGCTTTTTCAGAGTAACACTGTAGGGTAAACCACACAGCCCTAATTCAGCTAAGCATCTCCAGGTCATGTTCTGATAGAAAACAAAACCAAACAACAAGACTGAACAGTTTGTCTGGGTGCTACAATTGCTTCTGCAATCAGTGTTCTTCAGCAGCATTTTCTACTGCATCTCATTCTGCCATAGCATTACTGGCTGCCAGATAGGACTTCATTGACAATAAATAGTATACAGAGGGTTGGTGGTGTTTGAGGATCAAGCAACACCTTACACAGACCTGTGTTTCTCCCTGCACTTGCACATTCTTTCAGGTTTGTGAGTTTTGCATCTGTTCTGTCATTCCTGTTCCATCTCTCTGCCCTCTGCCTACAGCCCAAGAACATCCATTTAAGTCTATTTGGAATCTTTTTATGATGGACACGTCAAGATATCTTGGCTCATTGTCCTCCTTATGGAGCCATTTCATAAAAGGTCAGGTTCTCTGATGGCCTCTTGTGTGCTTGCAGTGGCAGTGTGGAGGCAGTGGTTTCCCATCTGCTCTTGAACTGCTGACAATATGATGTCTGGCTTCACTGTCCTCCAAGGGCTTCTGCAGCACTAAGAGGCAAGCTCCCAGTTGGGCTGGCCCTCTGTGTGCTCAGGTGGAGGCATCACTACCAGTCTAAGACAGAGCAGCCACAAGACAGTGCAGATCCCACTCTGAAATGTGTGGTGTTGTGAGGATGAGGATGCAGTCTCAAGCTGCACTGGGGAAGTTTAGGCTCAAGGTGAGGAGAAAGTTGTTAGCCATTGGAATGTGCTGCCTAGGGAGGTGGTGGAGTCACCGTCCCTGGAGGTGTTCAAGAGGGGATTGGATGTGGCACTTGGTGCCATGGTTTAACAGTCATGAGATGTCAGGTGACAGGTTGGACTTGATGATCTTTGAGGTCTTTTCCAACCTTATTGATTCTATGATTCTATTCTATGATTGTATGATTCTGTGTTTGGGGAGGGGGAGAGTGTATCACAGGAGCTGTCACCCAAATTAGCCTATGCACGTACTAGGAACCTGCTTTTGTGGTGACAGATATGTTCTTTAGCATTTTCCAGGGTGATTCCTAATCTCTGTGCCCAACTGAATTTTTCTTTCCCCCCTGGGCAGCCATGACAGAGGTTGCATCTCCTGTATCTCTGTAAATGGCAGCAGGACCATGAAACAGGCTATATCTTCCACTGAGGCAAATAAACTTGTTCTTCTCACACTGCCCATCTCTGCAGGCACCATTTCAGAGTCTGTCTGTGAGCTGGGATCCATCTGAGAGACTGCCTGAATTCAGCCTGTAACTGCAGTAGAGCTGCCCATTTAGGTGTCCTCTGCTCTGCTTCCAGCCTTGCTTCCTTCTCAGGGAGCACTGGTGGGTCTTTCAGACTTTGAGTGTGAGGTTTACATCCAGCTGAGAGGTGCTGCTGCTCTTCCCTGCATCTGAATTGTTTTTCACCTATCCTTATGCCCATGAGGATGAGTTTTGTTCTTCATTGTGTGGTGGAATAGCTGGATTTTAAGAACAGAGTTGGGTTACTGTGTGTTGAAGCTCTGTGAGTTTAATAATTTCTGCCCAACCTCCTTGTGCTTTTGAGGAGAGAATAAAAAGAAGTGGTGGAAGGTAGCTCCTTGAAATAATGTCAGTGTTTGATGTCAAGTCATGTAACTCTACAACTGTCAAAACACACATCTGTGTTTACTGAGTATCTTATATCTTTAGCACAGTTTTTAAAAGGCTTTTTCTTCAAGCCATAGAATAATCAAGGTTAGGAAAGGCCTCTAGGATCAGCAGGTCCAACCATCAACTGAACACCGCCATGCCCACTGAACCATGTTCAGAAATGCCTACATAGGTTTTGAACACCTCTAGGGACTGTGACTCCACCATCTCCCTGGGCAGCCTCTTCCAATGCTTGACTGCTCAGTCAAGCCACTGGGTTAATTTCAACACAGATTCAGAGTCCTAGATGAAAATACTGCTGAGGCATGCCTCTTGCAGAGCCTAAGATGGACAGCAAGTCAAGCTGAGGCATTAGACTAAGCTTTGTATAGTTCAGAGGTTCCTATTCAGGACACTGCATACTGCTTTGTTGCTTACCTAAAAGAACAAAAACTTGTTTGCATACTTATTTGGCTTTGAAAAGAAATGAAGCAAACTCTGAAAATGCAGCAAGGACTTCCTCTAGTGAAGCAAAGGCTGCCACAGTAACCTGCCTGCTACTCTGCATTCCAAGCACAGCACACATCCACACAAAACCTTGGTGCAGCTTATAAGGGCAGCAGCTTACAAGGGGATGGAATATTTTATAAGAGGGATCTAAAGAAAATGAGGGGGGAAAAGTACATGACTATGCAGTGGCTGATAACTGCTCCCCTTGGCTCCGTGCTGAGCTTCAAAGCAAGGAGCAGAAAGAAGCATGATTGCTGAACAAGTGCCTGCTTGGAGCCCACTGTTCCACCTAGAGCAGGTATCCTGATATCATGTTATTTCAGTATGAAGTTGAGAGTGGTGTGTTTGTTTCCAAGAACTGCAGTAATTGTGGTTTCAGAAGTATTGGGTGGGATTTATTAATAATTGCATAAATCATTTCTTCTGTCCCATTTGCCTCTAGCCATCTCCACAAAAGAGGAATGAGGGACCTCCTCCCAAACTGGGTCTAGGTTAAAACATTTCTCTGCATCAGGGAAGGTGCAGCCTTACAATTCATAGAATGGTTTCAATTGGAAGGTACCTTAAAGGTCATCTACTCCCAATCACCATGCCATGGGCAGGGACGGCTTCCACTAGTTCACATTGCTCAAGGCCTTAACTCTTCTGATAGAATAGTATAGGAATAGAATAGAATAGAATAGAATAGAATAGAATAGAATAGAATAGAATAGAATAGAATAGAGTAGAGTAGAGTAGAGTAGAGTAGAGTAGAGTAGAGTAGAGTAGAGTAGACCAGGTTGGAAAAGACCTTTGAGATCATCAAGTCCAACCTATCACCCAACACTGTCTAATCAACTAAACCGTGGCACCAAGCGCCCCATCCAGTCTCTTCCTAAACACCTCCAGTGATGGTGGATGAACTGAACCTGCTTCTTTCACATCACTGAATTGGTGCCAAAAACTGGGCTAGAAATACCACCACCACTCCCACCCTGTCCTCTTTATGCCTCTAGGTAATTTTAGTCAGAGCAAACCCCAAGAGGCAGGGATGTGAGGGTGGTAGGCCAAGGTCTTGGTGGGACATGAGTGTGATCAAGGTGTTAGTTGGTCAGTGACATTGGGCACTGGGGTGAGGCAGCTGAGGTACTTTTCATAAGTTGCCTTGTAAAATGTATGACCTGGTATCTCTGTTTTGCCAATGGGGAAGTGCCCACTGCCAAGACAGAATTGAAAAGAAACTTTGCCAAATATCATTCTCCTCACAGTTTCAATGGGTTTTGCTAAATTTACTTGCAGAAAAATATTGAAATGAGTCTTTTTTGGGTTTGTTTTTTTTGTTTGTTTGTGGTTTTTTTGGTGGGGTTTTTTGTTGGTTTGTTTGTTGTTGTTGTTGTTGCATGTAGCCTCATAAAAATTGCCCTTTTGTACAGAGCAATTGCTCTTTCCCCATGTTCAGGCATTCCAGTTTTGGATTTGGGATTTTTTTATTTTACATTTTTGCCAAGATGCTATATACTGTCTATGAATCTGGACTTACAAAATATGCTAAAGGTAAAGCAAGAGAGTTATTTTTTTATTCCCCACAGAAAAAAAATATATCTCATGTAGCACAGCAGATCCTGCCTTTCTGTGCTCTAACTGCTAAGGCCACAGCTTCCCTGAACTGCAGCGGTGGAGCTTTTTGTGGGGCTGGGCCATGAACCACATTGAACATCAATTCTTTTTTAAAAGGGCAGGGGAGTGGGGTGAGGGAGAGCAGACAACCACCCAGCAAATCCCACTTCTTTTTCTTTTCTTCTCTTTCTCTTTTTTAACCTCTTGGAACTAGAGAGCTGCATACAGAGTAAGAGTTCTGTGGGCAGTAGAGTTGTCTCAATTCGGTGACTTTTTACAACCACCTCAGACCCACTCTGCATAGAGCACAAGAGGAAAACAGCCATTCAAGGAGGGCAGCCACAAAGAATTAGGGAGGAGGTCACAAAATCTGAAATGAAATGTCATTGTGGGAAAATGATCAAAGCATGCACCCAGGGAAGAAAGATGTAGACCGCCTAAAACAGCTGTGCAATTCTTTAGGGACTCAGAGGTTTTGCTGGATCTATGTTGCAATTGTTCTCATGGCTCATGCTTTGTAAATCCATAGCTTGCTCTGACTTGTAGTGGTGTGAACTTGATGAACTGCTGCTTGGGTCATTTGGTATTTATTTTAGTAGTTTAAACTTGAGGAGGGCTGGTGGGGTGTCCTTCCAATAAAGTACAGCTGAAAAGCAATGCTCCAGGCTCTTCTGCAATATACATTTAATCCCCTAGATCTAAAGATCAGAACTGAATAACAAACACAGAAATTATACTTGAAGAGATTAAAAGGATAACATAAATAGCTTTCTGGAATGTGATAGAAAACTGAGGTGCAGCAGTGTATTTGGGACCATCAAAGAAATGCAGTTTGAATGGGAAATTTGCAGGTTGCCTTCCTCCAAGAGCTGTAGTCTCCTATGTGCTCCTTGTCAGCTGCTGAAGGAGTGGCTCTCTTTCCCAGATCTTTGAATGTGTTTGACCTGGCTCCCTGCTCCAATTTCCCAGCTGTTACTTGAAGGCCATTTTGAGGTTTGAAGTATCTTTGCCTCAGTGGTTGAGCCCACGAAGGCCTCCAAGAAAACAAGGAAATTTGCCAAAGCTTACAGAGTCAGAGGGACTCCCTAAAACCATGGCTGCCCTTGCAGAAATGGCAAGCTTGGCAACTGCAGCCTGGTAGTCCTGGGGTGCAGAATCATTTGTTTATCTGGAGAATCAAGAGCAGCACCATGAATCATTTTTGCATGGATAGGACTTGCAGTTGCCTTGCTCATATCAGTGACCCCATCTCTGTAGGGTCCAAATAGCTCAACCTGTAAAATTCCATGCATGACATCACACTCATTGTTGAACCCTCCTCTCATGTCTCTCAGATCCTGCATTGCTTCTGTCCCTGCCACGGGGTTGAATATTTATTGGACCAAACAAAATGGAGACAAATGGGAAGAAGAATGCAGTGATTTTGTTTTGCAGTAGGATGTCTGATGTGTTAGACATCCAAAAACCTCAGTGGACAGGCATGCCATCTTTCAGATGACAGTCTTGCAGTGTGTTAGACTTTGGGAGCCTTTTAGATAAGGGGTAAAAATAGACCCAAAACAATGTGAAAATAGTCACCCTTCTCTTTGCATTCAGTCATGGGATTAGTTGAGAGGACACTGAGTGTCCAACAGATGAACAATTGTCAGCTCTGTCCTAGGATCACACCCTGTGTTAATTCTCAGTAGTTCAGAGAATCCTAGAATAGCTTGAGCTAGAAAGAACCTTAAATATCATCTAGTTCCAACTCCAAGTTGTGTCCACCTAGCCAATTCCTTACCCACCGAGTGGTTCATCCATCAAATCTGTGTCCTCCAGGACATCATGCCAGGCTGTGCTAAGTTGTGATCAGAGCAGATGTGGGTGCCATCTGAAGGTAGCCATGATCTGCTCCCTTTTGGAAAGGAAAGCTAGAAGAGAAGTTTGAATGTTTGAGGACGCTCTTGAGAATTGAATAGGAAGCTCAGGTAGTAAACTGGGAGAAAGAAGAAGAGACCTGAAGCACCTAAGCCTCTGGGATTAAATGTCAGGCCGTCAGATGTTCTCCCAGGCCTGCCAGCTCAGATCTTTTGTTTGGAAGTGATGTTGGTCTAAATTACATCCTTCTGTTGATCCCAGCTTCTCCTTTCCACATCATCCTCCCCACATCATGTGCACTCATTTGTTTTCTCATTTGTAAACCAGTGGCAACTCAGAGAGGGGCTACAGTAGACCTCTTCTGTTCTTTTGCTGTATAGTCATTGATGCAGTTCCTGATCCAAACTCATGCATGCTTGAGCTGGGAAAGATAACAGCATGGAACAAAGCTGGGAACTCTCTTAGCTGGCACCAACTCCACAGGACAAGGTTCAGGCGCTGGTGCTTTAAATTAACACCTACCCAAGGACATGTTTGTTACATGTCCTATCCTTACTTTCCTTCTCCCTACAGCCAGGAAACCTTGCACACAACCATACATCTCAGATTTTTGGAGCATCAAACAGCTAGTACTGCTTCTTAAACTGATCCTAGGCTTTAAAAAGTGACTTGGAGCTAAAGAGACCCAAAATAAGGCTCTGAATTTTATAAGTGGAGCAAGTTTAACAGTGATTTTATTGGAATAAGTGGATTTATGTTCACTTCCAGAAGTCTGGACATGGTGGAAAGAACTCTACATTTCCTGATCATTTGAACTTTCATGGATGTTTTTTCATGTCACTGTTTGTCCCCTGTTTCTCAAAACATTTAAAGGGATGAAAGATAAGTGGTAAAAATATCCTGCATGAACTTCTAAATAGAGAAAATGTAAGCCTCTTTTAAATGGATTAACATAATGCATTTAAATTTTCAGAGAAACACAAAGATTTTTGGTGTGTCACAAAAAAAAAAAAAAAGAGTGGAATTACTGTTAGTGCCTTTCATCCAACTCTGAAAAGGATGCTTTGATATAGCTATCTACTGATGCCCAAAATATCCACCTTCAAAAGTGGACTTTTCCACCGCTAATTAGTAACAAGAATCACCCCAACACTCTCCTTCTTTCCATGCTCCTGCTTCTCTCTGTGTCCAACTCAAATAAAGATATTAATGAGGATTAAATCTAAGTCAAATTTAAACCTCAGTTGTTTCTTCTTAACAATGTGGGGTTGGATTAATTTGTGATACCCTTTTCTGGTTTTCATCCTTATTGCACTGTTTCTCCACTCTTTGAGCTGTGCTAGTACTTACAGGCAGACACCAAGAATGGAAAATGGAATCCTCAAGGTGGCTGAGAATTTTAAGACTGCAAGATCATTCCTATTTTCCATGAAAACCCTGCTGTAAGACTTAGGATCAAATGTCAAAGTATTTGCTTTTGACAATGAGATAAAGATATTTTTTTCCTTTCAAATACTGAAAGAGATAATTAGTGTTTTGCTTAGTAGCCAAAAGATCTATGTGACAGCACAACAAGCTGTTTACACTTGCTGAGGAAGGGAGAATGTAGTTCACATCACGTCCATCTTCTGCCTTTACCTTGGTGAGAAGTGTGTTTCAAATGAAAAAGTAGTTCAGTGTTTGGTCTCAACCAGCACCTCCAGGTCCTTTTCTGCTGGGCAATTTTCCAATCACTCTGCCCCAAACCTGGAGCTTGGCTTTGTGGTCAGCAAAGGTGATCACAAAGCTATTTACGTTGGGGTGTTGCTGAGGTTGTGACAAGACAGTGCCCCCAGATACCCTCCAACTGCGAGTGAGATGTTCCTGTATGAGAGTAAGTAGCCTGATGTAGCCCAACCTCAACAGGGACATTCAGATGTTTATTGCTATACTTTGGAAAAGGAGCAGCTGGTATTGCACATTTTCTATTTGTCTTCCTTTTGTCTTTTCCTGTTGTATCTTAAAGCATCCTTTGTACAGCTGCCCAATATATTCTGTGTGAGCGAGAAAGATTAGCTCATCTGAGCACTAAACAGTTTCATTCTCCCAGGTTTCTAAGATTGTTATTATAAGATGATTATTAGCAATTCCTAACATTTGAATTCATCTGTTACTGCCAGTCAGAGATCAACAGAAAGATTATACAATGAAGTTCCTCATTTCAGGGGGATTTAAGCTCCTAAATACCTTTTCCAGGCTTCAGCTGTGTCTCAGCTTCCCACTTGCAACAGGCATCCCCATCTCACACAAATTGTGTGATTGTCATTAAATCTCTCATAAGTTCTAAACCACCTGATTGTTGCAGATGGAAGACACATCTGGATACAACACGTAGCAGGGGTCATGGAGACACAAAGTTGTCTCCCTGTGTTTGTGTATCTACTTGTTCCTTACTGGGGAACTTGCTAGCTAAAGAAATGAGAGAGAATACCATGGTTGGGCAGTTCCTTGTACCACTAAAGTTATTGGAATTTTTATGTGATTAATGTTTTACAGATCTTAAGGGGGGAAAAAAAAAGCCTTTGTCATCTCCCCAGTTCTAAGAATAATTTGGTGATTTAACTCCTTGGAAATATCTTTTCTTTTTCATTTGCTCATTTCCTCGGTCTCACTTTGAGAGAGAGTTTTCCAAAATATTCCAAGAAATAAAGCAATCCAGGACAAATGAGTGAGTTTTTGGACCGTAGAGATGTGTTTCTTCAGGAATCCTTGAAGCTGATGAAGTGATAGACAGAAATGTTTCACTTTAGCTTCAGCCTGGAGAGCTTGTCATTTCAGAGCAGCTGGAGCACTGGCACAAGCTCCTGTTATATGTTTTTCCTTTAATCCATTCACTATTTTCCCCTCCCAGATTATTCCATTCTTTGGCTTAAAATGAAACTAAGTGAATCCACTAGGCACCTAGAAAAACATAAAGCTGAGATCCTTGCCTTATGCAAACCTTGATTCACATTCATAAACTGAACTAATTTGCTCCAGCTAGGAATGTAGCCTTTAATCCTTTATCCAACTAATAAAATGTAATTATCAAGGAGTACACATTGCCTAAGGTTCAGATGGACTAAAGTTCAAATGTACCAGAAATCCTTTCTCTTTTTTTCCTTTTCAAATCGAGCCAGTGCTCTCCCTCCTTTCAGGCTTTAAAATCATCCTGCTTTGTGTAGATTAGGGTTGAAAAGGAAGTTACTTTTGCAGCTGGGAGGCAGGTTCCCTCTTCTCTTCCTAGATATTTTCTGTGTCTTTTGGGGTGTTGTTATGAGTTTAAGACCACAGAGATGAAAATGTCCTCCAAGGCTAGACAGTCTAGGGGGTGGGCACAGGATATTATGATTTCTTTCAGTCTGGAGAAGAGAAGGCTCTGAGGAGACCTTATTGTGGTCTTCCAGTATCTGAAGGGGGCCTACAAGAAAGCTGGGGAGGGACTTTTTAGGGTGTCAGGTAATGATAAGACTAGGGAGAATGGAACAAAAATAGAAATTAGTAGATTCAGACTGGATGTTAGGAAGTTCTTCACCATGAGGGTGATAAGACACTGGAACAGGTTGCCCAGGGAGGTGGTAGAAGCTCCATCCCTATAGGTTTTTAAGGCCAGGCTGGATGTGACTCTGAACAACCTGATCTAGTGTGAGGTGTCCCTGCCCATGGCAGTGGGGTTGGAACAGGATGATCCTTGAGGTCTCTTCCAACCCTAACAATTCTGTGATTCTATGATTCTTGTTATTTCATCCCATCTTGCTGCAATCTCTATATAAACAGACATCACAGTCTGTTCTACCTCTTTCCTCCCTTCTCGCTGCTCCTGGCTCGTCTCCTATTATCGCTATGGTAGTGTGGGAAGTTTTCAACCTTCTGCAGCCTTGGGCAAGCATAATTTTGTCCTGGTGTGGGGGGATGGTTTGGTCTGCTCCTGGGCCAGCTGAGGCTGAGGGTGGGGGAGGTTCTGGAAGGTTTTGGCTTGGATGGCCCAGGTAGAGAACTGAGTCTAATTTTTGTATCTACTCTATTTCCTTCAATACCTGTGGTAGTTCTATATATATTTTTTTAAATAGCATTCATATTTTACTCTCCAGTTCTGTGTGAGTTGTTTTTATTTTACTCCTTTGGGGGTAAAATGCCTTCCTGTCCTTTTGCCCTGGGCAGAGCATGGCTCAAACCTGGGACAGGTATGCTTAATACCTATTTTGTCCAAGTAAAAATAGCATGAAATAGTGTCATGATGCAATCTGTCTGAAGGTAGATTAGCATGAGGGACTTCTTGCCCAGAGTATGTACTGCAGGTGAAAATCTTTTATCATAGAATCATAGAATGCATCAGGTCAGAAGGGACCCTCAAAGGTCATCTTGTCAAACCACCCTGCAGTCAGCAGGGACATCTACAACTAGATCAGGTTGTTTGACCTTGAATGACTCCAGGGATAGGGCCTCCACCACCTCTCTGGGCAACCTGTTCCAGTATTTCACTGCCTTCATTTTAAGAAGCTATCACAGATGAAGGTCTTATCTTCAGCACCTTGTTCTTCATACCTGTATTTTCCCCTCTGCTGATTGAGGATCCAGGAGAAAGCCATGACTTTGGAGGAGACTAGAAGCCTGCCTAAAACACTCAGGGCTGGACTACTCTTCCTCTAAAGTCTGGATCATTTTGTGGGACAGAGTTTCAACAGCACATGTTAATACAGCTGATGCACTGGAGTCAGCGATGACCACACTCACCATTGCTCATTATTAATGACCAAGACTAGTGGGCCTTGGCAGCCCTGGGTTAATGGTTGTACTCTATGATCTTAAAGATCTTTTCCAACCTAATTGATCATATGATCATGTCTGTGTTGGTGGCTTTTGCACCTCCTCCACCCAGCTTGTGAAGCTGAATATGCCTAAAGGGTTTATTTCAGGAAGGGAAAATGACAGTAAGGTATCAAACAGAGCACATCCATGGAAAAACAATGATGATGGAAAGTGGGGTGAGTGGAAGGGCACCAATTAGTAAGAGAAATGTATTGGAGACCTTTCCTTTCTTTTCTCTTTTTCACCTCCAGAGGGTGAGGGAGTGTCTCCTTCAAATTTTCTGTGCACCACAGAGGTTTTTTTACCATTTCAAAGTCAAAAAGGACCATTGCAGTAAATCAGTCTGATTTCCTTGGTAGCATTAGCAACAAAACTTCCCCAAATTAAGCTTTGATCAAGACCCTGTGTTGGGGAGAGGGCAAAAGGAGCCAAGCCATGATAAAATAAGCAGTGCCTGCTTCATGTGACTGGCACATCCTAAAGCCTGAACTTGGTGTAACTGGGCAGAGCTGCCACTCATTCAGGACAGAGGGCACATGCTGAGGCAGTGAGACAAAAGGTGGCAAGCAGGGCCTGTTTGTCTGGGGAGCAGCAACCTGAGTCAGAGTTGTCCCTTCTGTATGTGTCTGCATAGGTCTGGTTATTTTCTGTGAAGAAAGGAAAGACATAAAATGACATCACTGTATACATGAAGGCATGGTGTGCTTATAAGATCTTGATGGCTGCATGTGGTTCTTGGCCAACCCAACTCAATGGGGAGCAGAACTGGAACATTCACAAGAGTAACAAGGATTATCTCAGGTATGAGATGTTTTCATTACAAAGTAGAATAGACCAGTACTTTGCAGATTTGGTAAAGGAGATGATGTGGTAAATCAGGTCTGCAAATTCATGTATGGTGTAGAGAAAATGAATAGTGGAACCATCAGCCGTTTACATAGTTTAATATTTCTGTCTTAAAGTTAAAAGCTTGTAGTGAAATTATCAAGCATAGGCTTTTGACAAAAGTGAAAAATATCTTTTTCTGGTTTTTCCTTCTGCAAAATTTATGGTAACATCCCCATAACTGGTTGCTGCAGGATGCATTACAGTTCAGAGATGTGAGGGGGCTTAATTATTTAACAGGTCACAGAATGGTCTGGGTTGGAAGGGACCATGGGAGATCGAGTCTAACCCCTCTGTTAAAGCAAGGTCACCAAGAACAGGTTGCACAGTATCACAACCAGATAGGTTTTGAAAGACACCACAGAAGGAGACTCCACAACCTCCCTGGGCAGCCTGCTCCGGTGCTCATATATTTCCTTACGTTTAGGGAGAACTTCCTGCATCCTGGTTATGGGTGAAGTATGTATTTTTGGTTGCAAGCATAAACTGTATCTTGGCTTAAACCCCATCAACTCTGTTGAACTCTCTTATATCTATCTCAATAAATCCAAAGTAATACCATAAAATTTGAGTGATGAGCCATTCTGATATAATAAGCCACTCAGAATTTCAGGAGAATTCAGCCCACCAGGTGGAGGTCTCCTTTCAGCACCCAGTAGTCTGTCCAATTCTGCTTCTCCCATTTGAAATTAAGCAGCATTTCCCCCACCTTTGTTGTAGCAGTTCTTTTAAAACTGATGAAGTGTGTGCCTAAGACATACACAAAACTTGCAGGAACAGACTCAAGTATCACTTGGTAGCATCGAAAATCCATGTTGAGTTTGCAGCTTCTCCGGCGATACCGACAGAGCATGCAGGGTGAGAAAATGTGATGCGGAGGTGTGTGCAGTGCCAGCAGCTCATGCAAATTAAATATTCAGTCCCTTTTGATTTCACTTGTGTCAGTGATTTCCTCAGCCAGGCTTCAGTGGTTTTAAAAGTGCAAACCTGCTGCTTTCTTCATCACTTGCAGGGCCGCTGGGACCTGCACTCAGCGTGCTCCATGGGAGTCAGCAGCTGCTTGAATCAGAGAAGGCATGGGGCTGATTGAATCACCTGTCATATTGATTTATGGAGCTAGAAGGTCATTTCTTCCTGGCTTCTAAGTGATTTTTCCTCTGGATGAAAAATAGAAAAGATGAAAATGTAGATAACCTTTTTATAAAGAAAAAAAAAATTAAAATAATTAATAAAGACCTATTTTATCTTGCTTTTGGTTTGTAATACCAGTGGATGAAAAAGCCTTTCTCCCATAATGGCATCCATAGTTAAAAGCAAAACAAAAGCCCAATCCAAAATAAAACAAAACCAAAACCAAACAAAAAAACCCTAACAACAACAAAATAAAATTAAAAAAAAAAAAAAAAAAAAAAAAGGAAAGGAAAGAAAAGAAAACCTCAGTCACCACCAGCAGGATCTTTATAGCACGCTGTCCTGCTAGTGGTTTCTGACATGGTGGATAAACACAAGGCCACTCCTCTTCAGGCTGGATTTTAGCCACTTGCGATCTCTTGCCATTGTGTCCAGTTTTGGGCCCCTCACTACAAAAAAGACACTGAAGTGCCTGGAGCATGTTCAGCGAAAGCCAATGAAGGGTCTGGAGAACGGGCCTTGTAAGGAGCAGCTGAGGGAAATGGAGTTGTTTAGTCTGGAGAAAAGGAGGCTGAGGGGAGACCTCATTGCTCTCTACAACTCCCTGAGAGGAGGTTGGAGTGAGGTGGGGGTTGGTCTCTTCTCCCTAGTATCAAGTAATAGAACAAGAGGAAACGACTGGAAATTATGCCAGGGGAGGTTTAGGTTGGATATTAGGAAAAAATTCTTTCCTGAAAGGGTGGTCAAACATTGGAACATGCTCTATGAGAATAAGAAAGAGGAATATACTCTGTAAGAGTACATCAGGCATACCTGAGGTACTGCTTCAAGACACGCAACGCCTTTTAATGAGGAACCATTTCTTTGTCTGGAAGAATTTATCTTTTTAAGCTTTTAATTGGAAAAACTAAACCAAGCGAACAAAATCAAACCCAACAAAACGAGCCCAAAGATGAAAGGCTAGATAGAACATTTCATTTGTCTCCATCACACTAGTCTGAGAATGTCTGGAGAAATTTTTTTTCTTTTTTTTTTCTGGCATGCTGGAAGTCATGTGCAAAAGCAAAACTTAGTCTGTTTGTTTTATTCTTTATAAAGACTTTTCCTCGTGCCTTTCATTCTTTTCACCCATCACTCCTGAGTAGGAATGTTGTTGATGGCATGGATAAGACTGAGAGCAGAACTCCGTGAAGACCCATGAGTGCTGAGTTTCACCTTTGGTCTACAGCTATCACATGTATCAAACACTGCCTTCTATTTTTGTGGAAGCAAAAAGGGTTCCAGTAGTCACTGAGTAATATGGAAACCAGGGCAATGTTGAGGCTGTGGCCCATCAGGAATCCTCAAATTAACCAGAGGTGGCCCACAGGAGACTCAGAGCTAAAATAAGTTCAAGCTCTAACTGTGCAGAACAGATTTCAGAAACTCAGGCTGCAGTTTGTGAGAGCTGCAGTTCTGGTACAAAGCCTGGGTTCTTTTTTTTCACTCTTTCACCTCACTAATCTATCAAATATTGTTTTCTGGTCACACACTAGGAAATTTTACTCCACAGACCTATCCAACAGCATCCTGGCCTACATCAGCAATAGTATGACCAGCAGAGGTAGGGAAGTGATTGTTCCCCCTGTACTCAGCACAGGTGAGGCCAGACCTTGAGTAGTGAGTTCAGTTTTGGGGCCCTCACTACAAGAAAGGCATTGAGGTGCTGGACTGGGTCCAGAGAAGGGCAATGAAGCTGGTGAAGAGTCTGAAGAGCAGGTCTGGTGAGGAGCAGCTGAGGGAACTGGGGTTGTTTGGAGAAAATGAGTCTGAAGGGAGACCTTCTCACACTCTAGAGCTCCCTAGAAGAAGGTTGCAGTGAGGTGGAGGTTGGTCTCTTTGCCCTAGTAACAAGTGGTAGGACAAGAGGAAATGCCCTGAAATTGTGCCAGGGGCGGTTCAATTTGGATATTAGGAAAAATTTCTTTATGGAAAGAGTGGTCAGGCATTGGAACAGGCTGCCCAGGGAGGTGGTGGAGTCACCATCCCTGGAGTTGCTCAAGAAACGTGGAGATGGCACTCTGGGACATGTTTAAGAGGACATAGTGGTGTTGGGTTGAGGTTGGACTTTGTGATCCCTGCTGTAGCAGCTGAGCTTGCTTTCAGTTCTGAGAAAGGGAACCAGGTGGATCCATAGGAAGAACTGCAGGAATACAGAATTTATGGGACTGCTCACAGCTCTGCCACAAAACTTCAATGAAAAGTAAAGGCCAGATGAACAGCCACTGGGACCTCAAGGTGGATGACCTGACTTTAAATACATAATAGTTTTTCCTTTTAGAGACAACTCAAAGCAGTGTTTGTGGTTTGTTGTTGGTTGTGTTTGGTTGGGGTTTTGTGGGGGCTGGGTGGGTTTTGTTTTCTGGTTTCTTTTTTTCTACTTTCCAGCAATGCTGATCATAAATTTCCCATTATTTTAAGCACTTTTGAAATTCTTGGTTCCAAACAGGATGATAAACAAAAGTGCAGTAATTCTGTGAAAGAAATGGGTGTTCAGGCATTTCTGGCTTCTCTAGGAGGAAATAAGTAGTGTTATACTTTCCATATAAAAGACCAAACATAAGCTTTTAGTCATAGTGTCATTAGAAATGAAGCGAACAAGACAAGAGCAAAAGAACAATGCCTTGGTGAGAGGGTGGATGGTGTTGGCCTGATTGCTGCTTTCTGGAATGCTGCTAAATAATTTATCCTTGTGCAAGTGGATGTAGAGTGCTGCTCCAGATTACAGAGGCACATTTACGCTCACTGCACAGAAGTTCAAGTGTCAATGTAAGGTACCAAACCAAGAGGAGAAAATAAACAAGCAGTGGAAGGAAAGGGGGGAAATGGGATTCAGGAAAAACAACTTTGGGTTGCTTCTTGGATTCACTGTAATAGTGATAACCACATAACAGGCAACTGTCTTGGGGAGTTTACAGCCCATTTCATAGATTCATAGAATGGTGTGGGTTGGAAGGGACCTTAAAGATCACCTTGTTACAATCCCCCTCCATGGGCAGGGATACCTTCCACTAGAACAGGTTGCTCAAGGCCTCATCCAACATGGCCTTGAACACCTTCAGGGAAGGGACATCCACAGCTTCACTGGGCAACCTGTTCCAGTGTCTCTCCATCCTCCCTGTAAAGAATTTCTTCCTAGCATCCCACCTAAATCTCCCCTCTTCCAGCAAAAAGCCATTCCCCATTGTCCTATCACTACAAGCCCTTGTAAAAAGTCCCTTTCCAGCTTTCTTGTAAGACCTCTTCAGGTACTGGGAGGCTTCTGTAAGGTCTCCCCAGAGTCCCCAGAGCCTTCTCTTCTCCAGGCTGAACAAATGAACAACCTTTGGGATTTTGGGCTGGGTTTGTTGGGGTTTTTTTATTTGGTTTGTTTTGTGGTTGATTTTGGTTGGTTGGTTGGTTTGGGGTTTTGTTTGTTTGTTTTTTGGTTGGTTGGGGGGTTAGGATTGTTTGTTGGTGTTTTTTGTGGTGGTTTTTTTTTTTTCATTGGGCTTGGTCAAGGAATTGCTGCAGGCCTGAGAACACTGGTCATGCAAACCATGCCCAGGACCTGGGTTCTTCCCAGAAGTGGCTGCTGCATTTCAGTGAAAGCAGGGGAGATTTGCTGCCTCTCCAAGGAAAGTGCTACAGAGGCATTCTTCTGCAGCATGCTGTGTTAGGGAGAGAAAGAGAGAAAAGAGTCAAAGAATCGTTGAGGTTGGAAAAGATCTCTAAGATCATCGAGCCTGTTAATCCAGCAGCACTAAGGCTGGACTAACGTCATTAGCTGATGACATTTCCCTGCCTAGCAGTTGCTTTGGTGTTGGTTCTTTTTAGTTTCTTTGCAGGCACATCTGCAGCAAACTCAGAAGTATTTTGGAATAAGACCCTAAAGCTCTTATGGATGACAAGTGCTAAATCAAAGGTAGTGAAGATCAAATAAGACTGGAAGTAATAAATTCTGCAAGTAAGATTGTGCCCTTGTATACAAAGTTTGGTTTAGATTTATGGTAGGATTTGTGTTGCAGTGTAAAAGACCCAGGACATAGTATCACTTGACAAAGCACTTCTCCAGGGAAGTCCTTTGGGTCTACGTTTGGCAGAGCCCTCATGGCCTGTGAGCTACTTCTGAGAGGACTGATGGCAGGTAAATAAGAAAGCAAGGTACTGTCAACAAAATGACATTCCATTTGTCAGAAGCCTAAACAACCATTAAAAATGTTAGGAGGCTGCAAATCAATTGAGTTAAAAATCATTAACCTAGTGGCTTCTGTGCCAGTGTAGGTTTGTAGAAGGGGAGCAGGAGGTGGGGAGAGTTAAGATTTTTCAGGGCCAAACTATGTCATTTTTCTCATCTAAAGTAAATGCAAGGAGCCAGTATCTCATAAAACCCAAGTGCAATATCTTGATGCTGAAATTGTTGAATGGTAGATGATCCTGCTTTAGCAAGGGGGCTGGACTAGATTATCTTCAGAAGTCACTTCCAACCCCTACCATTCCATGATTCTGTGAAAGATGTTGGTGCTGTGGTAAGGTATCAGGTTTTGGGACTGTAACTCCAGGCAAGTCATCATCTTTTACCAAGCTTTGATTTCTTCCCTATAAAACAGAAATTATATAGAGAGGTATTGTGGAGGAGGTTCACCTCAAAACAGATTACTTTCATCCTCTTACTCAGAATACCAGTCTTATGAAGCACTCGTCCCACAGAAAGTGGGGCATGGGGTGACTCATAGCTCTCAAATATCCTTTATAGTAGAGATAATGGTGACTGAAAGAGGCTGACCGGAGAGGTTGTGGAGACTCCATCTCTGGAGGCATTCAAAACCTGCCTGGATGTGTTCCTGTGTGATTTATTCTGGGTGATCCTGCTTTAGCAGGGAGGCTGGACTAGGTGGTCTCTAGAGGTCCCTTCTAACCCCTATCATTCTTTGATTTTATGCATAGGAAAAAAGTAAACAGGTGCACACAAGGGTTAAATAAGTCATTATTACCACGTAGGCTGTAAGGAACTTCTGGAGGAAGCAGTGTCAGGTAGTTCTTAAGGCAGTGTTTTGCCAGAGAAATTTAAAGTGAATTATGGAGTCAGTTGCAAAGTCTTTGATGGCACTGGTCAGAAGGAAAGTCTGACCTCCAAGATACAATGCACCCTTTAAGCTGCAGCCAAAGGTCTAATTAATAATATACTCAGATGCTGCAACCACAACCTGCCCTTCTGGGCCATGTAGCTTTATAAGAAGTAACCTGGTACCATAAAAAGTCAGGGTGTGGTTTCCTTCATGGTAATGTGCGTTTCTCTCACTCACAGAGCCAACAACCAAGGTAGAACTCTATGATCCTTCTTCAGTGGAGGAGGAAATGCAGAAATCTTCTCAAGGTCCCTTCCTAACTGACTTTTCTGTTCTTTCCTCTGTCTGTCCTCACTTCAGAAGTCATATGTAATGTTTTTGTGTAAATAATTGCACTGAATTCACCCTTGGAAGGTATCTCCAGGGTTAGAACTTGGCAACAGATAGATTTATCCCAGTCTTCTGCATATTCATCTGCTTGCCAATAGTTAGGCTGTCCTTTGGTGATCTGTAGACCTGACTGTGCATTTCTGTCCCTGGAGGAGGAAGCCCATGTCCTAATGCGGCATGGACTAAACATTTTACACCTAATTTAGGGAAAACAGAGGATCTCTTTGAGGGGGTAGTGGGCAGGAGTTGGTTTTTATGTTAGTGACTAACATAAAATGCTGCTACTGTTACAGTCTCACCTACTGAAATAGCTTCCAGTAACCTGGGATGAGGAATTTTGGTACTGTGTTGTAGAAAATCAGTTCTGATCCTGAAAAATGGACAATAATGCTGTAGCAAGCCTACTAATAATAAACCAAACACAGTCTGCAGTTCATAACCAAGTTCCAGGATGATTGACAATTTCTGAATGATTTCTGATAGACATCATGTCAAGAGAGGCCTCATTGCACCTAGTCTGGTCTTCATACTGTTGGTTAATACAACAGCAGAGAGCAGAATGTGTGTCCTCACCTCAGCTGCTCCAGCTCATGCTAACCAGGAAGGTCCTCCTTTGCCAGCTGTGCTACAGGAACAGCTGTAGACTTGTGCCAAGAGAGTGAAACTAGAGAAAAGTCCAAATGTTGCCATCTAAGACATTGCTCCTGCCAGCTGTTTTCTAGAGTGGGGACCCCTGGCAAGGGCTTCAGCAGCTGGTGTAACAGAGGCAGGGTTGCAGGATTGCACATTAGGTCCTTGCCTAAAGTGACCAAGCTGTTTTATGGTTGATGGAGAGGGTGCTGCTTCTTTGAATGCATATTCAGTTTCTGTTGCCTTAGGAATTTCTGTGCCTCACTGCCTTCCAGGGGCAGAGCCTTGCTTGGTGCTCAACAGTCTGAGGTCCTGACTCCCACTGGCCCCCAGTAGCTTTGGTGGATATTTGTGATTAATGACACTTACTGTATTTATTTTCCCCTCACATATCTCATGTCCCTCTTTTGGCTGCTCTGGGCATATCCTCAGCCTCTCCACTTCCAGCTTCTACACAATGGGTCTGTGACACCACAGAAGGCTTGTTCCAGATGTGAGTATGGAAGAATCCAGAACAAAGGATTTTAGGGAAAGTTTTCCAGAGGAAATGTCTCTGTCTGTATGGACCTGGAGTGTGCTTCAGTTTAAGGACAGTCATTTCAGAATTAGTGTTCATGCTGCTATCCTGGATCTGCTGAAATCTTTTGGTAGTTGGCTGATGTACTCTCAGATGTTGAGATTTAAGCCTGGAAACATTTGAGTTGATTCCACAAACTTTGTGTTACTCAGAGACAGGAATAACTCCATTGTGGGCAACCTATCCCAATGCCTTTGATAGGCATCACAGAGAACACTGAATTCAGTTTCTACAGACCTCTAGCAAAGTACTGCCCTGGGATTGTTGCCCAGAAAACTCCCTGTTTTTGAAGTTCTCCTCTTGGAATGGAAATTACTGATGACATGAGACCCTGGCTGTTTCCCTCTTGCTGCTTTCTACATCCCACTCATGCAATGTGTTGATGTCACATCCATGGTTCCATCATGGAGTGGCCAGGTTTCAGGAGCCCTTGCCAAGTCACTGTTAACCCTCAGGCATGAGGCTGCTCTCCTCCACTTGCTGCACCCTTGATGGGGTGCTTCATCTAGCTGCTCCCCACTGCTGTCATCACCAGGCTCTTCTACTCTCTGCCTGCTCCCTTGAGTTGTTTTCCAGTTGCCTTTAGTGTGAAGAGGATGTCTTGTAGCCCCAGGGACCTGCAGGTGCTCCTTACTTTAGCTGGAAGACCAGAGTGTTGTTTTTTATCCCTCATTCTGGGGTTTCTGTACCTCCAGGCTATAAGTCTTGGAACCATGGAGGAGCACAATTCAGCACATTCAGGAGCAGCTGGCTGTTTCACACATTGTTTTGCCAACTATAATTTGCTGAGCTTTATGGCATGGCTCCAAGACCTTTCAGACCCCACTGGTTTCTCCCTTTCCCTCTACCAGCAGTCCCAGCTTTCTTGGTTGCTACTGCCTTGCAGCTTTTGAGAACAGGATGTCCTTGCTCACTAAGCCAAAAGACACTTTCTGCTATTTTTCACATGGTTTTCCAAGACATGTTCCCTTTTTACTCCTTGGATTGGTCTTCCTTCTCCCTCTCTTCATCTCCACATCCTGAAGAGTCCTCTCTCTGTGGAGTAACTTCTGCAGGCTGGGTGCAAACTGTGTCAGTGAAAGCACTGAGGCAATTTTCCCATGTAATGAATGCACCTCACGTGATGCTTAAATCAGATTAGAATAGTGCCCAAGGTGTGTTTTTAATAAATAGGAGAAGAAAATCCTATCCCACCCTACCACCCTCCCCTCCGGTTACAGAGTATTTCTTTTAAGTTTGTCTTTCAAGGCAGCTTTAAAATGATCTTTTGGCCTGTTGATTTCTTTCATCAAGTAGCAAGGAAACCACTCTGGTCCTTTCAATGCCATGGAGTCTCAGTGAATCTGGTTGAAAGTAAAGAATTTTTAATTTTGTTTTAAGTTAAACTGCCATTGACATCTAATGGTTACATCCAGCCACAACTCAAACAAAGCAGTTATATCATTTCTTAGCTCAACTCCACTGTGGGAATGATACACTATTGGCTGATACTATGAGCTGTGTGGTGCCCCTGGAAGTGTAAAAGAGGTGTGTGGTAGAGAAGAAATGGCAAAAAAGGGTCTAAAAGACATTAATCTGAGAACTCTTGTCAGATATCTCTCCATTTCCTTTCTTCCATCTTAAAACTCATCTGCTGTGAACTGGCACATCCAGGATTATGGCCTTGGCCATGTTTGGCATCCCCATGTCAATGGTTCAACAAGGCCAAATGTCACAGCCTGCACCTGGGTCACAACCCCATGAAATGCTACAGGGTTGGGGCAGAGTGGATGGAAAGCTGCCCAATAGAGAAAGACCGGGGGGGGCGGGGGGGGGTTGATTGACAGCCAGCTGAAGATGAGCCAGGGTGTGGCCAGGTAGCCAAAGCAGCCAACAGCATCCTGGCCTGCATCAGGGCTAGGGAAGTGATTGTCCCCCTGTACTCACCACTGGTGAGGTCACACCTTGAGTGTTGGGTTCAATTTTGCGGCTCTCACTACACTGGGGTGTGGAATTTAAGAGGGTGTCTTGCATTTCCTCTCATCCTGTCTCTTGGTACTAAGAAGAGACCAACACCCACCTCTCTACAACCTCCTTTCAGGGAGATATGGAGTGAGGAGGTTTCCCCTCATCCTTCTTTTCTCGAGACTGAACAACCCCAGTTCCTTCAGATGCTCCACACCAGACCTGTTCTCCAGACCCTTCACCAGTTTCATTGCCTTTCTCTGGACACTTCAGCATCTCAATGACCTTCTTGTAGTGAGGGACCCAAAACTGAACCCAGTACTCGAGGTGTGACGTCACCAGTGCTGTGTACAAGGACACAATCACTTCCCAGGGCCTGCTGGCTGCACTGTTCCTGATCCAGGCCAGGATGCTGTTGGCCTTCTTGGCCACCTGCAGTAAATGATACAGGAATTACAAAGTAACTGCAAGTCTAAGCAGGAATGTTTTGTTCAAGGAAAAAATACAACAAAACAAAATTCAAAAAAAAGGGAAAAAAAGAGAGAGAGAGAGAAAGTAATAAAAGGGATAGTCAGGGCTGGCAAAACTGCAACATGGGAAGGATGTGAGACAGAATCAAAGAGCTTCGGGTTTATGAGCAGGCAAACGTGCTGTGACAGCTCATTGTGAAACAAATGCTCTCTCCAGACGAAAATGCTGGTGTTTATTTAAAACAAAAGCCCAGGCTGAAATGACTTTCTGTGGCTGGCTGCCTGGGTGTATGTGGTGTCCTCAGTAATCACTGTGCTGCCTCTTCACTCAGGAGCAGGCAAATCTAATGCCCTATAAATAAGTAAATGTATTTGTGCAGCATGTGGCACAGTGGGGACCTGGGGCTTCTGGGGACTACTGCAGCATAAATAATAACATAAGGATGAGCACCTTGCACTGAGCAAGCCTGGTTTGTTTTAAACTATGCCTTTTATGTGACTTAGGTGAATCATGAAATGGATTTAAGCTTGAGGAGGGTAGATTTAGAAGGAATATTAGAAAGAAATTCTTTATAGTGAAGGTGGTAAGATACTCAAATAGGTTGCCTAGGGAGGTCACGAATGCCCCCTCCTTAGAGGTGTTCAAGGCCAGGTTGGAGGAGGCCATAAGCAATCTGGTCTTGTGGAAGGTGTCCCTGCCCAAGGCAAGGGAACTGGATCATCTTTGAGGTCACTCCAGCCCAAAGCATTCTATGACCATACTATTTTTTAAAAACACATAATTTTGAGTGCCTGTGATTTTGCCATTCCAACAGAGCACCTTTTTGTTCCTTCTCTCTGCAAAGGGCTGATTTATTTCAACTACTGAGTTACTCCCCAAATGATATGCAGTATTTCTAGGCATGGCTTCAAGTGAACTCCATTGTAAAAGACACCCAGCCACTGATTCATGACCTGGAGCCATGGAATGTGCATCCCAGGCTCTAGTCATTGTGTAAAGAGATCGACTTGAGAAGCATTGTAGGAACTCAGTGGGAATGCTGAAGGGTAGAATGGGTATCGAGATCTGTTTTGTGTGATTAAGCCTACAAATAATACCAGCTTCTTGGTTTAGAAACCAAAGCTCAAGAAAAAAAATGAGGTTGGAATCTGTACTTCTTTGTAACTGAAAGTGTTTGTGGGGATTGTCTTGTTTTTATAACACTGAGAAGATAAAATGTTTAAATAGGGATTTTTTATTATTATTGTTTATTTTTTTCTTGGACATCACCAATGTATTTTGTTCTGTGTTTTCCATTTCCACTGATCTCATGGGGATTAATCTTAATTTACATAGGCTAAAGCATTTTGTAATGGTTTCTCTGTCACTTTTTAAAAATTATTTATTTATTTATTGATTGATAGTTTTGGCTAGAAGAAGAAATTCTGGAGTATTCATTTTGAAAGATGTTTTCATCTTTCCCCCCCACTTCACACTTGGGAAATGTCCAAATACCTATATTTTTCTGGGAAGCGGAAGTGTGCCCTTTCTGACCTCTCAAGTCTCAGGCCCATTATGCATTATGTTCAGAGAAGGGCTACAAGGCTGGTGAGAGGCCGCGAGCACAAGCCCTTTGAGGAAAGGCTGAGGGAGATGGGATTGTTTAGCCTGGAGGAGGCTCAGGGGAGACCTTATTGCTGTCTACAGCTACCTGAAGGGAGGTTGTAGCCAGGTTGGGGTTAGTCTCTTCTCCCATGCAGCCAGCACCAGAACAAAAGGACACCGACTCAAATTGTGCCAAGGATAGTTTAGGCTTGGGGTGAGGAGAAAGTTCTTCACAGAGAGAGTTGTTAGCCATTTGAATGGGCTGCCCAGGGGGGTGGTGGAGTCACTGTCCCTGAGGGTTTTCAAGAGGGGATTAGATGTGGCACTTGGTGCCACGGTTTAGTAGCCATGAGGTGTTGGGTGACAAGTTGAACTTGATGATCTTTGAGGTCTTTTCCAACCTTATTGATTATACGGTTCTATGATTCTATGATTTTGAAGTTCAGTTCAGGTGACTGGGGGTTTATGCATGTGCTTAATAACTTTGTTACAGAACTATAAGTGAAAAAAATGGAATCATGCTGTGTCAAAAATATTACCATGGCCCTTTTTCAAGCCCATATTATTTTTGTTATAGCTATAATTTAGAAAGTTATTGCAAATGCCCATTAATTACTTTCCTGGCACCAAGACCAGCCCCATACAGACTGGCAGTTCCTCAAATGTTATTTTGTGCAATACATGTATACATGCACTTGCATTTATATATACAAACATGTACATATCTGTGAATGCATTTAATGTGTAAATTAGAAGGTATTTTCATGCACAGACTTCCAATAGTTAGAACAAAAGTGTTCATAGGAGGATAATTATAAAGGATTATAATAGCATCTTTTTACAGTAATAGGGAATTCATCTCTAGCCCACAAAGTGCCCATTTCTTGCAGGCTTCAGATCCACTGAATGACTGTATAGATTTACATTCAAATTAAAGTCAATAGTATAACAATACCTACACAGTGCTTGGCTTATAAACTGGTGGGTTTAATCCTTTGAAAAGCTTTAACACAGGTACAATAAAAATCCATGCCTGTGTTTCAGCACTCCAAAGAATGGAGACCTGTCACGTGGAAATGTGTGATGCCTAAAAAACTGCAGGCTGATTTAACTGATTAGGTTTCCCGCTGGAAATGTTGCCATGAAAATAAAATCTGAGTTAAAAAAAACCCAAAAACCCAAAGTATTATATTCACCAAAATTCTTTTAAAGTAAAATAATTCATTGGAAATGAGGCAAAGCCAAAGGTTTGTTTCATAAAACATTCCTTGCCTGTGAACAAGAAAAAATAAATGTTATGATATAATAAGTTTTGGATGAATAGATTCAGCCCGTTTTTTGGAGGTCATTCAGCAAGAAAATGAATTTGTCATTACTTTGGCAAAAAAAAGAAAACTGTCCTGTTTACAGGCACTCCTGAATTAGGTATTTTCACATTGTTTGGGATTGCTTCATTCATTTATAAGGCTCCAAACTCGAAGCTGACAACAGAGTTTTCATGTGTTTCTTTGAAGACGGCCAAACTGCAGGAGGCATCTCATAAAACATTGCCTCTCAGAGGCACGTTACAGGCACTGGGAGAGATTTGTGCGATAACTGCAATCAAAATTTTCATGTCTACCAAGTCATAGAATCATTAGGGTTGGAAAAGACCTTTAGGGTCACCAAGTCCAACAGGCAACACAATACCACCATGGCCATTAAATCATGTCACAAAGTGCCATGTCTACATGTTTTTTGATCACCTTCAGGGATGGTGACTCCGCTTCCCTGAGCAGCCTGTTCCAATGCCTGACCACTCTTTCAGTAAAGACATTTTTCCTGATATCCAACCTAAACCTCCCCTGGTGCAACTTCAGGCCATTCCTCTCATTCTAAAGACTGCTAACAGACGATCCTGACAAAGTGCTGTAGACCTAAGCCTGTGAAGAAAGATCTCCTGATAGGTGGCCTTCTGGCCTTGTGCAGTGATGTATCTGAATTACTAAAACAAGGCAATACCTTAAGTACATCTCTGCCTCACAGCTCCAGATACATTAGGTCACCATGGGGAGCTCTGTAAAACACTGAAAGCATTTTTAAGCGTTTGTTGCGAGAACAATGTTGCTTCCATTTGAAGCCATGAAGTAGAAATAATGACTGCATCAAAATGAATGCCTCTGTTGCTTAATAGGGGACATAATTTAGAGAATCTTTGTTGTAATGCTCTACTTAATTTAAAAAGAAAAAAAAAAAAGAAAGAAAGAAAAGAAAGAAAAGAAAGTGAGGCTTTTCTTTTGGTCAGTGCTGTTGAGCCAGTGAATAAGAGCATCAAGGTCATACATGTTCATTGAAGGTAATGGGGGCTCCTCAAGTGTTCAAAGTCATGTTAAAGATACACACCAAAACAAAACAAAACAAACCCAAACCAAACCAAGCCAAACAACCAACAACAAAACCACACACCAAAAAAAATAATTTAAAAAAAATAAAAAGGAAAAACCACTCCCACACAACTTCAGGATGACTGCAGACTACAATAATGCGAATTAAACTTCTGCATGAATTTGAGGGGGCATGTCAGGTGGCCTAAATCTCCCCACCAATGTCTCAGGTGGCTATTGCAGGCTATCTCCTGCAGACTCATAGCACAAGGCCCCCCCATTCTTTTCCATGTTCATGCTCTCTTTTGAATAGTTTACATTCTGTCATTCATTGCTTAGGATTTTGTTTAAGGAAAGATGCAAGTTTTTGGATTTAAATATGAGCATTTGGTATCCCTGACATTGAACATCTTTGCACTGTAGCACTTGAACCTGAGATCTTCAGTGCTGACCGTGGTAAATATGTCAAAGCTTCTCAGAGCTGACAGAGGGAAGTTACTTCTAAACAACCTGCATCCGATGATCTGGATGAAGGTATTGAGTCCATCATCAGTAAGTTTGCAGATTACACCAAGATGGGGCAGGTGTTGATCTGTTAGAGAGTAGGAGAGCTCTGCAGAGGGAC
This sequence comes from Dryobates pubescens, assembly GCF_014839835.1. Taxonomy (NCBI): domain Eukaryota; kingdom Metazoa; phylum Chordata; class Aves; order Piciformes; family Picidae; genus Dryobates; species Dryobates pubescens. The sequence continues at coordinate 26,946,812 of NC_071615.1, read as the reverse complement.
CTTGACAGGCTGGACAAATGGGCAGAGCCCAAGGGCATGAGATTTAACACATCTAAGTGCCAGGTTCTACACGTTGGCCACAACACCACCATGCAGTGCTACAGGCTGGTGTCAGAGGGGCTGGAGAGCAGCCAGGCAGAAAAGGACCTGGGGGCACTGCCGATAGTAGGCTGAACATGAGCCAGAAGTGTGCCCAGGTGGCCAAGAAGGCCAGTGGTATCCTGGCCTGTATCAGGAACAAAGTGGCCAGCAGGAGCAGGGAGGTCATTCTGCCCCTGTACTCAGCACTGGTTAGGCCACACCTTGAGTCCTGTGTCCAGTTCTGGGCCCCTCAGTTGAGTTGCTGGAACGTGTCCAGAGAAGGGCAACAAAGCTGGGGAAGGGTTTGGAACACAAGCCCTGTGAGGAGAGGCTGAGGGAGCTGGGCTTGCTTAGCCTGGAGAAGAGGAGGCTCAGGGGAGACCTTATTGCTGTCTACAACTACCTGAAGGGAGGTTGTAGCCAGGTGGAGGTTGGTCTCTTCTCCCAGGCAGCCAGCATCAGAACAAGAGGACACAGTCTCAAGCTGTGCCAGGGGAGATTTAGGCTAGATATTAGGAAGAAGTTCTTCATAGAAAGAATGATTGGCCATTGGAATGGGCTGCCCAGGGAGGTGGTGGAGTCACCATCACTGGAGGTGTTTAGGAAGAGACTGGATGGGCTGCCTGGTGCCATGGTTTAGTTGATTAGATGGTGTTGGATGATAAGTTGGACTTGATGATCTCAAAGGTCTTTTCCAACCTGGTTAATTCTATTCTATTGTATTCTACCACTAATTGGCCCAAAAATGAGGAAGGTTACTTTTAAATGACACTAGCTGGCCCCAGAACTAGCTTTTTGGTTGCACCATTGTCTGATTTGATCAGGCAAATCCCCCTCTGATTTGAACAGCAATCAGCTTGTAGTGCTGACAAAAGGTTTCCAGTCCTAGAAGAAACAGAGATGTTGATACCAAGAGTGCCACACACCAGGCAGAGGCTTGCAGAATAATTTCTTATTTTAATTCAGCTTGTTTGGATTCTGATGAGAACCCAACTTTTATTTAATTTTCTGCAATTAAGCTGGAAGCTTTCCTGGCTTATTCAAAAAACAGTATTCAAAAACACTCATTTCTCAGGGTGCTTGCAAGTAGCTTCCAGAGCTCTCTTTCCTAAGGCAGAGCTGTTGTGCACTTGAGCCTTGGAGCCAAGAGCACTCAGGTTTTAGCAGCTCTCCCAGCAGGATGGTAACCCTCAGGCATGTCTGCTCTGGGGCTGGGGATGTGGCTGCGGAGCAAACACAGGTGTGATCCGCTTTAAGGCCAAGGATTTCCAGGGTCTGAGGACCGTTGGCCTCAGGCAAACTCTGTGTGGACCCTTGTTCGTCCCAAAGTCTTGGATTCTGTTAAAGTTCAGTGAAAACAAAGTGCTGGTTTAAAAGCAGTGGTATTTTCAAGGAAGTTTTGTTTCCTTATAAGATTTCCAACCTGCACCACCAAAAAGCCCATTTGTGCCCTGATTTATTACAAATTCTTGGAACACACATCAAAGGTCCTCATGGATGGAGCTACCATTTACTGTGAGGAGAATCTGTGTTGTATAACTGATTATATAACTAAATGTAATAATTTCTGCTAAAGTATACACAACAAAATCTCTACTTTTTTTTTCCTTTTTTTTTCTTTTCTTTTTTTTTTCCTATTAGTAGGTCTTAGTTATTAGAGTTTATATACAAATTTTCATCCATGCCAAGCATGATGTGGCCAGGCTAGATGTTTACAGACCTACCCCTACTTGAGGAATACATAATAGCACCATTGCACATCTGTGTTCAGCACAGCAAAAATCAGGCAACAGGAGCATGGGAAAACTTAATTCTTCCCCTCTCTGATGTGTATCTTCATGAATCCAAGCATATATTGATTCTTTTATGTCTCTTCAGCTGGGGGAAACTAGAAGAAGCAGTATGCAGTAGCATTAAAGTCAAGACTGGAAAACTTACTTCCCACCACACTACCCAGCCCCCTCTCCTATATGGAAAGGTTAGATGCACAGGATGGAATTTTTGTGGTTCTGCTTTGAAAAATGAGTTAGCAATGATAACTCCATCTTATAGAATCATAGAATTGTTTCATCTAGAAAAGACCTCTAAGATCATCCAGTCCAACTGTCAACCTAAGGCCTCCATGGCTGTTAAACCACGTCCTGAAAGTGCCACCAACATCAACAGATCTGCCTTCTGGCTTTTAAAATCCATGCTTGGATTGCTCTGATGCTAAATATGTATTTCCTTTTAACTGGCTTATCAGGAAGTGGCAACAGGTCTAGGCACCACCCAGGAAAGGGATGATGCTCCAGATGCAGGACCACATCATTCTCACAAGCACCAGCTTGGGGAGACATGAGCTGGTCTGTCCAGTGCTCTTCTGTCTACATGCCAAGCGGTTGGAGATACTACCATGTTCGTACTGGCACAGGAGAGGTAGCTCACCCTTCTGTGGGGAGGACTGGGCTTTCAAGATCATGAACAAGTGTGCTGGCTTATTGCTTTTAAGGAATAATTTGACTTAGCTTCCCAACATGACCCTGCACTGTTGAAGAGCAGTTTTGGAAAGCAGGAGGTATCTGGCTGCATATTATTTCACTGTCCTGAAAGAAAGATCTAACTAGATGTGGCACTTTAAGATACAGTTTAGTGGTCATGGTAGCTGGGTTACAGCTGGACTCAATGATCTTTAAGGTCTTTTCCAACATTAATGATTCTATGTTTGGGGAGATCTCGGCTTCCACACACCCAGCAGGGAAGCATTTAGCTTCTTTAAATGACAACCTTTGAATTAGTCTTTGCAAACTTAGCCCAAAGTTTGTTTGAAGCCAACTGGTATGTCACGCAAAACAAGTATACTGGAATGCAACTGGGCGGGCAGAAGATGGGGAGGCATGCTCATATTTGGAAGGCTGCAAAAACCAGACAGAGAGCAGACACACTTAGAGAGAATTCATTATAACGCTGGTGAGCAAGAAGGGAATGATACCACATTGCTCATACAGTCACTCGGAGCCTTCCTGAATATTCATTATCCACTCCAGTGACTCAGAAGGCAGGAAGATGCAGTCTCCAACAGAGGCAATGCCCCAGAGTGAATGTGAACTTCTGATTGCTTCCAGGTATTTATCAATGTAGCCCTTCTCCCCCCATTCTCAGACACACCACACTTTAAGATTCTCCCTTTCATGCCCTATTACAAGTGAAAAACAATGTCTAACATAAATATGTATTTCATCTAAAGCATAGTAACGTTAAGGCTTAAGAGTAACAAGGTACTTTTTCAGTGAATGCAGATACTAAAGACAAAACTCAAGTCCTAATCCAGGCTCCATGCAGATGCAAAGCTGTTCAGACCACCCAAATGTAGCCACCCAACTTGGCTGGTTAAGCTAGCCAGCTAGGCTCTCCAGGTTCCCTCTGGAGTAATGTTAAAACAGAAGGGAAGAGAGACTTGCTTCCAGGAGCAATTCCTTAAGCCTGAGCCGGGCTCCTGTCCTGAACTGCCTCCAGGTTAGCTTCTCTATTAAGGGAGTTTAAGGAGGCAAGCCAGGTAACTTAACCAGCTAGGCTGGGTGCCTAAATTCAGTGCTCTGAAAATACCTTTTGTTGTGCAGTAGGAAGCAGCATCATGTGATATCCCGTGGAGCCACAAAAGAAGTCCATTTTCCCATTTTGCTCTAGTTTGTGTGTGCACTCCCCATCTCCCCAGAATTCTTTGTCCTTCTTCCCTTCCACCTTGAGAGACTCAAAAGTCATCTGCTGAGGAGCCTGGAGATAGGGATCACACACAATGAATGTGTCACCTACTAGTAGGGGATGTTAGCCCTTATTCTGCCCCTTGTCTTTCTACAGAAGGTTATTGTGATATCTCAGAATAAAAATATTTACAGCTGTAATTGTCTGGTCTCACAGAGCTGTTTGGAGATCTCCCAATCAGACAGGGGCCTGCTGGAAGATAGTGGCTTGGTAGGGCTGAAACGCTCTGTTGGAGCAGGTCAATTTTGTTGGCGTTTTTAAAGGAAACCAGGCAAAGTGACAAGCTGGCTGGCTGGTTGGTGGGTCAGCCAGCAGGCAGGCAGGTCCTGAAAGAATTTGTGTTGCCAGAAACGTCTCCGTGACACTGAACATAAAGAGTCAGCAACTCCTTGGGATTTATCACAGAGAGGAAAATCTTTCTCTGGTCAGTTCTGAGCTATCTGAAGTTGGTTTGTTTGTGGTTCGTTGGTTTTTTGTTGGGGTTGTTGTTGTTGTTATTGTTGGGGTTTTTTTTCCTCCCCCTAATCTCTTCCTAAGGAACACTGGTTCATCTGAGGATCCATTGTTATGGTTTGTTTTGTTTTCCCTCCCCCTTGTTCTAGTGCCTCAATTATTTCCGATCTGCCTCTTTATTGTTTGGAATCGAACAGGCTTTCCTGCTCTTTCACCCCATACTTCCTTCCAGAAGGTCTGTCTTTCTGGCACTTGGAGAATGTGATTTTTCAGCTCCAGCCTTGCCAACAGATGAGCTGCAGGCAGCTGCTGCTAACTCCACTGCTTTCAGCCCTGCAGTGAGCTGAGGGCTCAGATGAGGGCTCCGTGAACTCAGACACGGCAAGCAGGGCAGCAATCGAGCACAGACCTTGGATATCTTTTTGTACCGCTAGAACAAGTTTTAAAGGGATTTTATACAAGGCTGAATCAGGCAAGGGAAAGTAGGTAACAGGGACAGAGTGGTGGAACAAATGAAGTAGTTGACTCTGGAGACAGACAACTGAATCTCTCTACAGGCACACCCTGCTGAAAAGGGGTATTTTGTCATGTGGGCTAGGGTATCAGAATCAGCCTGATTTGATAACAGCATCTCTGTCCTGTCTGCTGCTGGCTGTGGAGGTGTTCTGCCTTGGCTACAGTAACATAATGGAGACACAGGACTCAAGCAGGGCTTTATCCTGGGCCAGTGTGACTCTGTTGGCAACCAAGGCAAGCCATTAGGTATTGAGTTACAGCTTCCCGTGTAGCCTGGGTGAGGGAAAGCTGGCCAGGATGCCTTTATTTTTCTTGAAATCTCCACAAAATGCGTCACTTGGACATTATGAACTCTCCAGAGATGAGCACAGGAGATGTGATGCCACTTTAAGGCCAAAATATACAAAAGCCTGTATTAGATACCATTTGAGTGGAGCATAATCAGTGCTCCTTATCGGAAGGAAGGCAAACTATTTACCTACCCTGCTGCCAGGGAGGCCACCTCTCTGGCTGCTGTAAAACATAAGGAGAACCACCTTTGTCAGGAGGATCCCAAGTGTGTTTTGTGGGGGTCCAATGGCAAGCACCCTGTCCCTGTTCTGTGTCTCATCACAGAATCATAGAATGGTTTGGATTGGAAGGAGCCTCAAAGACCATCTAGTTCCAACCCCACCTGCCATCAACAGGGACACCTTCCACTAGACCAGTTTGCTCAAGGCCTCATCCATTCTGGCCTTGAACACCTCCAGGGAGAGGTCATCCATGACCTTCCTGGGCACACTGTTCCAATCCTGACCTTGCTCATCTCATAATGAAACACTGTAAATAGGTGCTGGGAAAGTGTTGGCAGCTGCATATCTGTGACGCCTCTTAGCTCAACATGCAGCTTTATTACTTGCCAGCCTTTTTTGTGTGTGTGTGATTGTTTTCTCTCTGCCAAGAATTCAAGGCAAGGAAATTCATTTCAATCTGAATAAAGTGACAGGCTCCCCCAATTTAGTGGAGATCTCATCAGTTCACCCAGGAAGGCAGTGGCAGAAAATAATACAGGGACAGGTGCCCATAATAAATCAGCTTAGGTTTCTGCACCTTTGATGCATTTCTAGTGACGATAGTAATATTACATAAGTGCAGAGCAGCTTTCCTGCAAAAGGCTCCTACCCTTTGCAAACTATATACAGCACATAACGTTACATCTGTGCAACACTGACATAATTGCATTTTTGATGGCAGCTTTGGTCTAGAAGCCTCACAAAACACCAGGAGATTCTTGTTTAAACAGGAGACCCTCCTAAAAAAAAAAGTTTATCTTGCATCAGTAGAGGATTTTTAATTAATTGTAATCACATGTTTTCAGAGTTGTGAAGCAAGCATATTCCAGCCTCCACCACAGCACACAACTTAAGCACACACTGGATATGGCAAATGGGCACCACCCAGTTGCCTGCAACACATTAGCTGAAGATAAACCTGTGCTTAAAGGTTCCCCAGACTAACGCTAGGAAGCTGCTTCTTGAAGATTCAAACCATCAGTGAAAAGGGAGCAGAAACAGGGAGTCTCTTCATTGGCTCTCAATTTTAAACTGATTGGCTGCTGCTGTAATTAAAGAAAAATGCAACAGATCTTGGCAGGTAAACCTGAGTTTGCTGGCTGGAAATACTGACACTGCCATCCTGAAAAGAAATGTTTTGAATGCATTAAGGCTTTTGTGTGTCACCCTGCTTGTGTGATGTGAAGTGGAGAACATGCACAGAGCTAGGGTTGGCAGCAGATAGCTTGGTTTAAAACCTCTTCCCATTCCCAATTAAAACTGATGTTGAACCCTGAAGGTAAGTTGTCTTGGGTAGAAATGGATTAAGGTAAGTGAATTTTAGCAGCCTCGTTGTCCTCCACAGCTTTGTGTACATTACAAACAGAAATGGTCAGGTCTGCTGAAGGAGCTGTATCATCCCTCCATAAGAGAGAGCCCTTCAACAAGATGATGTGGTGCAGGAGTGCCTCTTCTCAGTGAAAATACAGCCTAATTTAGTATGCATGTGTTAAGAAAGGAGATGTCTTGAAGAAGACACAGAATGTCTTCTTGAATATCTTAAGGAATAGATATAACCTCACATCTGGATGTTTTAAGAAGATATCTTTAAAAAGACATCTCTTGTGTCTGCACCCCACACACATGGTGTGGTCACAGCTCATGCAGGAGCCATGTGAGGTGGCTCATGGTGATAGGGTGTTGCTGAGGGTGCTTGTCTTCTCCCAGTGCCTGCACCAGCACACTTGGTGCTGCCACTGATGAGCAGACACAATTTGTGCTGACACACAGGTCTGCAAGCTGTGCAGCTGAACCTGTGTGGGGTGGTGGAGCCATTGAGGACATGCCAGTGAAATGAATTTCACCACTGATCATTTGAGCAGATACATGTTTGCTTGCTTCTTGTAATAGGAATCAGGGGATTTCAGTCCCATTTTTGAAGGCCAAACCAGCCCCTAGACCATTTCAGCTCTGAGAGCAGGAGTGAGGTGTACATCACTGAACAAAATGCATACAAAGGGTAGTTAGTGGTTCACATACACCTGAGCCTAAACTTCCCCTGGTGCACCTTGAGACTGAGCGTAGGCATGGATGTAGCTCCACAGCTGGACATTTTTAAGAGGTGGATTTCTGGCAAGTGGTTTTATTTGGAGAGCAACACAAAAGTAACTGGAGTTTGGCTGAGGATAGACGTGGTCTAAAGCAAGTAGGATTTTCTTATAGCACAAAGCTACCCAACGTAAATAGACCTTAAAAGAACCCCAGGAGGAGCAGAAACACTTTCTTCCTAAAGTCTTCTTCAGCCCTGGACTTGTCATTAAACAACGGAGCGCTGACCAGCTTGTGTCACCCACAGGCAGATAATTCAGACGCACCCAAACACTCGAACACACAGATGTAGGAGGCTAAATTTGGAATAGCCTGAGTACAGTTTCTTTAGAGTGCTTCACCAGCACACGTCAAACAAACACTGTTGCCAGGATGTGAGTCAAGCATCATTTTTAGCAGGCAAGCTGGACCGATCAAATGTCTGAAAAAAAAAAATCTAACTGGCATCAATTATTTTATGAAGCTGCATAAGATTAAAACATTGAAGGGAATAATTGTCCAATGGTTAAATCACAAGCAGGATTGCCTTGGTTCTCAGTGAGTTTCCAACTTTTGTGGCCAAATACGTGCAATCATGGAATGGTTTGGGTTGGAAAAGACCTTTAAGATCATCGAGTCCAACCATTATCTAACTACCAAGTCTGATACTAAACCCTGTCCTTAGGCCCAAGTGATAAAATCAAAGGCATTGGTTTTAAATAAATGTTTCTAGGCAAAGTAAAAAGGAGGAAAAATATTAAAATAATCACAAATCCTGTACTTGAACTAAGAAGAGAAGGGCAACGAGGCTGGTGAGAGGCCTCAAGCACAAGCCCTATGAGGAGAGGCTGAGGGAGCTGGGATTGTTTAGCCTGGAGAAGAGGAGGCTCAGGGGAGACCTTATTGCTCTCTACAGCTACCTGAAGGGAGGTTGTAGCCAGGTGGGGGTTGGTCTCTTGTCCCAGGCAGCCAGCACCAGAACAAGAGGACACAGTCTCAAGCTGTGCCAGGGAAAGTTTAGGCTCAAGGTGAGGAGAAAGTTCTTCACTGAGAGAGTTGTTAGCTATTGGAATGTGCTGCCCAGGGAGGTGGTGGAGTCACCATCCCTGGAGGTGTTCGAGAGGGGACTGGTGCCATGGTCTATTAGTCATAAGGTGTTGGGTGACAGGTTGGACTTGATGATCTCTGAGGTCTTTTTCAACCTTGTTGATTCTATAATTCCATGAACATCACGTAGCATCTTTGGCATACTTGTACAAAGTGTTAAATGATGTGTGTGAGGCCTTCAGGCCTTGTTCGTGACAGAAGAATGAGGCATCAAAATACCATTGGAAAATGGAGCTTGTGGCAGATGTGCTCCACCTTGTAGGTAATGTGGCCATGGTAACATGGAACCAACCCTTCTTCCCCTGTTTGGGTAAGGGCCACTTCAACCTTTTTCGGAGACACAAGAAAAAAAATGAAGCCAAAAGGCTGTAAGATTCACTAAAGATGTTTAATGTTCACCCTCATATGCCAATAAACATACACAGAGAAACTGGCTGAGAGAATTGGGGCTGTTCAGCATTGAAAAGAGAGGCTCTGTAGAGGCCTTATAGCAGCATTTCAGTATCTGAACAGGACCTGTAGGAAGGCTGGGTAAGGACTGTGTAGAAGGGCTTGTAGTGATGGGATGAGTGACAATGGTTTTAAACTGGAGCAAGGTAGATTTCAGTTGGACATAAGGATGAAGTTCTTTACAATAAGAGTGGTAAAATACTGGAACAGCCTGCCTAGGGATGTGGTTGAGACCCCCGTCCCTGGGGACATTCAAAAGCAGACTCTGGGCAGCCTGATCTAGTTAGAGGTATCCCTTCTCACTGCAGGGTGGGGTAGACAAGATGACCTTTGAGGGTCCCTTCCAACTCGATGCATTCTATGATTCTATGATATGATAGTCAAGAAACTTAAGCTTTGCAGGTGTTATCTAGGCTAACTCTGAAGTTCCTGACTAGCTGTAGAAATGCATGTATGGCAATATATAGGAAGTGTTCCTTGATTGATCATAGATCTACTACTGAATTTGATTTAGTATTAATCTGAATCTAACTAAATGACTTTGAAAACAAAATATAAATTAAAAACTAAAGGATGCATCTCTTTGGAGAATTCATTTCTCCAGGATGTAGCTTAAATTTCTTGTTCTACCAGCTTATATATTCCACTGCTGAGCCAAGGCAAACTCACAGAATTAAATCAGACTATTTTTAACTTCAAAGGAATGAGGAGTGTAGAAAGTTGGCTCTTCTTGGGGCTGGTTCTAGCACAAGACATTATGGCATCATGCTGATTTCATGAGTATCATTGTATTAAATTGTGAGCATCGCATCTTTGCTGCCAGCAAAATATCCCAAAACATCTGAAAACTTGTTCTGGAGAGAATTCTTCAGAAATTGATGGCTTCTATGAATACCCCAAAATCACAATTTTTCCTCTTCTCTTTCAAGAGTATTTACTGTTCTTTGGAGGAAGTAGCAGGATGAGGGGGAAAAAAGTGACATTTTTTTTCTATGATGGCCCAAACCCCTGTGTTCAGCTAGGGGAACTGTAATGCAGCTCATTATATTAACTAG